>NC_141762.1:48529914-48844914 GCF_982258835.1 Parasteatoda tepidariorum | reverse complement strand
AGTCTATATTATCAGGATGAGGAGCAGTAAATGGATGGTGAGCTGACTCTAATTTTCCTATGTAAAAAAAATTTTTTTTAAAAAAAAGTTGCAAATACTACATAACTAAAATCTGTTTTTTTCTTTTTTAAAATCAAGAAAATAAATAAAAAACGCATGTTAAGTTAGGTTACAAATATGGAAATTTAAATATCAATACTTGCAAACAGATTGTTATTATAATCTATCGCAATTGAAGTTAAAACTAATATAATAATTAAGGTACTTATATGCAATAAGATATATAATTCTACTTTATTTTCAAACTAAATTATTTTGATATTCTCCAATTATTATTTGAGAACTAATTAGAAGTAGTAATAATTATTTTAAAATTAAATTCATATTTATTATAAAGATAAATTAAAATTATTAAAAGTAAAACAAGCTTAACAGATTTTTAGCTTGTGTTGTTATTTGTAACAACTAAAAAGATTACTAAAAAATAGCAGTGTTATTTTATTAAAAATCATACTCTGTGAAATATTTCTATTAGAAAAAGAACATTTTGTGATCAAATAAAGAGAAACAGTGTGCACTGAATATTAAAATAACTACAATAGGAAAAACAGAAGATTGGAGATAGACCAAACTAGAACTATATAATGTAAGAGAAAACAATTTATAAATAAAAAATAATATTCCTTTCAATATAATCGTCATTATAAATGTTTGACAGTTATACAATCTATTATATTCAATGAAAAAAGATTTTTTTAAACAATTTTTCAGAATTATTAAATATTAAAGTAAAACAGTAGTTCCAAATTCAATCTAAGTGTAAGTCAATTTTACCATTTTAAATGTATCAGCAGACCTATAAAATTCCTATAAATTAATGTGAATATTTAGTAGACACGTTCAAGAAGTTCAGTGAAAAATCATTTTTATTGAAGTTACTGTTTATAAAGTTGAGTTCAATTAATTTTGTTGCTTATTTTTTGTCGAAAACAAAGCAAAAAAACTTCCGTAAGAATTTCAAAGTAGGCAACTATATTCACATAAGTATAAACTGAAAGAAACACCATAAATAATTACAAATTTAAATTCACTGCGACATCCTTCATTTGTGTTAAAGATGAAAAGAACTTAATGGAATTGAATATACTTTTGATATTGCTATATTTATTGCATCCTTAAACTTATAATTTTCAATTAAAAAGGATATTAAAGTAATCTTAGATAATTATAATATATTCATGTATAACAAATGGGTTTATCCTTGCATGGGTCTTTTTCATACCCACTTCAGTTTTCTCTTAATACTTTATTACAAATAGTTGACTTCTCTAAAACTTTTTAAAGTTGATCTGCCTAACACTTTTTTAAATGTTTACGTAATAACTTTTTTATTAGTTGACCTTTCTAATATACGTAAGGTATATATTTTTAACTTTGAAAAAAATTATTGCTGTAGAATAGTACTTCGATATTTAGAGCTTCTTAAAATTTAGCGGAATCTAGATTGGACCAAACTGTATTATTAGTGAGAAAAAAGGGCTTTTTTTGTCATCTCTCAATGATAATTTATTATTTTTTCACTATAACACAAAATGATAAGTCTCAAAGCAATAAAAAAATATAGTTACTAACATATACAATAACAAATATGGTTACTAACGCATTCCGTAGAGAATGCCCTTAATCATATACTTTTGAGATCTCCATGTACCGTATAAACCTAAAATTTAAAAATAGGTATCGCAAAAATTTTTTTAAGTACAACTTCCATTAGTGAAAATAAGGAATCAGAAGATTGCTGGAGTCTTATTTAAGATGCAACCAAGATTACAGGTAGGTGTTATCCATTTCCTGAGTTCGTTTCGAAAAGAACCACTGTGGCATGTCAAACCTTATTTTAGAAATATAACTAAAATATCTGACTAAAAAATACAGGTTAAAACACTTATCATATGACTTATAGTTAATTCAAATAATTTGAACAAATTTGAAGTGAAACTTTCTTGAATCACATTTGGTCTATTCTGATGATAGGTTTAAAGCTTTATCCCTTTTTCTGGCAAAATAAAATAAAAAAATCTTTTAATTTTTCCAACATTTAACAAAAGTGTTCCAAAGGTATAGAATTTGTTTTCTAATCTATTGTAATAGTTGAATGAATATTATTCAATCTAGTTTTAGTATCAACAAATCTTTCCTATATACTTGAACTTTTTTTAAACAATAAATAAAAGCACATAATGGCACAGCTGGCTGAAATAAAAGTTACTATCAACCTACAAATTTTTGTAATTCCAAGTGACAAAAAATTGGTCAATAAGAAAGTAAGCAATAAAAAATAAGTAACTAAGGAACATTAAAAAATATTTCAATTAATGAATTTCATAATTGGTGTTAAAATGCTTTGGTGTTAAATTCAATCTAATAGCTAAGTAGATATGAAGAAATGCGCAAAAACAAAATGAGAATTCCCAAACGTTAGCTAGTCTGAGAATTGAAAAAGCAAAAAAAAAAAAAAAAAAAAAAAAAAAAAAGAAATATCATTTTAAATTTATGTGCCAATTTATATTTAAATGAAAAATTATGCTTTAGTTAAAGTGCAATTGGACATACATTGATTAATAACATGATTTTTATCATCATATAGCATAAAAAAAAATTAGTGTTAATAATATTTTGATAAAAACAACAATATTTTAATTAATACAAATAGTGAACATTCGTATTAGTGGAAAAGTTTCCCCATGCAAGAGACAAAAACTAATTTTAAAAAAATGGTGATAAAAAAATTCTTTAATTTTAAAAAAAGTTTAAAATTGTTTAGTAAAAATGATAATACAAGTTTTTTTTTTCAGTTAACTGATTACTTACTTAGAACTGTTAAATGAAGCCAACATTTAATTTTTAAATACTGTGTTATAAATAAAAATAAATGAAAAATAAAGCAAAGTAATAAAGAAAAATCAATACATAGAATGAAAAATACTGAATGAATTTTTAATATATAAGAAATTGCTTTATTTAAATACAAGATATTTAACACCTGATTTTTAACCATGTCAAATCTTCTAACTTGTAAAATTTATTTAACTTTTGCACATTTAAGTGACGCTTGGTGGCTGAGTGGTATCGCTTTGTACTCCTGTGCCACATGTCTGGGGTTCTATCCTTGGACTGGGCAAGGTTGAGTCAGCCTATCATTCCCTCAGTGGATTGATAAAATGAGTACCAAGTATGCTTGAACACTAAACAGTGGAACTTCCGTGCTTGGTACACACCATAAAAAAATCTGTTCTTGCAACTCAGAGCCTAAGATCAAGAAAACTGAGATAGGCATGGCTTTAACCCTTGACGTGCTGTCGCATTATTAAATTTAACCCTTTGATGCAGATGAGAAACCGGCGTCCCTCATATATATTTTGTTCTGACACTATAATACAAACATTATTACATTTTGGTATTTTTTAGTTTTAAGAAACAGTCTAATAGTTAATAAAAAATTATTAATTGGAATTATAATTGTACTAAAATATAGAATCAAAAAAGAATATTTAGAATTTCTTTTCCTTATTCAAAATTTTATTTATAATTATGGAAAATTAATGAAATTTGTAATGATAAAAAACTTTTTCTCTTAAATTCAAATAACTGCTTCAAATAACAGAAAATTTGAAAAATTATTATTTGGAAGTTTACCGTGTTTGAAAGATTTTACCTTTAATGCAGAAAAAGACACCAGAGTTTTATGGTGCATTTCCTAAACATCTATTAAAATGCTAAATACAATATTTTTCACTTATTTTGGCCAAACTTATTAGAAAATAATGAAAAAAGTATAAAAAATATGTTCTTATAAAAATTCTGCAAAGATTTAGGCACTTCAACAACTGCCAGTTGTTGGCCAAGGGATTTATGTAGTTTATTGATTATGGTTTCACAATTTCGAGAGCAATAACATGATGGGCTACAAGTCTTCACCAGGCATAAAATTCAGAACTTTTACATTAAATGCTCTTTTTACTTCATAAATAAATTAAATATTAAAATTGTTCAGAAAGTATTTTCATCCTTATAAATATAAGAAGTGAATGTTAAAACAAAAAACCTAATTAAATAATTCAGCTGTCAAAATAAATAATCAGAAGTATTCTACAAATGTTAGAAAATAACAGTGTCACTGAAAACCTTATTAAACCTCTAACACCCTCAGCTTATTATTGTTGTAAGTAAAATATTATAAAATAGCATTTTCAAATTAGAATTAGCAGCTTTATAATAATTCAAATAGAGGTTTGTTTTTTTTTCCTGCAAAAAATAAAGAGAAAATATTTCTTACCGTTTTCATCAGCAATAAATAGAGGAAAATCTGTAATCCATACAAATGATAAAGTATTGGGATTCATGAGATTTACACCAATTGATTGCAAATATTCAGCACATTGTATTCTAGCCTTCCCTAAAAAACTTTGCTGAAAATATGTTTAATAATTTTTATTCAAAGTTATATAAAACTATAAATTGCTATACAATAAAAATATTAAGTTTATTAAGAAATAATCTACCATTCAAAGATATCATTCATTAAATTGATAATCGCAAATTCTTACAACTCATTTGTTTTTTAAACTTTTCAGATTTAATGTGCAATATAGTATTATATAATTTGATATAAAAATTGTACAATATATTATATGTTTTATATATGCATTACAAACTAAGACTTAAAAAATTATACATTAAAAAATATGATTAAAAAGTATCAGACTTTCTAATCGTAATTATTTTCCTTTTAAAAACTATTATGATTCATTATTAAATTCAGGACACATACTTCATTGTTAACATAAGTTCATGCATTTTTTATAAAGCCATGCTCTTACCATAGAAATTAAAATTTTCAAATAATTAACTGATTTTTTTAAAGAAACTACATAATCTATATATTATAAAAAATTTGCAGAACTTTAACTAAACTTTTGTTCATATATTATATGGGAAAAAAAACTAATTTCCAGGTTAAATTCATGCAAGATTCAGTTTCAAATTTCCTAAATAAATCTGCATATTTTAAAAATGTTTATTTATTGCATAACTATATAATTTAAATTTTGTTCGCACAATTTTATATGTTTTTATTTAATTTAATTCGTTTTTTTTTAAATCTTTTTTAAAAAAAGAAAAGAATTATCCCAAATGCCTAAATAATTACACATTTTTAATAAAATGATTAAAGAACAAAAAATAAAGCTAAAAATTCTCAAGTCTCCTTATTTTTTTAAAATTGAAAATGGCAGCACAAACACATAATTCTGCAGAATCGGTAATGGTAAGTCACACTTATTATATACACATATAAAATTTTAGCAGATGGATATTACAAAAAGTTGTCTCAAGTAATCTTAAGTTTCAAATATGTTTAGTAAGCAAATTTTAATAGTTATGAATAGAAATTAATAATATTATTACTAAAAATTTTATTAAATAAATTAACTCTGTTGTAACTAAAAATTATTTTTCAATCTATTTAAAAAGTAATCAAATACTTACTGCAATTGCAGATTTCCCAGCAGCTAAAATAATTAAGTCGTCAGGTTTTGACAATAATTTTTCATTTATATTTTCTTTTATGTGACTTTCAATATGTTTAGAAATTGATGATGCCCAAGAGTTATTTTCTTTCACAGAAATTGGGACAAAAGCCTGAGGATTGATATAATGTATGCTACATAAATTTATTTAAAATTTAAACTATTACATTCTAAATACTAATATAAATTATTAAACAAACAAAATATTAAGAGCATTTACCACATTTTTAGATTCAGCTAAGACTTCTAACTCTTTTAACAATGACTTTTTTATAAGCTTCTAAAAGAAAAAAAATAAATTAGCAACGCTTAATGCAAAATTTAAAAAAATTGAAAAAATCGTACATACAGATCCCCGGGGAAATAAAATACAGGATACGATATAATCAGAATTAAATTTCGATTCAGAAGCTAACTGTAGATTGGATTCTTTAAACTCAGCTGTTAAATCTTGAATCTACATAAAATAAAATTAAAAATCAGATTAAAGTAGAAAAAAAAATAAGTACAGCAAAAAATAAAGACAATTTTAAGACTTCTTAAATCATCTTTCCTATCAATATATCATACAAAGTAGCTATACTCTGTTGCAAGTTAAGAAAAAAACATTATCCTTATGGAGAGAGAATAAGCTCCCATGTCAAACGCATATCAATAACGCCAACTCATGAAACAACGTTGTTCAGCCTCTTTTTCTTTTTTTGCTTGCTACCTTAAATCATGTGAAATAAGGAAAATATAACTTATTAAATAAAAACTATTATTTTGTTAATAATAATTAACAACAATATTTTGTTCGCATTTATAGAAACTGATAGAAGAATAATGAATATTGTTCCTTGCAGACTATTTTCTTTTACAGTGTTAAAATTTTTAAAAATCTCCCATTTGATATTATGTCAAAATAATATGCACCATTTTAAAAGGTCCAATCAAACCCAATGCTCTTGCAATGTCATATAGTTGTTTCTTTTTCATGAGCAAAATGTTGTCCTTATTTATTGAAATATATTGCCATATCTATGAGTTCAGTAAGACTATGAAACTATAACCCTTTTTTAATAATTCTACCATTAGTAAAAGATAACATGAATTAAATTTCAGTTCACCGAGTTCAACTCTTAAATGCTTTTATATTGTCTTGAAAGCATATTTATATAATTTAATAACTAAATAAAACGAAACTAAACACAGTGGTGGATGACCACTTAAATAACTATATCGCAATGGTCTTTTTTTTTTTTTTTAACTCACAATAAAGTATAATGTTAATATTTTTCACATGAATATCATTTGCTCTAATCAGTGATACTTTAAAAAAATCTATTTACAGCTATATTATTTTACTATTTACAATTATAACTTAATATTTGGTACCTTTACTTCAAAGCGGAGATCTGGTTTATCAGTTCCATAAAGTTGCATAGCTTCTTCATATTTTAGTTTTGGAAAAGGAGTTTTAATGCAACCTTTCTCTTCATGCCAACAAAATTGCAAAAGTGATTCTATTAGATTTTGTATTAATTCTGGTGTAGTAAGGCTAAGTTCTATATCTACCTAAAAAAAGAAAAATCAACAGAAATTTTTTAAACAGAAAATTCCCGCTTTCAGGGCCGTCTTAATAGCAAGCAGGGCCCCCGGGCACAGAAATGTTTTGGGCCCCTATTACATTTCATACTGTTTAAAATAGAACTAAAAAACTTCACATGCATAAAATTAGGCATTTTTAAGATATGCAATATTTTTAACGAAGTTAAACACATTTTTATAGCCCCAAAAACTCAATGCACATAAAATAAAGCATTTTTAAACTAGGCATAATTTTTCTTAAAAAAATGAAATGCTAACAAATTGCAATCCTCAAATAGTAAGTAATTTTCAAAACGAAGAAGCTAATTAAAATAAGTAAATTAAAAAGCATAGGGGAATAAAAAAATTTTTTGTATTTTATTTTGTAACCGTCGCTGAGCAGCCAACCCAATTTTTGGGTTTACGACAACCAATGCTCAATTCCGCAGCCTTGTAATTTTGAACCAATCCTGAAGACAAGGAAACTCCTGGATCAGTACCCCCAGAGGTATGACTTGTTATGGGAACATGGAGGACTTTGTGATTCGACAGACTTAACGTGCATCAGTCACCATTTACTACACGGGGAGTTTTCGGCCGGCGGAGATCCAACCCACGAACTCTTATACATGGGCCCAGTGCCCTACCAACCAGGCTATCCCGGCCAAGGGTTAAACAATTTTTTCTTTTTCTATTATAACCGTCATTGAACAGCAGATCCATTTTTTGGGTTTACGACTGTCGACTTCTAATGTTCAACTCTGTAGCCTTTTACTTTTGAACTCAATATAGAAAACAGAGGAGCTCTTGTATCAAGTATCGGGAGAAAATTTGGCTTCGTGGAGTACTTTTTCAGTGGAACTAACCCGCATTTACATTACATTGAGATGAAGACCACGAGTGCCTCCCACGGTTAGTCTGACGGCAAAGGGACTCTAACCCATGAACCGTCTGCCACTGAGGATATTTCACGTCAGCACTGTGGTCTGTGCAAGCCGGATGCAGATTCGTATGGACCAGCCATCATTGAATTCGAACCCGGTTCACCTCATTGGAAGGCGAACTCCTGAGCCATCGCGGCTAGGGTATAGCAGTTAAAAAAATTCAAAAGGTATGAATTGTTTCGTCAAACTATTAAAAAGTCAGTTATTATAATATTAATATTTAAACATCTTTCAATGCATATCAGACATAACCAGTTTAAAAGTTGCTGTCGTATGATTCGAAACACTTTCAATTATTACTTTAATTAACTATAAATACTGAACATAGTTGGTTGAGAAGCATATTTAGTTGTTGTTGTAATTCATTTACGTCACACTGGAGCTGCACAACGGGCTATTGGTGACGGTCTGGGAAAGATCCCTGGAGGATGATACAAAGACATGCCATCACAATTTTGATCCTCTGATGAGGGGATGGCACACCCGCTTCGGTAGCCCAATGACCTGCACGCGAAGTCGAGCACTTTACGGTAGAACAGTTTAACGAGGACCCATACCGCACATCCTCGGTCCCTATGCAAACTGATCCAAGTGGTTACCCACCCTCACACTGACCGTAGCCAGTGATGCTTGGCTTCTGTGATCTCAAGCATATTCAGAGACATTATCACTTAGGGAGTTGAGCACCTAAAAACTTCATTTTAACGAAGAAAAATAGATTTTGGCTGACTTTTTATTTTTCCTAGTGATAAACTATTCAAACTATTGGTGTTTGTATGGTAATCAATCACTATTCTTAGGAAGAAAAAAAACGCACTTTTTACACTAGTATATATATATATCCCAGAAAGCATGCAACCTTACGGCTACCTTTTGTCAGAATTTTCTTCTTATTGTCGAACGAAAGGGTTTGTACTAAAAACCTTTTTTAAATAAGGCAAAAATATTGCAGTTTTTAAACCTTTCATCCTAAAAGGATTATTTTTTTAAGACTTTAAATAAGTGTTGTCACTTAAGTAAAATGGTCACATAATGACGTTTTAGCTGACGTCACACTAACGATAGGATCAAACTGCATTAAAATTTCATGACAAGGTGAATTTTAGCTGAGCATGCAAGACTTTGTGAAAAGAAAGGTTTAAGAGTATTTTCACCTTAAGACTAGCTTTACTAAAGGATTTTTTTTCACGCTTGAAAACCCCAAGTCAACCTCGATTTAAGGTTTTTGTATAGAAGGTTGTTTTCAAAGGTTTTGGACTAGGGTAATGTGCTTAGAATAGAGCAGATTGCCACAGATCTCGTTTTAAGGTTAGAAGATTTACACGTAAGCCACATAACCAACCTTTTTAGGATTACATTAAAAAAGGTTTTTGCTGAGTGAAAATAAACCATATTTTGCTATTTGGAATTTATTTTAAAAATTATATAATGCAAAGATGTTTATTCTTAGTTGTTTTTTTAATACAATTTATAAAAGGTAAGATTCTCAAGGGCCCCTGAGTGCCTGGGGCCCCTGGGCACTGCCCGGGTGTGCCCATGCGTAAAGACGGTACTGCCCGCTTTTGCAATTTGTACTATTTAGTGAAAAATGCTTTTGAAATTTATAATATAATTACAAATTTCAAAAGCGTTTTTTATATTGTGTAAAAAATGAAAAAAATATTATAAAAGAAGTAGAGAGAAACTTTCAATAATTCAGTTTAATTACATAATATAAAGAAAATGCTGAGACATACAGACTAAACTGTAACAATACTTTCTTGCAGTCATGAAGATATTTTACATAATGTTTCTGTAGTTAAGTTAGCATGCATAAATGAATAAATAATTCAATAAATTAAGTTTTTAAGAACAATAAAATTCGGCAATGGGAGGATGATTTATCAGAGTAATATAAATCATGTGACAGAATGCTTAAAATGTATGATAACATCTAGAAATAGAAATACATATAAAAATAACAGCTAAAAAAAGTAACAAAAATTAAATCTTATTAAAAAATAATAATAAAAATTTAAAAAAAAATAATAAATAAAAGAATTTGGAATTTTCCAAAATATTTATTTTTTTTATTTTGTGTTAGAATTAATATATCTAAAAATTTCTGAAAATCTATAAAAGAATAAAATTTTTTTTTAGAGCTTGCTGTTTACTAGGGCTTTTTTCATGATTTGCATCCTTGGTAAGTCATGAAAAAAGCCTTAGGGGCCGTTCAAAAAGTACGTACATCCCGAAGGGGGGGGGATTTGCTATTATGTACAGTTTTGTACGATGGGGGGGGAGGTATTATACAAAGTACGTACTTTATAAACATATACCAAATTTAAATTTGACTTTATCCTACACTCTCCTTAAGTAAATATTTAATTTTATTTAAAACATAATTATTTTAATTTTTATGAAAAAGGGGGGTAGACTAATAAAATGTACGTACTCTAAGGGGGGGGGAGTAAGACCTTATGTAAGGTAATGTACGAAGGGGGGGGGAGGGGTTTAAAATTTCGTAAAATTTTTGTGTACGTACTTTTTGAACGGCCTCTTAGCAATTCAAGATAATTATGAACTATAAAAATGTGCTACTTTTAGGAATAGAATAAATATGCATATAGAATTGGAGTGAACCAAAAATACGTTTTATTATTTATTGTTATAATTTTTTAGAAATTTAAGCAGAGGGACTAAATCTGAAGCAGGGGGCTCTTCTCCCTGCTTGCTCTGTTCACTAAACCCCACAGTTGTTTCTCCTTCATTGTTTTTATTTAGTCAATATTTTCTGCATAAAAAAAAATCTTATATCAAAATAATAACAATATGTTATTAACCAAACAAAATATGCAAATAATGTAGCTTTAAGAGTATTTTGTAAGTATGTTAACCAAAGCAAAATTAAATGAATAATTACCTAGATTTCAAAAATAATTATCTGTAGTTGAAAAAAAATTAATTTAAGGAATAAAGATTGTGTCACTCAATGAGAAATAAAAGAGAAGAATTTTAACTTCCAACAAAATTCAAATAAGAAACAATATTTATCTCTCTTGTGTTAGGTTTCTTTATTTGTAAAAATTTCTCATACATGATAAGATTTATAACTGGTATATAATCTCTCTCTCATACTTTTTTTTGCTACCGTTGACACTAACTCAAACATGTGTTTATAAAGTGAAGATAAAAAAATGCGAGAATAGAAATGAAGATATAAAATGCGAGAAAAATAAATTTTTCTATAACAATGGTCAATATTTAAAATAAATTTTTTTTCTAAAAAAATAAGAAAAAAAAAACCATTTAAAATTTGAAAAACTTTTGAACAAATTAGTATGCTGAAAAAAAAATTATGTTAAGTTCACAAATAAAAATGGCTCATTCAGTGAGTCACATTTCATTTCCATAGTTGGATTTTAAAGGGCAACAGATCTGCTCACATGGTATTTTTTACTACAAGTTTAACAGTTAATAATTGTTTTACAAATTATCGAACATTAGTTTTAAATTTTGTCATACTCCCTGAATATTTCCCTAAATTCCAACATAATTTTAAGGTTTCAGGCATACTTTTTGCAAATCAAAACAAAATGCAATTTAAAGAAAAAAAATGGGAAAAAAGCACCTTCCAACTTACAATAACTTTCCAAAAAATTGAAATTTTGAAAAATTCTCACATTAACTTAAATTCATATCAATTATGGTCATTTTAGCATGTCCAATTTCAACTTTGTAATTGCATTTTTGAAGTTTGTAGAGCAGCCCGCCTGGTGTTTTTTATTACAATTTTAACTGATAATGATTCTTGAGCTAAATAATGAATGCAAATTTATCTTTTATTTCATTATATTCCTCATATATTCATAAACCATTGTAATTTTAAGTTTTAAACTCATATAGTTTTTGTACAACAAAACAAAACATTAAGTTGAACACCCAAAACAGCAGTGGAGACACTTATAATTTATTTTATAAAATTAGTAAAATATTAATATTTTTAATATAGAGAAAAAATTCTAACACAAGGTGAAAATAGTAATGGCTATAAACACATCTTTGGGATAGTAGCCTGGATACAGATTGATAGGTACGTTTTTGAGTGCTTTCTCTAAACTTGAAAATAAAACTCAAATTTTAGAAAAAAAAACACCATAAAAATCTTTTTAGCTTAAACAAAGATTAACAATACTTACAATATTTACTTATTTTCATTGTAGTTCAAACAATTTAAAAGAACATGCTTTTTAATTGAAGTTTTATTCTCTTAAATGGTAACCCATATTAAACTTATTCAGTTCCAAAAGTGTCTGTTTCACAGACATATTACAGAATATTAAAATGTATTGCAAACATAAAGAAGAACTGAATCCCAGTATAAAATTCCATAGTTTTATTTCCAAAACAATTTATTATAAATTATTAATTTTCTGTATAGTCTGAAGCAAAATATATTAAGGTTATTTAATAACACTCAAATTTAAAATTGAATCAAAACTAAATCTGATGATCATGGGTGCCAACCTAAAAAAATTTCAAGACTGAACTTACTTTTTGACTAACATGGTCTAGTGTTGCTAAGTTTTTTTTAAGTTAGTTTTGTCTAAAAATATAATTTTCTTCATTTTTTAATTATTTTTTTTACATTAAACGAAACAAAAATAAAAGCTACCTTTGTTTTTTTTCACATTTGCTAAATAATAAATCATAGTTTTATTCTGAAGCCATTCATACCTCTACTTATTTTTCACTTCAAAATAATCAGTTTTTAGTCCTTGCACCATAATTTTTAAAAAAATAATAATCTCAATTTGAGCATTATATTTGGTTTCTCTAAGCATTTCTAAACATCAGAGGGAAAAATACAAGCAGATTCAGATTAAACACTAAAAAATGTTAAAGCTCTATTATTCCAATATTTTCATTAAAAAGTAATAATTTTCTAAACCATTGTTAACCAAAAATATTTTTATTTTTTTAAGAATATATTTTAGTTTTTTAAAAATGTATTTTTTTTTTAACAATTCAAAACACTAATTGGAAAGAGATTAATTGTAGCATGGAATTCAGCCTACTAGTTTTTCTCAAGACTGATTTCAGTCCTCAGAACTGAAGAGTGGCACCCATGATGATAATTGATTCTTCGTTTACCCAACAGTCCTCATTAAAATTATCTTCTGTTAACCTAATATTATTTTAGGAGACTTACATGAAAAAGATAAAGATCTATAAAAAAATTTTAAAAATCGAATTTTATACAAATATGATTCTAAAAAATTTATAAATATTTTAAAAATTTATAAATTAAAATTTTATAAATTATATTCTCGCCAAGTTGTGACCGCCAAGCTGGGTGATGTTGAAACCCAACTGTGATTCTAATTTGTTTAGATTTTAGTGTTATTTTTAAATGTTCAACGGTATATGTAATTTCAGAGGTCCGTTAGTTCTACGTTGGATACCGGCTGGCAAGGTTACTTTTGCTTCTGGTCAATAAGATTGAAGGTATGTGGGCAGTCATAAAAAGGGGCTTTAAAAAAAATGTCACCGCCAGTCTGGTACCCCAGACGCCATTTTCAATTCGTAGTTCAGCGAATTTATGTGGCGATGGAGGTACACAGATTCTATTCATGATAAATTTAGACAGTATCCAACTGCTATTAGAAAATTCTGAGCACCTAAATCTGAGGATATTCAAGCTTAATGAAGAAGTGAGTTGTTTTTTTCCTTTTCTTTCTGCGCTTACTTCATTAATTTTTGCTTCGATTCAAAATGCATTTTATTGGGTTCATTGCAATTTTATAAAGTTTTGGCTGATGTTTTGTTGAAATTTTTTATTGTTTTATTGAAATATCATTATGTTTTGGCCGCCATTCCTGTTACCACGGTGTTCCGCGCAAACAGGAATGGCGCCAGACATAAGCCGCCAATTTCGCCAAGGGGCACCTTCAAGTATATTTTTACCGACTAACATTTTAATACAGCAAAAATTATGTGAATTTTATTACATTTTACAAAACACAATAAAAATTAAAATAGAATGAAGTTTTTAACTGGTAAGAGCTATAAGTTTGATAGATAACAAATTATATTTAAATACATTATTAATAATTTGATAATAAAAGGTAAAATAATAATATTTACACAAGTCAACAGCAAACCTGAGTGAATTCTGGCTGTCGATCTGACTTTGTTCCTTCATTTCTGTAGCAGCGAGCTATTTGAAAATATCCATCAAGTCCAGCACTCATCAAAATTTGTTTATGCTGAAAAATATAAGCTGATTGAATAAATAAACCAGTACTTTAAAGAAATAAATATGTAGTATCATTTATGCAACAAATGTATCAATTTATTATATTTTAAACTAAAACTAGTTAGATCAACTACTAGTTAAAAAATCATAGTAATGAACTAGCTATAAGTCAAAATATTCTTAAATTTTACTTATATAATTAATAGATATATATCTTTAATAATTTAACAGCAGTAATTTCAGACGACATGCCGCACGTACGAAAAACATAATCAAAAAATTAAAATATGAATGGACATCAAAACATAAATCATATTTCCAATTCAATTTTTAATCATTAAACTCTATATTCATTAAAGAATAAAATGCCACTAAAATCATTTGTCCGGTTCATTAGGTTAAAATGAGAGATTGATGTTTATTCTTAACTAAATATTTCTTAAATATCAAATAGAATAAAATTATGATCTCTTAAAGGGAACGTTATTACAATGAAACAAGATAAGTATAATTTCTAATGAAGATTTATATACTTGATTTCTTAAAAAGTGAAGCATTCCTGCAACAGCCCATTGGAAGAAAGGTGGGGGGGGGGGGTAATAGAGGTTAATGCTCCACAATTTTATGAGCAATAGAGGGGATATGGTAATGTGATCAACATTGCAGGCCGCCTTTATTTCCCAGATAAGCCAGTACCCACCAATCTAAGTTGGGTGGGCTTCAAGGCACCACTGGGGATCGGAACCCAGTCCTTCACTTTGATAATTCAATACCTTAACCACCATGCCAGTGAAGCTTAGTTAGAAATGCATTAAATTGACACCATCAGATCCAAGCCGAATTTACTACCATTTAGCGGTACCTTCACAAATTCAACTTTAGGAAAAATCGTAGTTTCACAAAAAACTTTTCCTTAAAATTCTACTTTTGTGTCCCTTAAGAAACGATAAATCCATATTTTTACCATATTTTGCGTTGATTTTTTAATATAATTTTTAAATTTTTCACAAATTATGTCTACATTTTCACAAAATAGGTACCTTTCAGAAAGACCTAGACCATGATTTCTAAAATAAGCTTTTTTTAAATTTTTGACAACATAATAACAAACATTTCAGTTGGTATCGTTGCTTTTAATATTTCATGTCAGGAAGGATTAGAAATATGTAATAATGACAAGTAAAAGGGTAAAAACGTATAATAATGAATAGAAAGTATAATAATATAATAATGATAAAAAGAAGAATAGAGTTAAAAAAAATTCTTTCCAAGATTTCTTTGTCAATACACATTTATTTATTTATTCAGTAATGAAAACAGACCGTAAAAAATGATGGCATTTAAATCACAAAAACATCTTATCAGAACATTTACAGGAAATAAGCTATAAAAATATAGCTATTACAAGGTTTTTATAAATCACTTCAACATATTTAGAGAATAATTCATTAGTTCTTTTTATAGATCAGGACTACAGGTTAAGAATCCTTTGGATAAGCTTTCTTGTTTAAAAAGAAATATTTTTAAATTAAAGGCAGTTCATTAAAATTAAGTTAACCTTACAGAAATAAAAGTTGAAGAGCACAATTTGATTTGACACATAATTATACAATTATATATATAATAATCCTAAATGATTACTTGCTGAGGACTTTGCGGCAAGGAATAGAACTCTCCAGGAAATTTTGTTGGAACTACAAACTCTTTTGCACCCTAGAAAAATAATTTAAAAAATCTTTTAATGCACAGGTTAAAGTTACTACCTTAGCTAATGTATTCTACTCAAACAATAACACTCATACCCACACTAACATTAATATTAGAGTGGAATGGTATGTTAGCTAATTTGATTGCGTTAATGCAATATTTCTCATTTTTAATTTGATAAAAAAAACAGGCTTTTATAATTAGAAATAATGTTATTTACTGAAACAAACAATGTTAACACTCATTAAAAAAAAAATTTGAAATATTAAATCATCCCAATATATTTCTATATGAACTGTCCATAAATTTTTTTTTCTTCTCACATACTAAATTCTTGTTATTTTAAATTCTGTGCTTTATCTGGTAGACAATAAAAGCTAATGATTAAACAGTTTAAAATGATAATAAGTTTTTGTTGCAACTTTAGGTGTTTTATATATAATAACTAAAGTTTTCACAAAACTTTAAAAAAAAATTCAGAAAATTTCAAATTGAATCTTCAAAAATTAAAACATGAAGCAAGGAAAAGGCTTCCAATCGATTGAAGAAAGCCTCTACAAACTAACTCTAGAGATTGGTTTGCAGTTAGCTTTTTTTTTTCATAAGGGAAAAAAAATGCTTTTATATATATTTCATTATTATTTGAAAAAATTTCTATTGCAATATTAAAAAATTGTATTTGCTTTCTCTTTTTATCAATTATGAACATTCTCAAAATTTGCAGATAACTTTCTTCATAATCATAATAATTATTGGAAAAAAATATGCTTTAAAAATTATTCAGTACAAAAGAAGCAATTTATTTATCATATTTCATTTAATAGTACATTTTTGCAGAATTCGACAATAAAAATTAATCATTTTGGAAATTTATACATTGAATAAAAACTTAATTTCCAAAACCTTATTTAATAGCAAAAAACATTTGTACCGTACAGTTGAAGTTATAAAGTTCAAGATAATTAAATTTATGTAAAAAAAAAGAAGAAAAAAAACAAGAAACTACATATTTTACAAAATGAAAAAGAATCTACTATTTACTCACTAAATTTGAATAGTTTTAATTTATTGCACAAAAAATAACTTCAGAGTTATTTGACAGATTTGCTTCAGAATTTAAAAATTGATATACAAAATATTGTATTTAAACTAGAGCAAAAAATTCCAGGCCTTCATAATTTTAAAGTTTTTCAACTGTTGCACAGGTAAATTTTTAAATGTATTTTTTCAGTTCAATAAATGAATTTTTTAACTCTGTTCTAAAACTGGAAACAATTATTTTCAAGAGTATGAATTCAACTTTAAGTTCCTATTCCATTGAAATCATCCAGACCAAAATTTAAAATTGCACTATAAAGATTAAACTCTTCGCAAAAATGTCCAAATAAATCCTCCTAAATCTTTCTTAAATCCATAGAAATAAATCATCGATATTAAAAAATAACTTTCATAAATTACTTTATCATCTCTAATTTATATCGAATTACCTATTTTTCTTTCAAATAAATAAATAAACACGCGATGAAATAAACAGCAAATATATGTTTTTGTTTAATAATTTATTACTTGATTTAAAATTAAGAAACCGTCGTAAGAAATTCAGAAAAAAAAATTTTAAGTTTGGGAAAACTTGTTCCAGACATGAAAATGCTAATGAAATTCAGGTTGCAGCTTTTACCTTTTGAGCAAAAGTAAAAGTTGAGAATTAGTAAATCAATCAAAAATTAAATAAATAAAATAAAAATGAGTAGGAAAAGTAATAATTAGAATTACAAAGAGTAGATCAGTTGATTAATTTTTATTTTATATTTTAATAAATTTTGAGATTTTTAAATTATGAAAAAAATTAAGAAAAAATTTTACTACAAAATCAATTAGGTCCGTTATGGACCCATCTGAATGAATATAATTGTAATTTAAGTGACAATAGAATTGTCAGATAATAGACATTTTTCAAAATACAAACTATAAAAATCATATTTTTGAAGATTACTTTCATTTGCACTTACTATTTCCCAGAAATAATAATGAAAATTACAAAAGTAATAGAACATAATTTGAGTAAAATTAATGAATGTCGAAACAGTAGTTTTTAAGAAATTTCACATTTTTAAAATAAAAGTGATAAAGCATTCTTAAATATACTCACACCTGGGGTCCGCTTAAAAAGAGTAGGAGTCTCAACTTCCACAAATTCTATTAAAAATATAGAAATATTTAAAAAAAAAGAATAGAAATTTTAATGTCATATAATAAAGTAAGTAACAGAAATACTCTGATCATGTAGGAATTGTCGTATTTTCATGATGACTTGAGAGCGTATTTTCAAATTGTCTTGCATACGAGGATTGCGCAAATACAAACAACGATATTTATATTTCATACTATCAGTCATCTAAAAATATAGCATAATTAAACATATAAAACATAATAAACACACGTTTTCTAAAAACATAAAAAAGATAATTATGAAACTAAATTAAAATTTAAAAGTTATAATGTCTAAAGGCAGAGGTCTATATAGATTTGTAAAAATTTTGGTTTTTGTGAAAAATCTAATTATAGTTTTGAGAATCTAAGACTAATTTCAAAATGGTTTCTTTCAGCCACTGTTCTGTTTAAGCAACTGTGCATAAACAAGGTCGAGTTTTTGTGATTTTCTGAAAATTGTACCAAAATAAAATTTTTTAAATACATAAACAGAGTAATAAATATTATTAAATGAATAATTAAAATTTCTTTTTACATTAGCCTGCATAACATAATTTACATAGCTTGGTTATATCATCACAGCACATGATCTAATCATTGTGGCAATCTTAATGCTACTAAAATAAAATTTTGAGTTCATAAAGAAGTATTTTTTCATTTAAGAAAAGCAAATAATAACTAGTCTCAGTATAAAAAAAAAATTAACTTCCACAACAAAATTTTTTAAAAATAAATTCAGGAGTGTTGGTATTGCGAGGTTATTTCAAAGCTATACATTAAGAGCTATACATTCCCAATATGGATAAGATGATTAAGAGTAGTACTAAAATTTTTGTTAACAATTTTAATTAACTATAAGAAAAAAACTTATTAAAAAAAAATGAGTCCTATCTTAAAATCACATCAAGGTTACATGGATGATCATTTAAGAGGTTACATGGATTTTGAAAAGGAAAAAAAAACATATTTTATCTAAATTTAATATAAAGGAGAATTATTTTATTCAAATTTTATACACATACTTTAAATGTATAACAATATTTTTATAAATATTTCCACTTTTAAATTCTGAAAATTTATTGAAATTTTAAAAAAATATTAAAAGTTAAAATATAATCAAAATATTAACTAGATATGGTGTTCTGCATTTTTCTTTTCTTTTTTGTGCCTATTGAAAATATTTATAACACCCCTTCATTCCTACACAAAGATAGAAATAAGGAGTCTCTGTTTCAATTTGCCTTTGAGTTTTACTGGTATGATAAAAAAAGAATTGATCCCTTGATGCAAAGAGAGATTAAATTTTGCAACTTATTTTTGTTTCAAACAAGAGGAAAAAAATGCTTGCTAGCGATTAAAAATTTAAATCTAGGTTTGATTTCTTGAACACCAGTGTAATCAAAAATTACAATATTACCTTTTGAACGCAACTTAAAAATATTAATAATTCACCTCTTTTCAGAACAAAGTTTTTACCTTAAATTCACAAAGTCTAAAGTTGCTGAAAAGTGAGATAGTTAATTTGTTAATGTGCCTGTACTTGTTGATGTAAGGCAAAAAATAAAAAAATATATAGCATTACTAATCAAAAATTCTAAAAATTTAAAGTAAAAATAAGTTAAAATGATAAACCTTTTCCTGATCTTTTGAAGTAAAAGGAGTACTAGGTGAGGCTTCATTTAAAACTTTAATTTCAGAGGCTACTACTTCAATTTCCCCAGTTGGCATTTTCTGTTTCGGAAGAAATTTAAAAATAAATAACTTATAATATTAAATATAAAATAATTTTATTACCTCAGTTTGTAAAAATATAAAATTTCTAATTGTCTTAATTATTGTCTAATTAATAATTGTCTAATTGTCTTGCACACAGAATTTTCTAGAGATGAAGATATTGCAGTATATAAGAAAAGATTTCTGGTTATTATATAATTCCCTAATTTCTAATTGATTTATTGAAAGAAAACTAGTTAATATTTGAAGGTTTACATTACATAATAAGAATTAATACTGAAGTGTAAACTTAAAAGAAGAAAAAATACTTTTTATATTAAAAATGTAGTAGTTTTAAGAATTGAAAGATAAATTTTTAAATGTTATGATACAAAAATTACTTCAGGCTTTGCTAAAAATTCATAATTGTACAGGAATTAACTAGTGTAGTAGCATTTAATAAAAAAATCCTTGATTTGGATTTATATTCTTTGACTAATATCTGGGAAACAGGATTTCTAATAGTAATTAAACATAACATAAAAGCTTGCGCATTAAGTCATTTTAAAACTTTGAATAAGTTATGAATGTAATAATAAAAGTGGTTCACATCACCCAGCACAAAAAGATATATTTAGTTTTAACTTTAAACAAAATTCTAAATTTTTTTTAAAAAAACCCAGCGACTTTCACTAAAATTAACTGTCATTTTCCTCTCTGATTTTCTTGATCTATATTATCTAGCACATGGGTGACATACACATACACACTTAATTTTGCTTATTAATTTTTTTTTTAACAAATGACTTAGAAAAAGGTGGTTTTAAGCATTAGATTTTCAAAGTTTAAAGGTATCTCAAGTTACATTTTCTAAAGTTGATGACAATAAAATCATTACACCGTTAGTTTTCACCTTCTTCCAGTAAGCTCGTCTACTATGATATAATCTCTATATCTCTCCTGTTTATCAGTGCTTTAAAAAAATGGATCTGTTGGAGATGGCCTTCAATTTAAAACCTACGAAATATAACTTAAAAAACTAAAAAGCCTGTTAGAGAAAAGTAAAAAGCCTGCAACAGACCTATTTTTCAAACACATTTCATCTTATTCAATAAAGAATTTATATACCAATAATTGTGATATTCAGTAGGAAAAAGCAAAAATGCAAATAACTTTGTAAAAATATAAAAAATAATAAGGTTGAAAAAGAAGAAAAATAGAAAGAAAAAAGGGGAAAAACACCAACGAAAAAAAATTTTGATTCGAATTTTTTAGAGTAGACTATGAAAACAAACATTATACATTTTTAAGTAAAATATAATACAGTAGAAAACCGATTATCCGGAACGTTCGGGACCATCGCTATTCCGGATAACTGATTTTTCCGGTTTTCTGACTCGCTGCAAAAAGCCGTTTTTTTTATTGTTAAACCCAACTAAAAAAATAAAAAATTGGGAAATAATCTTAAAAATAAGAAAAAACGATGAAGTAATACACTAATGATTATTTCCAAAATGATGGTAAGGTAAACATCTTTAAAAAATGAAAGAAAAATCGTAAAATCTTACGAGGAAAAAAATTTTTTTTTTAAAAATGGCGAGAAAATTTATCGAATTTTGTTCCGGTTTTTTGATTTCCGGATAACGGGTTCTGTACTGTACGATTTGTTTTTAAATTTTTAAAAAAATCCTCACTTTATTGATGTTATTCAAAGGTCTTTTGAGAACAGTCCCCTTCACTTCAATAAATGATTCTAAAGGCAATGAATTTAAATATTTCTTAGTTAGATTTTCCTAAAAAAATATGAATAACATTATTAAAACAAGGAAAATCAAGGACTAATACCATAAAACAAATCCATATTCCATACATACCAGTGTATAAGTCAACTTTTTAAACCCCACCCCCAAAGTTTCTAGAAAAGTAGGCAGTTGACTTATACATCAGTAATAAAATTGAACATTTATTAATTGTGAAATACCAATGAGATAGATATGAATAAATCTGTGTCAATTTATCTTTATAAATTACCACTTTCAAAAACTATTTTTAATGTGTTATAAACAATTTTGTATTTTCGCTGATTAAATTTTCTTTACATACAAATGTTTTTTTTAGAAACAATACTTTAAATTGGGTTATTAAGAATAAGAAAAGTTTAGATAATTTGTTCAAAAGTTTTTAAAAAAATAAAACACATTATACCATAAGCTACAAATTTACAGATTCCAGAACATATTATTGAATTTATTAATATTAGCAGTGTTGTCATATGGATCTCACTCTGTAAAGATTCTACTTCATCAGAGTCGCATAAAAAATAGTCTTCACCCCCTCTGAGGAATTTGAAATTCTACATTTTTAAAAATATTTTACAATCAGATTTGAATCTACAATTTGCCATGTGTCTAGCATCTTTTGCCACATGATGTCTTAGGAATAATAATTAAGTTACCGACAACAGTCGACTCATACATTTGACAAACCAGCAGTTTGCAATCTCATGATCAAAAATTGGGGATCGAATCATACTTCAACATACATGGGGGTCAACTTGTACACCAAGATATCAAAAATCCGTAATGAAAAATCATAATTTATTCAAATTTGTAATATCCTAACAACCAGTATACAATAAAAAAAGAAAAGGTTCATAAAATATACTTCAAATTTTAATTTTAAGTTCTTCTTTCAAGGGAGACAAATCTTTAGATTGGGCTCAACCAGTCGGCCTAAAATGAGGTTACTATATTTAGTCACGAACAATCTGGTACGCAATCAAGACATTCAATCTTCCATTGTTTTGTCTTAATTCTGTCCAATGATTTCAAATGGGGACTTTCTTCAACAAACTGTTAACTAAAGAAGTTTAGGGGCAAGAAAGAATCAGTTATGGAATATCTTTTTTGTTTCAATATGATTCTGAAAATTGAATTTTTAACATTGTAATGTTTTTCTTTTTTTTTTTGGAGTACATGCTTATTAAAAAATATTAGAAACACTTTAGCAAGTATCCTATGTTTGAATTGTGCACATAAAATGGAATTTATAATATTTTGACAACAAATGCGAAAATTTTTTGTTGAGTACAAAACCCTCTTAAATTGTAAATCAAGTTTCTTAACTTGAGAGCTGCCTCACTACTTAAATGAATTTCAATGAACGGAAGAATCTCAGAACATTTTCTTTGCTTAATTTTTGAGAACTCACAAGGCAGTTGTAGAAGATTATAAGTCAAGATGCAAATGTAGGAATTAAATTGTAATTTTTATTGTGAAATATTCAATTGCAATATATATATATATAACATAATTATAATGAAATATATTTTTTACAAAATAATATTTAAGTATTGTCTAGCTAGACCAACAATTCCTAAAAGGTGCTTCATGGAACCCTAAGGTTCTGAGGAAGGGTTACAAGGATTTTGAGAGTTAAAATATTTTTTTCATTCATCAAACAAAACAATCCATTATTTAAATGAATATTTTAGTAATTTTTATGAAATTATTCAAGCGGAATGTCAGTGAAAGAAACAGTGATTTTTTTAAAACATATTTTTTTCTAACAACAATGTATTGAATAAATTACTTAAATGATTAGCATTTATAAATGATTTTTCATCAAACTTATCAATTTAAAGAGAATAATAAAATTCACTAAAAAAAGTTTGCTCTCAACATTTCTACACATTTATGACAGTTCTTTCAATGTTCATAATCTTCATTTCAATAAAAACAGCTTTTTAATTAAATTCATTTTCAGCTTATGCATACACTAAGAACAAATTCAGAACTTGACTACATACCGCTTCAGACCTGTGAATTCAATTGTCTAACAAGAAATTTAATTCTAAGACTATTATTGATAAAATGATGAAAAAATTAACATTAATGTTTTCAAACTGATTAGTAATGTTTCGTTGGATAGGTTTACAATTTCTAATGAACTTTATTTAATTTGGGGTTTTGCCAAAAGAATGTTAATTATTTAGGGTTTTGTAACCCAAAAAAAATGGCACCTGCTGGTCTAAACATCAAATCATCAATTACCAAAAATCTTAGAAAAATGAGAGAAAAAAAAAGGAATTAATAATGAAATGATTCAGAGTCTGAAATAAACAAGAATGAGGAATTTCTTTCTGTGATTCATTCTTCAACAAATCAGGTTACTTGATAACAGCAATAATGATACGACGATTTACTGTTGCTGCAACAGTTACTAAAACTGAATCAGTCAATAATTCGGTAAATACTAAATTTTTATGCCAACACAAAAGTGCTTGTAAATTTTCAATTACTCAATTTTAAGACAAGAAAAAACTGAGTTTTAAATTTTATGGTAACATTTATGAAAAAATTAATATTATACTAAAAAAAATATTTTTAATACTTTTAAGAATATTACACACCAACATAGAAATATCTATATTAATTTAATACTTTAATTATATTTTTGATTTTATTATTTACATTATGTCTTTTTATTTTCGTTAGTCACAAATAATTTCTAATATACAAAAATAGGATGAAATAAATAAATAAGTTAAATAATATCAGTGCAAGAAATTTAAAAAAAAGTATACTAACTTTTTCTTGACATATTACTTGAGTATCTCCGTATTTATCTCGTAAAATGACAAATTTGTCACACCTATGAAAGGTTTTTCTTCCGCATATTGTAACTTCTTGACCTACATGATTTGAATTCAGCTCTCCACAAGTATGTGATCTAGTGGTCCATTTATTTACAACTAGAAACGAAAAAATAAGTATATAAATAAATATGTATTTAAATTTTAATATTTACAATATATATTCTTCATTATACAGGCTTGTGGCCATGAAAAGTGATTAAAAAAAAATCAGAAAACACAGATAATACTGAAATTTTTTATTTAAAATATACACATTTCAAAGTATTCAATTTTCTTTCTAAATCTTTTTTTTACATATCTATAATTTCTTTGCATTCAAAATACATAAAATACAAAATAAAAACTTTCAGTTACCTTTAAGGCACTAAGTAATTTTTCAGCCATATTATTCTGAAATTCCATTTAAACTGTGGCAAAAAATATTTTTAGAAGTGAATTTATTTATGCTACAAAAGCATTACGAAAAATAGAAAGATTTCAGTAAGAAAATATATAAGCAAAAAGGCAAATAAGATAAATTTCAGTTCTTTTTAATATCCTTTCAGCTACATTTTTTCTTCCCCAGCTATTATTTCGTTTTCTATGAATGAATATTTAGTTTTTAATAAGGTAATTAAGTTTTGACATATAATCTTCATAAGAAGCTACATAAATTTCCTATCAAATTCAAATTTTTATTTGAATTTTAAAATGTTTCCACAAAAAATAAATTTATTAGCTAGTTACTAAAACATCCATAATGGATTATGTTCTGGGAATTTTCAAAGGTGTTCACAAGGGGATCAAAGAATTCACTTAGACTCCTTTGAAATCAAATTAAAAAAATTATAGTTTACTTCAACTATTTCTAACTTTTTTATTTTAAATAATAATGCTTAAAAGGTGACATATTGAATTTAATCTGATTCATAAAATTGACGAAAAATTACATGCTTCAATTTAACTCTGAAATAAAATAATACAGTCACGTTGTCATTTCTACATTATCCCGATTCTTAAGTTATTTTCGACTGGTTTGTGAAAATTGCCAGTACTGATAATGTTAAAATATCTCAGATTTTATGTTATCCTTTATAAGGAAATCCTGATTTATGCATTCTTCTAACACAGGGATGGGCAAACTTTTTTGGTCGAGGGGCCAAAAATCAAGAAAAAAAATTTTGGTGGGCCAAGTAAAAACTTTAAAATTTAAGAAAAAAAGGTGATATACAAGTTTTAATTTAAATATTTAGTGAGATGAAGGAAATTGCGATTTCATTTTTAAAAGTTCCTTACATTAAGGTTGGAAGAGAGATGTGCTTATTTTAAGGAACAAGGCTAAATGTTTTGCTGTTAGTCTACTTCTGAAATGATTTTTTCTAAGGTTGATAGTTGAACACTCTTGCTCACATATATAAGATTAAGCAAACATGCACTGAGTTTCTGAGCATGAAATATTAAATTTTGGAAAGTAGCTTTTGGTAACGATTTGTAAAACTTTGGAATATTTAGAAACGACTGCTTCAGATGATTGTTAGATTGTCCGCTCTTTGGAGCGTAAAATGCGCAGTCTGCCAAATGTGAAGTGCAATTTACCTATATTAGATTCCATAAGTCAGCTCCTCGAGAGAGACAAGCGCTATTTGGAGCCAATCTACGGCTATTCTATAAAGAACTTCTGCTTTCAACATTTTACCAATTGAAGCTATCTGAGCTAACTATTTCCATCAATTTATGTTTTGTAGAACAAAAATAGAGAAAGCAAAAACTTCATCAGTAATTTGTTGAAAAAGGAAAAACAGAAATAATTTTAAACATAGTCGACAAGAAAATGGATGTATATTGTTTATATTTGCCACTGATCGCAAATAAAAATTCCCTCCGCGGGCCGGATAAAATCTTCCAGAGGGCCACAGTTGGCCCGCGGGCCGTAGTTTGCCCATCCCTGTTCCAACAGATGAAAATATTTTTTTTCCTGTAAAGCTCGCACAAACTTTTTCTGTGTTTTCTTCTTCACTTCTGTTCTAAGAAAAGAGAGATTTGTTTATTAGCTTTTTGTAGCTTTTCTAGCATTCTATTTTGCCTGAGAGAAGGGAAAGAAAGTATAGGAGATTAAATTGTAAAATTTGGGATTCTGAAAGCTCTGACTTTGATTTCCATAGCATTTCAGTGTTGACTCAAATGCTTTATAAATGGATTAAATAAAGCTTCTCAGTAATTGCTCCTCAGTTACCAACAGGAACATTGGCTTTTTGGAATAAAATTGAACGAGTGAAGATCTTCTGAAGTTGATGACGGATATAGCAAATGCAACACTCACACATCACATTACTTTCAATTCTTTCAATATCTGATTCAATGCCTACTCATGATGATAGTGATAAAAACGAAGATGAGCAAAAAAGTATATCCAAAAACCAAAGCCCAAGAACTCAGAAACATTTGCTAATGTAAACCATAAAGCAAACAATAGTAAGTATTGAAAGCGATATTGATGAAATTATAGCTAAAAACAAAAAAACATGTTAAGATTACACATTTTTCTAGTAGTTCATCTTCTATGTGTTAGTTTTTTAAGAATATACTTACCCTTATTTTTAGGAATATACTAATCCTTAAGAATATGCTTTTACCCACATTTTACATTATCAAACTTCGTGGGTTTCTTAATGCTAGTTCAAAGGAAAATGTAACATCAGGGTTCCACTGCATTTTTTTTTAAATTTTTTTTTTTGATTCAGAAGAAATTCGAATTAATTACTTTTCTTTTTTGACAGTTAGTTGATATAGCACAGTGATTACCAAGTGGCCACACCAAGCGGCCCGCGGGCCACATCTGGCTCTCCAAGCCTTTTTTTGTGTCCTGTGAACTAAAATATATTAGTTGTTATTTTTTGCAGACAATTTTTGTAAAAAATCTATATACTAATCTAAGTATTTTTCTTTATTAAAAAAACCTAATTTCTTCGTTTTTGTGAAATTTAACATACCAACGGTGCAAAAAATTAATTTCTCAGGTAAAAATCTACTTCTTATTTTAATTTGTAATTCAATACTTTTGTTTTGTACAAGTTGATAAAAATCTGACAGTAATATTTAATGTTCCTTTAAACATAAAAAGAGTCCTAGATAAAATTTTGATAAAGTTGCGGCCCGTCATTCGACTGGTGTTTTTAATTGCGGCCCTGGGTCTCATGTAAGTTGAGAACCCCTGATATAGCATAAGAAATTAAAAATTCGGAAGCAATTTTTTTTCCTTGACTAAAAATTTCCCAAGAGCTGCCTGATTTTCCCCTGATCCTTCTTCGACTGATCAGTCATATTCTGCATTCCAGGTGAATAGTAGAATACACATCCTTGGAACTACTTTTAACATTAGTAAGTAAATAATTAGGGTATAAATGCATCTAGTTTCTAGAATCTGAGTGGCACAAATCTTATTTATTTTTTTTCATTTAAGTCGACTTAACAAAATCAAAAATATTTCATAATTTGCTAGCAATAAACTTTCCAGAAATAAATTTTTGCTGTAAAGAAATACATTAATATTTAAAGGCGAAAGAAAAAATTCTCAAAAATAAATTGGCTCCTTTATTATTTTAAACCATTTTTTTTAGAGTTTTTTTTTTCTTTTTTTAATTTTGGACAGAGGTAAAAATTGAATCCTCCGATAAAATTTGTTTCCTAAAAGTATTTAAGTAATAACTACATTTTAGAGCAGCTTGTAAATACTGTATCCAAAAAAAAAGTTTCAGTAAACTATTTCTTTAATAAAGTAAAATAAAGCAGTTGTAAGTAAAGACAAAAATGAACATAAACTTTTCCACCCATTGTTTGTTATAAATAAGTAGAGATTGATAACACTACACTGTTGTA
The DNA here is from genome assembly GCF_982258835.1 of Parasteatoda tepidariorum. NCBI lineage: Eukaryota > Metazoa > Arthropoda > Arachnida > Araneae > Theridiidae > Parasteatoda > Parasteatoda tepidariorum. The sequence goes on along the minus strand of NC_141762.1, from coordinate 48,816,432 downwards.
TAGATATATTCTGTTGTATAGATTGATAAGACTAAATCTATGCACTGATGTATCCAATACAATTACCAAAAAATTTTATGAAGATCCAACAATACTCAAATGATCAACTCACAAATACAAAACCTATTATTCAAGTGCTTAGGTTTGAAATAAGCCAAAAAATTTTATAAACAAGCAAATCAGAAATAAAATTATTAACATCAAATTTTTTCTGTTCTTTTATAAATGGTTATTGTAATGGAAAAATAATTATTAAGCAAAAGGAAACAAATATAACGTTTTATAAGCCAATTTTTAATATATTTGAAATAAATAAACACAAGTTTAAAATTTTTAATTTTCTGATAATAATAAAACACTTTTGTTAGTTAAATAATCAAATCTTACTTGAACATAACCGTCTAGGTATCAGTACCTGAGACTTGTGGCAAATACAAAAGCGAAGAAAATATTTAAGCATAATGATTATAAACTAATTTAAAGCGTACAGTTTAAAGTTTCATTCAATTAAAATTGCACGAAAAATGTTTTAAAAAACAGAGTAACATTTATTTAATGTACTTGGAGCAATAAATGATTTTAATCTTTTAATACATTTAAAAACATTAATAAGGAAGAAACATTTTTATTGAAGCAAAACTTAGTTTAGATGAACCTCGAAACACTTTATATCAAGAAAGATATTGCAATGTGTTGTTTATTGAGTATTGCACTGAGTATTGTAAAGTGCTACGAGCTCTCTGCTTTCGCTTATAGCTCTGTATTTTACGATGTGTTTACTAAATTTTACGGTTCTATAATCACGGTTGCAGTTTAATTAAAGAAAAGTAACTGCTTATAAGTAATTTATGGCATCTACTCGGGATATTTTATAGAAGAAATAGGTAGACAAAAGCGTTTAAAATAGAGAAAAAGAGAAAAGTAGCGCCTGTAGAGAAAAAGAGTAAATAAATAGAAACTAATGACAGATTTCTAAGGAATCTAAAGAAAAGTTTCTATTAAAGTTTTTTTTAGATATTGTTAAGTCATTTCTTAAATAACTTTTGGGGAATTTTTTCCGAAGAAAGGATGTTTCAAAGGAAAGCAAACCTTCCTACAAGACCTTCAATCCCTTCGAAAGAGGAAATTTTAGAAGATTTATCTTCCGCAAATCTAGATGATGTTCTGTTCAAAATCGAAACAGAAACTAACTTTACTGATGATAATGAGGGTATAATAGTTTGCTAAACTCTCTTAAAATTGGTGATTCATTTCTTCAAATCAGCAACTTTTGCTATTTTTTTTTTTTACATCATAGTGATTCAAAAAATTTGAACTAGTTCTTTCTCAAATTAGTGGCAAAATCGGGTATACTTTCGCATCGAGATCTGTCACGCCAAATGGATTTTAAACTTGCAGAAGTATAAAAAAAAATGCACAGGTTTGCTTTGGTATGGCTAGGAGCTCTACGTTTTGAGTTGATCCCCAATTGTAATTTTTTTAAACCTTTTCGCAGACCACAGTCTGGACTTGGCAATTAATATAGCAACTAATGACACAATTCTGCAACTACTGTAACTGTGCCCTCCTAATTCCAAAAGTGCTGTCCTTGTCCTTATCAAATTTGTCCCCCAATCATTATGTGGATACCTTTATTGCCTAGTACCTGTTTGTTACTTTGTGTGTTTTTTATTTGATTTATTGCATTGTCTTTTTATTTTCATTAAAAATGTAAACAGAACAGATAAAACTTCAGATTAGTAAAAGAAGTTATCTATCTATCTATATATATATATATAGTGTGGATGGTGTTTTCAGTAGAAATGTAAACTATAACAATCTCGTGCTGTATGCCTGCTCTAGTTCCGGCTAGAAAGTTTGCAGCTGCTTACTACATGTTATTCTGCGAGACGATATTTTCAAGCGGATAATTTTGTTTTAACTGAAAGAAGTAAATTAGATAATTTCTGAGCTCAAATCTGCAGTATTTCATACGACATTAATCTTATTATGTAATTCTGGTGAGTTTGAAGTGAAAATTTGTTTTAGTTGTTTAGAGATATTATATTATTAAAAAAGCTGACATGGTTGCTAGATTTTGAATAACTCGCTTTTTTGGCAGTCTTGATTTGGCCTCTTTCCATTTGTTTATTACTGTTTGTTCGTGTTGCAAGCTGTGCACCATCCCACGTTAGTGTTAGCATATATTTCGAGGAGCAAGATTAAGTTTTGTAATAAGTATTCAAATACCACGTTTGCAAGAATCTTAAAAGTCAATGATCACGTTGTGAGCCAAAAAACACCGGAAACAGCTACCCGGAAGTATAAATGGCATACAGCGAGCAGCGTTCCCTAGCGCCGAAAACACCATCCATATAAACATTGTGAAATAAGTTTTTTGAGAAATAGTCTCTGTAGTGCCTAGCATTTTATTTTTTGCAGTAATGAAAATTGTCTCACCTCTTAATTTTTTGGTTTTTTGAAAACTTCATCATTTCTATTTTTTACGTCATATAAATTCTGACGATTGTAAAGTTAGTGTTATGTAACAGCTGTAGATTATATCCTAAATAAACTGTTATATTCCTAAATAAAATTTGAATTAAAAATATTGTTTTGCCTAGATGATATATATATATTTTTTTTTGGTATGGTTATGGAGAGCGTGTGTTTGCAATGGCTTTTAGACTTACTGTCACTATAAACATTGGTTCCTGTAACTCATACTATGAAATGATTTTTGTAATTTGTTAAAAAACGTCAATATTTGAATTATAATGGATTTAATAAGCTTTACTTAAATTTGTCATTTCATACTATTATTGGCCATCTTATTATTATTTAAAAATTTCTATATTGTTATATAAGTAAAGCCATTTTTGATAAACTACTTATATACATATACTGGTATCCTATATACAAGCTTATATTGGTAGCTAGTGTAAACGAGAACCTGGCATTATTACTAGGTGTCTATAACCAATAAGTACCCATTTTTAAGTTTTGTAGATTTCACAAATTTTATAGTAGGACATATATATATATATATATATATATTTTGTAAAGCCATTTGTACACACTTATATCAAAATGCGAGATGTTTAAAATTTAAAAAAAAAAGTAAAGCTTTACTTGCGAGAAGTTATCTTAGAACAGATTTGAAATTTCTCGTAATGAGGCAACTTGGTATTTATGGATAGATATTGTTAGGAGAAATCATTTGATTGACCCAATTTTTATTTTGATATGTATCTTATTCAAGAATTTGTAAGGAAAGATTGATACAAACATTTTTGAAGCTGTATAATAAATTTTTTATGCTATATCTATCTTTTTTTTTAGGATTGAATGGTACTAAAGAATCAGATGATAACCATCAAAAAGGATCTAACCCAATTGAAAGTCCTGATCAAGCCTATGAAAAGGTATGTATATTTTGATGTTATCATTTATTAAATAAATCTGTTTTTCAAATAAATCTATTTTTTAAAAATAATTATTATTTTAAAATATATTTATATTTTATTTATAATCAATAACAATTTTTTTTGTATGAATTCCAAAACATTGTTTTTTTTAATTTTTAATAAGAACAATTTTACTATAATGTTATTTTATGTTTGTTGACTTTATGTTTGTTGTTTATTCCAGGCTATATATATACTGAATGAAAATGTTAAGAAAGATTCAAAGAAGCTATTATTAGCACACAAACACACTCAAAAGCTGCCGGCGTAAATTCGAGCAGATATATTATCAGATTTAAAAGAATTTATAACCATAATTCCAACTACATAATACATACTTTAAGTTGGAAGTGGATAATTTTAAAGCCAAACTTGTTCACAATAACTTTCCAACTAATTTTGTCAATCGTCTTTAAGCCCAATTTAAAAATTAAGTTTAAATTTACCATACACTGTCCACAAATGCCTAAACTGTAGCCCTCACTTATATTCATTTATGACACACCACTTCAATCCATTAGTCTGGAAGGATGGCTGTTGATGTGGTGGTATATGTGAACGGGGACTTGAATTTAGTTTAGTTATGCGCTGCTTACGGATTTAAATAAAAAATTTGGTTTTGTATTGTCATTATCTTTGACTTCTCCTGTTTTTATTGCTTTTGTAGGGTCCAGACGATAGCAACATGGCTTACAGCTTTTGCTGTTCGCCACATTGCTGTAATGAAACCCTATACTTGTTTCATTCAGAATCATGTATTTTTGTTGTTTGATGCTGAGGAGTTTTACAGCACTTTTTATTATATTTTTGCTATATACATATTATACACACACATATTAGATAAAAATCTAGAGGAAACTAGAATAAAAATATAAGGATTTTTAAAGGAGAAAACCTATTATTCTTAGTTATTTTACTTATTATATTTAAAACTTATTAAACTTATTATTTTTTTCTTAATTTTTTCCGTTAATATCTCTTTTCTTTTATCCTTTTTGTATTATATATATATATATATATATATAAATTAGCTTGACTGGCACACATTATTTCATTATGTTAGACACAGAAACTATTTTACTAACTCAATTTACTATTCTACTCTATTTTACTAGAGTTTTTATTTTAATAACTCAAATTTAGGTGTTTAACACCAGATTTAGATTGAAAACTATTAAGCAATTTTTCTTTTTGTAATTTTTTAGAATAAGTGGAAAAGATTAACATGGAATTTACCATTTAATTTAAGTGTTTTATAAATAGCACTTTTGCTTTTTCTTATGCTCTCAGAACTGAATTTAAGATTTTAAAATTTCGGATAGAGTAACAGTTTAAATTTTGATAAGGCATATTTGATAGATAAAGAACATCTTATAAATTTTTGCCTTGTTTTTATTATGCAAATAGGATTAATTTTATTTGAAGAACTGAATGATGTATTTTTGCCACTTACTGTATTTTTTTATAGCATTCGTCTCATATGTGAGATTTCACTTGCCCATAAATATAATGTTACATAATAGACCACATAGTTATGTATACAAAGTTGACATATTGCAATTAACATATTAAATTACAAGCAGTAAATTCTGAATCAATTTATTTTGTTCAAAAAATGGGGTATGTCAGATTTTGTCTGCGGTTCTTATTAGTTATAAATTGGGATGCACCTAATTCTAAATAATTTTTGGCTGCCACATGCTTTATCCAAAAGCATGAAAATATTGACCTGTTATGGTCTGGAATTTTTTAAGATTTTAAAATTTCGGATAGAGTAACAGTTTAAATTTTGATGAGGCATATTTGATAGATAAAGAACATCTTATAAATTTTTGCCTTATTTTTATTATGCAAATAGGATTAATTTTATTTGAAGAACTGAATGATGTATTTTTGCCACTTACTGTATTTTTTTATAGCATTAGTCTCATATGTGAGATTTTACTTACTCATAAATATAATGTTACATAATGGACCACATAGTTATGTATACAAAGTTGATATATTGCAATTAACATATTAAATTACAAGCAGTAAATTCTGAATCAATTTATTTTGTTCAAAAAATGAGGGTATGTCAGATTTTGTCTGCGGTTCTTATTAGTTATAAATTAGGATGCACCAATTTCAAAATAATTTTTGGCTGCTACATGCTTTATCCAAAAGCATGAAAATATTGTCCTGTTATGATCTGGAAATGCATGGTGCATACTGAAGTCTGGCATTGTTGTACGTAAATTAAGGTTTCAGACCCACTGATTTAGACATGATTTTAATGATAAACATCACACAATGCATAAAACTGTGATGAACATCAAAAGGTAACTTATAAACTAAACATGATGCTGTGTGAAAGACAACAAAAATCAGCAATTAGAAGCAACAAACATTAGCATTAGTTTTGAAACTATATTTAAACTATGACATAATTAATAATACATACCATGAAAAAATATGTTATAATTACATCTGATTTAAAATATATAGGCAAATCTCAAGCCATGACGTAAAAATATATTGTTGATCAATGCAGCTTTACAATAGATATTTCAACATTTAAATAGCTCCTGTGCTTGTTCCCAAATGAAATTTATTATATTTTTCTTATTTTTCCCCTTTGTATGAAGTTTCAAAAACTTTTGCAATCATAAAATGTTAACATGAACTAATCAATCATAAACTGTTGCAATCATAAATGTTATTTCAGATTTCTTCTTTTGAAAAGATGAATAATTATGTAATAGTTGTAATTTATATTTCAGATTTCTTCATTTGTTGATAAGATGAATAATTTGGAAGAACGTCTCCTAACATTAAAAAAAGAAAAAGAAAGTCTTTCTAAATTAGAAGAAAGTCTTATAGCAGATATGAGTAAAATTCAGAAAGAATTGCTGAAAAAGCAATCTCCATCTACATGAAGAATCTGTATGATTAATATCAAAGATACTTGTGTAAATATTTATTAATCAATTTATTTGCCTTTTGGCTAAATGACGTTATATTATTTTATCATTTGAATAAATTATCTGCAATTGCATAACTGCTAATTAGTTTTATTTTTCATAGTGTTTCTTTAGTTTTTGATGCGTTCTCTTGTTGATTAAATTTTACTCAATTTATATTCCTGGACATTTAAAATGTGCTAATTACATCAAATTTACATTCCTGCCAAAATATCTAAATTTTTATTTCAGTTAAAAGAAATTATACTCTTATATGATTGAATTATTATCTTAAAACAATTGAAAAATTTTAAGAAAATGATTAAATGAAAGAATTCAATGATTTGTGAAAAGTAATTTACAACTTTTAATATTGATTTTTAAATGATTCACCATTGAAAAGAAGAATGAAAAATAAAGCTAAGTGACATTCTAATTTTTTTTTTACTGTTTCAAACTATGACTGACATTCTTACAAAAATATTTTTAAAGACATGTTAGACACAGATTAGCATTAATTATTTTACTAAGAAAGGTTGTGATGGAGATAATTTTTTTTTGTATTTAGCTTAATTAGCATTAGAAATACAAGGAATGGTTATTTTAAAAGTTATTTTATTTATTTATTATTATTATTTTTTTGTACTAAGAATTGTTTATTTGTAATTTATCTGGCTTACATTTTTCTAGGAAAGTTAGTTTGGACGAAACCTTGTGATTTCTAGCTATTCCCTGATTTTTTGAATTATAAAATTTTTTAGTGATATTACCCACAAAGTAAAAGATTCAACTTTTATTGAATCTTAGTTACAAAAAATTTTGATAATCAAGACAATTAAAAAAAAAATATCTGAATCGCTGAACATAAAATGATTTTTAACTTTAAAATTTTTTTTAAAAATATTTTTTAATATTTGTATTTTCCTTCTAATTTGGTTTGCAGTATTTTTTCTATTTTCTTGATAGTTCCAGATGCATTCCTTTCTTCTAATGGAACATTTACCTGTTTAAAGAAAAATTATAAATATAAGACAGAAATATATTCAGAAGGACATTGGAGTTAGTTATGTTTATTTGTGAGATTAAAAATAAACTATTAGCAATATTCCTTATAAAGTAAAGATCGTTATATATAGCATAGGATTTGAAGAAAAGAACCCCATTCTCTAACTATATCTTCACAGTACACAAATTTTAACCAAATGCATAAATATCTGCTTTTAATCAGATTTTATTGACTTCTTTAAGAAGTTAAAATTATAAAATATAAACAAATATCATCTAAAACTAAAATATATGCTCTACTTTCAAAGAAACTTATATGCAAATTTCTTTTATTTAGTTATTATTATTTGGCAGTGAATTAACAAAGGGATGATTCTTACAGTTCAGTAAATTTTAAATTTGTACCTGAATTTCAGTCTTGTTTTTAAACTAATCATATTTTGCAATCAAGAGATTTAATGTTAATAGAACTCTGTATTGGATTATTTTATCTCTAAAGATAAATTTCAGAAATTAACACGTATAGTACATAAAAAAGTAAGGTGTGTATTTACCTACATTACTTTTATCTTCTTTTATAAACTATGTGGATACTTGTATTCAATGATATTTTTATTATATTAATACTTGCAAGAATGGTGGGAAAGTTTGAGGTTAAAATTATTTTTTATTATAGATCTTTTTTTCTTTTAAATCTTTTCCTATTTCTAGACAAATGAATTCAAATTGATTTCATTTTATTTAAAAACAAAATGCTGAAGATTTTTATTGTAATCAAAGTTGTATTTCTTATTTTGTTCTAATGTCTTAACTAAATGTATTCTTTTCTTTAAAAAAAAGTTTGAATGGCCTGTCAATAATAATAAAATATTCATTTTCCCAAAAAGTTCATAGATGAACATTTTCGGCTAAGAAATGTGTGTAGTAATAGATGGAGTTAAAACATTCCTAACAAACTCTAAGAACTTTCGTAGAGTTGTAAAATATTCTCCTGGTATGCTGTTTCTAATATTTTTGAAACAGCACTTTTCTAAATGTTTTTTTTTTTAGATTTTTATTATACTTGTTTTTTTTTTAATTATTATTCTGATATCTTTTTACCTGTTAATTTGTGACCTATCACAAAAATTGGAGGAAAAAAATTTTGAGCAAAGAGCTAATGCAAAATATGAACTTAAAAATTTTGAAATTGTGAATAATATTATTAAATAGTACTTTAGAAAAGATATTGTTTATTTCAATTCTAAAGTATCAATGAAGATGAATGATCTGATGTTATAATATTTTTTAAATCATATTGATTACTAAATTACGTTGATGGATACCTAGTCAAATTTAGGATAAGAATTCTAAGGGCACTATGCCATTTTTCTTTTTAGGACACAAATCCTTAGTTAGTTCAACTTACTTCAGAAAAGTGTTTCTCCAATACTTGTAATAACACCTGTTCTTGAGATTCTATTTCATTCAATAAGGATCTTAGCTTTTCAAGCTCTAATTTTGCATTGCTTCGTCTTTTTTCTTGTTCTTCATATCTACTTTTGGCTATTTGTAGCTCGTCAACCATATCTCTGAAGAAAAAAATTTATCTACACTTGAAAACTGGTACTATTTAAAAGGTAATTGATAAGAGCATCTCGAACATACTCATTATAGAACTATTTGTTTATTTTTATGTGAAATTAAATAGAAGAAATATAATTTTAGTCCTCTCCTGAAATACATTCATCAGTGTACCAAACACAGATCTATTCTGCAATTTTTTCCATCTTATCAATTTTCAATAACAAATTTGTGCTTAAAATGTATAATGAATGATTAATAATTTAAAAGTTAATGGATTAATCGTATGTAACTAAATATACATTTAATAGACTCCTTACTTTTACCATTTGTTGCAAAGTTAAGACGTTATAAGAACGTGACATTTTATTTCTTTTCTAGATTTAAATTTTAAAAAAATAGTATTTTTAATAGTATATGTATATTTATCAAATTTTCTTTTACGCAAGTAAAGAAAATATAATTTAAAAGTATAATGGATTAATCGTATGTAACTAAATATACATTTAATAGACTCTATACTTTTACCAGTTGTTGCAAAGTTAAGACGTTATGAGAATGTGACATTTTACTTCTTATTTAAATTTAAAAAAAAAATAGTATTTTTAATAGTATATGCATATTTATCAAATTTTCTTTTGCGCAAATAAAGAAAATATAGAAACCAGCACGTTTTTAATTTTTAGTCTACGAAACGATCACTTTAACATCTTTGAAAATTTCAAATTTTTAATTTAACATTTATATATAGAATTTAATAAAAAGAAGAGTGTTTTCCTTAATCTATGCTAATAATTTTTATGTAAATAAAGAAAATATGAAAGTAAGCAGTTTTTAAATGAAGATAGTTTTTCTAAAGCTATGCTGATAATTTTTTTTAATGAAGAAAGTATAAAAATAAGCACTTTTGGTGTCTATGACTCAAATGATTGATTACAGAGTAAAACACTGATTTAAGTTTAGTTATCTAAGTGTTATCTTATTTATTTATTTTTAAAGAAAAGAGAGTACTTTTCGGGTTGAATAGTGTTTACTCCTTTTACTATTGCCATTCTGGAGTCCAGGTGTTTCTTTTGAGTTTTCAATTCATTAAGAGATTTAACTAATCTTTGTTTCAAATCAAAGAGATCTTCGTGCATAGATTTTTGCACTAAAAATCTTCTTTCAATGTCCTGTTAAAGAAAATATCATTATCAAATGCTCATTTAAATTTTTTCATTATTCAATGAAACCATTATATTGCTCTCTACCTCTATACAACCTCTATATTTAATTTATAATTAAATATAGAGGTGAATAAAAAGGACAGGGGAAAATGACAAAACCAAATATCTTCCGGCTTGCACCCACCGCAGTGCTGACATGAAATATCCTCAGTGGTAGACGGATCATGGGTTAGAATCCCCTTGCCGTCAGGCTAACCATGGGAGGTTCTCGTAGCCTCCCTCTCCATGTAACGCAAATGCGTGTTAGCTCCATCAAAAAGTCCTCCACGAAGGCAAAATTCTCCAAATACTCGACCCAGGAGTTCCCAATCCAGGGAACCCAATCTTCTGGATTGGGTTCAAAATTTCAAGGCTACGGTGTTAAACATTGATAGTCGTAAACCCATAAAATTGGGTCGACTGTTCAACGACGATTATAAAATAAAATAAAACCAAATATGAGTATGCTTTTAAAAAGTTAAGTTTTTATTTATTTATTTTATTTTACTCAATCTGAAGATATAAAAAAAATGGTCAGTGGGGTTCTATTTCTTCAGTGCTATATCCAGAAAAAAAATTTAAAAAAATATTCAAAAAAATTAGTTAAGTAATTATTTTTAGAAAAAAAAACAATATAGTTTTAAAATTATTGTAATTTTATTTCAACCGATTTAAATTGATTTAGTTGTGCATTTTTCATAATCAAATTCAACGCATCGTTAGTTATAATAAATTGAAAATTGCAATAATCGTTTTTCAGAAATAAATTCCGTTTTTCAGGAACTTTTTTTGGAGGGGATATTTTCTTCCTTTTCATATTTAATGGTTGCATTTTATTTGGATTACATTAAACTAGCGATAATTAAAGAGGACAAAAAAACTTAATTAACTATGTGCTGCTATATATTGTTTGATTAAACACATACAGTACGAAAACTGATCAAATTAAATAAGTTTCGACTTGCTTGTATGCCAGATGCATGCGTCACTTCTTTAATTCTATCGAAACTCTCTTGCATTTCTCGTAGTTCCATTTCTTGTTCAGAAGCTGCAAATGTTTCCGGTTGATCTATTTTAATATTAAACGGTATTGATTTCTGTAACAAATAAAAGTAATGTTTGAGACACAGTAATGAAAACAAACAAATAAAAACGTAACAAGTGAAAGTAATTTAACAGTAATTGTTCTGGTCTCAATTCATCATTTTAATTCAACTAAAAATAAACACGCATTGAAAATATTATAATAACCAGTCATAGAAAAAGTTTTCGGTTAGGATAGCGATTAGGGTTTTAGTATTTTCAACTATTTTTCCATTTACTTCATTAGTTTCAGGCAGGGTTGATCTTTACAGCTATTAATAATCGATTTATAGTTCTATATGTATTAATATTCTATTATACGCAAGCGATTTTAATTGCTTAAAGATTCTACCATCAGAAAATACGCGATCGAAAAGCTGTTTAACCATCAACCTTTTCGATTCCATCTTTAAACTGATTCTAAATATATTGCTTTAATCAAAAGAAAGTTCCACTCACAGGAATACAAAAAGAGCAATTGTTTAACAGAATGATTAAAATTAATTCCTATTTTTTGGAGTGATAAAGTATTTAGTAGCCAACCTGTAAATGTATCGGTGGGACGATGGATGCGAATCAATCGGCAATCAGTTATTGTTAATATGTTTAAAAGCCTTTAATTTGTGGTAAGGCAATCTACAAACATTATCTTTTTTTTTTTTTCCTAAATAAAGGTAAAAGATTCGTGGAAAACTATATGGAAATAAATTAGTTAGAATTTTATGCACAAGAATGCACGTTATTGTAAAGTTATTTAAAAAGATGCATAAATTAGTTTATGAGGTATTTGTTTGAGTGGAGGAAACTGTGGATTTTAGGTGTTGCTCATATTACAAATACGGTATGTTCAAAAACAACCACCTTTCACTTTTATTTTTAGAATTTTCATCAAAACTCAATACATCGTCATTAACTTTGTACGCATTAAACGATTACAAATCATTACATGAAAAGGAGGGAATCATTATATTAAAGGGAGGAAAAATGTAAAACGTCATCAAAAATGTGGTGAATCGTTATCGGAGAGGGTGGGATGAAAAATACCGTTGCCAATTTTAATAATATACTTTGCAGTATTTTTCATTTGTTAATCACTCTTTTTTGCTCCACTCTTTGTTAATGTATTTCGCTTCCTTGAATATTTATTTATTTTTTATCTTTCTCTAGGAAATGAGATAATTAAAATATTTTGTAACGATTTTGTTAGATAAGGATATTTTTTTTCTCTCGATAAGAAGGATTTTTTTTATTACTTTATCTTCAGGAGTCGTTTCTTTCATTCCAAAATCTCCGTTGCCAATTCCTTTTGATGTTAGTGTCTCAGGATTTTCGATTCCTCTTATATCTAAAAGACTAGCGTCTTCTTGTTGAGACTCGTATTCTCTTTCAACATTCAGCAGAAGTACTGGATAAGAGAGTTGATTCTACGGAAGGAATGCATAAAATTGTTGGGAAATTTGAATTTTAAAGCATGTTGGTTGATGAGTCATATAACATCGATATTTTTTAATATCGTTATAAGCTTCAAAGGCTATAAAGAGGCTTTAGATTAAAAATGTTAAAAGCTCTGCATCGAAACGTACTTTAGTATGGTTCGACGCAGAGCACAAAAACTAAAAATTATTTTTTTTCTAACGGTCTAGTGTGAATTATACTAATATTACTATCGATTTGAAGACATAAATTTTTAGATAGTGCTAACAATTATGTTAATTTCAGCATTGCCTTGATTCATGTTTTCTTTCTTTAAAAAAAATGGAATAAAAGTGGAATTGAAATAAAATATATATTTTGATAAAATATATATAAAATATATATTTGAAAATTTGTAAAGTTCTTATTGACATTTTTTTAAGTCATCATTTACAAGGTGTCTTGCGAATGACTGACTGATTTCGAAATTGAAAATTATGAAAACAAAGGATAATAGAGATGGGGAACAAACGGTATGTCTTTAATGAAAACCAATGTTTTTATAGAGAAATTCTGGAACTTAGTTACAAAGGTTACCAATAGATGGCGCGGTACGCTGTGCAAGCTCAAAGGTCGTAAAACTGTAATCAAACTGTGAAATTCCAGTACCTGATACATATGTTATTCAACAAAATACATTAAACCTACTAATTCTCTACGACGGGTACGACCTCCTGTATACCATACGGCTTAAACCTCCTTATCCTGATCGACTAATTACTCCTTTAAAATTTTAACGCTAGAACCTGGTCGTCAATGGTTTGCTGCGCCATTTGTCGGCAATATTTATTACCAAATTCCGAAATCTCTGTTTAAAATTTTTGCAGTTTTCACAAACAACGTAACGGTTGTTTCATTTTTCGATCGCTTTTTTGTTTCCGAGATTCTATATTTTGAAATCAGTCAGTCATCAGCTGGGCAATGTAAAAGCATTATTATCCTTTAACAAAATTTAGATAAATGGGTACTAGCTAATCTGGGGAGTTGGTGCGTGGTTCTGACTGTACTGCCATCATCATGTCGTTGGTCACGAAAACATGGACCCTTAACCTCCGTGAGAACTGACTGTTGCGAGAGGGGCTTAATTTTAACTCTACATTGTCTTTAAAACATTCAATTGCATTCCTCTAGCTACTTTGAAAGGAATATTTAAAAAAAAAAATCTTGTTAAGAATGTAAGTATTTAATAAGATTTCTTAAATCATTATACATAGAAAAATAAAGTTGCGTGTTTCGGGAAGAACGAGCTTCTCCTCATCAGGGAATTAAAAATGGGCAATTTTATGTAGTTTTCATCCCAATTTTAAATCTTCAATAGTGTTAAATCTGTCAAATAATGGATTTTATATATTATAATTATTTGTAACGATTTTTTTGTAGTTTTGTATCGCTTCTAAACTCTCAAAACTAATATTGAAATTTTTCTCACTTTTATTTCCAAGTTCCTTTGATAAATAAATAAAAAAAAATTTATTTATTACAATACATTTTTACTTTAAACATTAAAAATACTTTAGAAATAATCTAATAGCTATAATTTAAATTCACAAGTGTCAATCATTATTTACCGTTTGTAACTGCTCTTTCATCGTTTTGTATTTGTTCTGAGCTACCTCACACTCAAGAATATCCCTGTTAACTTTTTGCTGTTCATTCTCAAGTTCTCTTATTCTCTGAAACAAAAAAAGAAGAGAAAATATTACATAACAGACATTAGTAAGTCACAAAAAAAATAATTTGAACACGTGAAGGAATTAGTAAATATTTGCCTCTTCCAAACAATTTGGAATTATTGTTTTTATGTAATTTTTTATTTTTACTTTTTTTGGATTTGGAAGACATATTTGATCAGGTTTATGTGAAGATATTTTAAGATATTTTGATGTATTCCACATTCGGTTTGTAAAAATTAATATCACAAGAGCCTAGATTAATTATTATGAAACTCAAAGCAAAGGAATAAGAATAAGAAAAGAGAAAAATAAAAAAACAGAGCAATCATATACTTTGGGGTCATGGTTACAAAGATAATATCCCCGAATTGGCATATCTTTTTATATTATCTATGCATTTGACAGAATTCCGTATTTGACCGAAATTATTTTCTTACCAATCAATACTATTAAAAAACAACTTCTTATTTTTCGTTGATATTTATTTATTTATTTATTAATATTTTCTTTTGCATTACTTTAAAAATAAAAGATCTTACTGCTGGAATTGTATTCGTAAAATTTAGGAAAAGGGAATTAGAGAAAATTTCAACAAGCAACTATTCAAACTGCAATTGATAAAGTAAATGATGATTCCACAGTTAACGTTTCACGTACACACCTGTAAACTGTCAAACTCAGTTGGGTCATTTTCAAAATCTTCATTGCATTTTGTTTCCATATCTATTAATTGTTTCTCACTGCTCATAAAAGCAAGTTTCAAAAGCTCCAGTTCGTGACCGGTTGCCTTACATTTTTTATCCAATTCTAAAACATCAGCGTCAGCTAGATTAATTGCCTCCTGAAATAAAGAATTAAGTGATGACGCGAAATGCTTTACCAATTCATTAAAAATTAAAACTGCCTTTTTTTATGTATTTATTTTTACTTTTTATAACCGTCTGTGAACAGCCGACCTAATTTTTTGAGTTTACGACTACTAATGTAGTCCGTAGTTTTGTAACTCCGTAGTCTTGTAATTTTGAACCCAATCCAGAAGACAAGGGAACTCCTGGATCAAGTGTTGGGAGAAATTTGCCTTCGTGGAGGACTCTTTGATGGAACTAACCCGCATTTTCGTGACGTGGAGAGGAAGACCACGAGAACCTCCTACGGCTAGCCTGACAGAAAGGGACTCTAACTTATGATCCCTCTACCACTGAGGATATTTCACGTCAGCACTGTGGTCGGTGCAAGCAGGATGTGGAATTCGTTTCGACTGGGATTCGAACCCGGTTCGCCTCATTGGAAGGCGAAGGCTCTATCCCCTGAGCCATCGCTGCTCAAAAGTTCCTCTTTGAAAAATTCGAAACTGTTCAAAACTTTTAACTGGCAAAAACATTTTATTATATTTTTAAATCGCATGTTTATTTTTTAAACCTGTGCCTTTCATAGAAAATTTTCGTACTGTGATCTGATGTTGCATAAAATGATTATGGTTATTGAAGCAATAAGTAAACTAAAGAGAAGTAAAATTTCTATACGGACAAAAGTATTATACCCCTTATCTAAGTTACTAAATACTTTCAATCAACTTAAAGTTCAGGTTTATTTTGTAACCATCGTTGGAACAGCTGACCCAATTTTGAGTTTATGACTTCCAAAATGTTCAACTCCATAGCCTTGCAATTTTGAACCCAATCCGGAAGACAAGGGAACCTCTCGATCAAAAATTGAGAGAAATTTGCCTTCATGGAAGATTTTTTAATAGAACTAACCCTCATTTGAGGTATATGGAAGGGAAAACCACGAAAATCTCCGACGGTCAGTCTTATGGCAAGGGGATTCTAGCCCATGATCCGTCTATCACTGAGGATATTTTACGTCAGCGCTGTGGTCGGTGCGAGCCTGCAGAAGAATTCGTATCAGCCACCACTGCTTGGATTAGAATCTGGTTAACTCATTGTGAAGTGAACGCTCCATCCCTTGAGCTAAAGTCCAGGTTTAATACCCACCTATCTATCATCTTCATGCCAAACTGGTACATAGGCTTCGATGCTTTTTCTCCAAGATTGGATTCATTTGTTCTTGATATGCTGCGATGCCATTTATATCTTCGTTTTACCATTTCTTCATTAATAGTTGGGATATCAACACTGGTCAAAAGGTCTTTTTTGATATACGAGGGTTGTAAATTAAATAGTGGCAACTTAACCTTGAAACTCACAGAAGGGCGGGCATGCGTAAATAGGGTATGGGTGGGGGGAGATGGAACTGTTGTCGATGTGTAGAGTGCAAAAAAAGTCGATTTGCTTAGAAGGGTAGTTGTTGCGTGGCGTTAAAGTGAGGAGTTTCTTTTCCATCGCTCTAAAGCATGTTGTGAAAAGGCTTAATGACGAAAAACGACGAGATGCTTGAACCCTTCGTTCTACTGTCCTATACGGTAAAAGATTTGCTCCACAGGCTTCCACTAATCCTCGCTAGCATTCTGCTGCATTTTTCCACGGGCAACCTCGATTGTAAGTCACGACCGCTGATCACCTTTTGAAAACATGCTTTAGAGCGATGGAAAAGAAACTCCTCACTTTAACGCCACTCAACAACTACCCTTCTAAGCAAATCGACTTTTTTTTGCACTCTACACATCGACAACAGTGCCACCTCCCCCCACCCATACCCTATTTACGCATGCCCGCCCTTCTGTGAGTTTCAAGGTTAAGTTGCCACTATTTAATTTACAACCCTCTTAATATTGATCCAGAAAGTTGTGAGCATCATTTTCTTATATTTAATATGGAAAATTACTAGTTTTGCTTTTTTTATTTCCTAAAAGATCCTGGTTTATAATTTAAAAAAAATTCAAATGAAGAAGGAATATCATTTATTTAACAATATGTGAAATTGTGGTGCTCGGTTCAGTATAATAAAAAGCATCATTTTCAAAAATTAAAGAAAAATACGATGATTTCCACATAAGTAATAAATTGTTTTTGCCTGTTGTATTATTGCCTAGTTGAAGTTCTAGAATCTTGAAACATTGCCGAGGAATAATTTGATGTATAAATATAACAATTGGAAAAAAGTGCTTCTTATTACTATGTTGTCCTCAAGCTCTTCTTTTTCATATGCAATTTGAATGAGTTCGAATTATTCTTCGTATTTTCATTTGTTAAAACTTTTAAGCGATAAATAAATAAATAAAATGTCTCTTGTAACGGGGTTTAAATTATTTTACTCTTATGGTTCAAACTTTATTCACTGATTTTGGAAGGATTGTATTATGGTTACAGATGTGAGAAAAAATGAAACAAAAGAAAAACGATGTGTAAGTTATAAAAACAAAAGCGTGTTACCTTAGCTGATTTCCCTTTAAAGTTTCCAAGTTCTTTTGATCTTTCTCGACATTCTTTAGCTATTACATTTTCGTCAGCCTAATGAGATGAAAGCTTGTTTATTATATTTATATATAAAAAATACATCCGATATTAAGAGAACATGTATAACAATAAATTACTTACTTCGAATGTTATTCAATCTGGTTTCATGTGAATATTTTAGAAAGCATATTTAAAGCCGTGGGGGCTAAGGGGTCAAAGGGCTCGCCTCCCAATGAGGTGAATCGGCTTCGAATACCAGCGATAGCGGGGTGATTGAATTCCGCACCTGGCTTGCACCGACTACAATGCTGACATAAAATATCCTCAGTGATGGACTGAGCAAAGTCCTCTTGCCGTCAGGCTAATCGTGGATGGTTTTCGTGGATTTTCCTCTCCATGTAATGCAATTGTGGGGTAGTTTTATCAAAAATTCCTCCACGAAGACAAATTTTTCCCAATGCTTGATCCAAGAAATCCCTTGTCTTCTTTATTGGGTTCAAAATTATAAGGCTACGGAGTTGAATATTGGTAGACTCAGAATTGGGTCGTTCAGTTTAATAAAATTATAAAGATTCTTCAAATTATTAGTTTGATTACCTTTTTATAACTTTGGATTGTTGGTGATTAGTGGGTTAGAATATTTTTCCCCGATTGTTGCCATTATAAGTATGATAAAGCTTTTAATCGGCACCAAATTCAAGCTGATTCCAAGCCCTGTTTTGAATTGTTAATTTCCCGAATTTATGCTAATTTATTGGAGTAGGATCATAGAATTTTGTTTGCAGAAATGAGTTCCCTGGTTTCACGTTGACTTTTTTCACATGTTATCAGTAATCCATAGGGAAAAAAAAAACAGTTTCCAACTGTTGTCTCAGGGGTCATAGAGGTTAAGGTACTGCGCAGCCTTTACTTCCCAGATAAGCTGATACAGCTATATGAAGCTGGACAGGCCTTAAGCCAATAGGACCAACGCAATAACAGCTCAGTGCTTTAATTACTGTGGCTAGAGTTAGCAACATGTCAGTATGAAGCTGGACAGGCTTCAAGCCGATAGGATCTACGCAATGACAGCTCGGTGCTTTATTACTGTGGCTAGAGTTAGCAGCACATCAGTTCGCAAAAGTTCAAGCCTTCAGATATGCGAACTCATTTACTGTGATCTATGGTTTAGACACGATGATGTTTCAGCCTCAAACACTTATAAATTTAAATAAAATGATAATAATGATAAAACTTGAATCTGTATTTAGTGCAAGTTTTATTTATGTATTCCTCACTGAATCTGTACTATAGTCTTCTTAAGCAAGGACAGGGAATATGGAATAACGAAAATTGGTTCACAAAACACCAGTCGTCAAGATGCTTACTTTCTGAGATCGTATAAGTTTAACTTCCAGTTCTTTGACTTGCATCATGAGCTGTTTTATTTCTAGATCATTTTTCTTCATCTCCACATTGCAGGCTTCTACATCAACTTTTTTCTCTGAATCTACAACATACAAACAATAGTCACTAGCAATGGTAACACCCAAAATTTAATATTATTAAAAAAAGACGTACTGGAAGGCTGCTATGCCAAAAAATATTATGTTAAATCATAGTGTTGATATGTTAAATTTTTCGGGGAAAATATTTTCTATAATAGAGGGACAGAAATTAACATTGTTTAATTTTTCCGAAACTTATTTTTTCTTGAACTGCATTTATAGTTAAATTATATGTACGCGGCGGTGGTCGAAAACATTTTAAATCACATTTATTATCCAAATATTCAAACCATAAAGCAGATATTTTGTAACTACTTTGGAAATAATCTTTCAGAAAAAGCGCATAAGTTGGCAACTATGAAAAAAATATTTTACACGAATAGTTTATTGCCATAATATAAAATGTTCGAAATATTTAAAATTGTTTGACATCTTTTTTCTGGTTTAAAAGAGCATAACAAATAGTCTTTCTAACACAGTTAATATCTTTTACTTTTCTAAATAACTTTAAAACAATATACTGAGAGCTATAAGAGATACACTATGCAAACAGATTTTGTAATTAATCGGTGGCTTTTGTGTGAGTTGAAAGACGACATAGGAAGACGTCTGGGAAACACAATTTGTTTCTTATGTCAAAACAATAATTGACTTGTCTTAGACGTCTCCAACACAAAGATATCAATTTGCTCCAGACAGCAAATAAATATTTTAAAGTGGTAGTTTATCAATTGTGATTCTTGGTTTAAATTCAATTTAGTAGATTTTTATCCACCACTATTTCTAAATAATTAATAGTTTTATATAATACACCATTTTATAGTAGTTATGTCATGCTATACCTTTTAAAAAGCAAGCAAAAATAGTCAAATATTTCTAAAATATAGTTTGTAGTTATTCACTGTTTTTTTAAAAATTATTTTGGCGTGTCCGGAGCAGTTGGCATCTCTGTCAGCGAATTATTCCGTCGCGAGTTGCTGTTTACAGTGCAATCAAAGATCATTTCTGTAACAAGAAATGGTATGTCAAGGGGTTAAAATGACAATATCCATTGTGCCTGATTCTATGGCAATCGAAATCGGGCATTAGTGGGAGCGCACTTAACTTAGAGGGTGATGTGATGCTCCTCATTCGATCCCATCTAATTTTTTGTCAATCCGATTATAATTTTATGCCTCCAAATAGAAGGGGGGAAAAATCAACCATTTTCCTTAAACTTAAAAAAAAAATCTATATATTTATTTTTGTAATGTAACAAGCATAATTAATCAAAACAGAGCTCAGAGAAGATTGTGTCTCACAGTGAGCATAGATTCTCAAGCTCGGCGTCTGCGGCCGAAGGCAGCACTTACCGATTCGTCGGAGATAAAAGTCGAATTATATAATACGGAAATAAATATGATCGAGTTAAGCACGATTTATGATATTTCATTTCATTTTATTTAATTTTTTAAAAACTGATAATTCATTTTCAGTTGAGAATGTATAATTCCCTTAATAAGCAGTTCTGTCTAGGTTTTGAAACTCAGTTCGCATTTTCTGTTAGTTGTGACACTGCGGCATAAAAAATGGTCAACCAACAGTTAGGCAACATTGAAATTTAATATTCGCGACGCGATGTCAATGTTAGTGCTAATGCAATGCAATGTAAGTGCAATGTAAGATGTCATTGTTAATGCTAATTCAAA
The DNA here is from genome assembly GCF_982258835.1 of Parasteatoda tepidariorum. Taxonomy (NCBI): domain Eukaryota; kingdom Metazoa; phylum Arthropoda; class Arachnida; order Araneae; family Theridiidae; genus Parasteatoda; species Parasteatoda tepidariorum. Next base: position 48,795,511 of record NC_141762.1, on the reverse strand, counting down.
GCAGTTACAAAACAAAAATTCTACTAATTCGACGATTTCTTTCAACTGGTGCTTGCGAGCTCTCAAAGTCTTCGAACTATGATTTGGATCGAATAAGAATATGCATTAGTGAAATATGAAAAGAAAAATCTATTAATTGTAACGCCAAAGATGAGGTTCAGGTGATTCGAGTTCAATATAAATAAAAATCTACTAGTGTATTTTAAAATACATGGTAGACAAGGAATGTTTACAACACGAAGTACCTTGAAGCCAAAGATATTCATGTAATAACGTGGCCAACCAGTTCTCTAGACCTTAATCTCACAGAGATCACGTCTGATGCTCTTTACAAGGCTTTTGCATCATCTCACCATCACACCCTAAACGTTTCCCATTCCAAAAATTTATCTTAATGGAGTTGTGTTTATTACCCCAAAACCAAATGTACAATCTCGTTAAAAGTCGTTGTAAAACTTGCCTGGTCGTTAAGGGTGGTCATACCCCACATTATATGCTCCACTGGAACCATTTTGCTATATCATTTTTGGGTTATTTTGCTGCCGTGCCCAACTGGAGGGTCTAACTTACCTTAATAAGTTATTATCCATAGGAAATAAATAATAACTGAAGGAAATAGCTCATAAACAATAGCAATTTTTACTGTAAGAAATACAATAACAAAAAACAGTTCATTAAATGATTCCGAATGAATCATAATATTCCGAAATATGGTTACAAATAACCATGAAACAATAGTTATCTAATCAAAGTTAAATGACAAAAAGCGATGAGTACGAGAGCTTAAAGAAAAGTTAAGTGAGCGAGGGAACGGGGTTGCTTTGGAACTCAAACTTTTTTTAACATCTTTTTTATCATTAGTTTGATGTACTTTCATGTAAAAGTTTAACTGAGTTTCTTGAGTTATTCTCAAATGTTTCGGGTTATCCTATGTGTTTGGTCCTTTGCAATTGCCCACCAGTGTATATATATAATGTCGATCCCTTTCACTATCCAGTTACTATTGTGGGGATAGTAATTATCGACCATGTCAACCTTCATCTATGAAAAAGTACCTCATCATAGAATCGAGTTAACATGTCTTATGTACTAGTGAATTGGAACTGTTTGGGGGAGTACTGTAGCGGCAGAACCACTACAGTACTCCCCCACCTGAATTTTAGCTGAATTTTAGCTTAGAATTCGATGAATAGATTCCACTAGTTGATTCATTGCTGTTTTGTGAGAAGCCGGGAGAGCTGTATTAATATCACCGTACCTTTAAAATGCTGATCGTGAGAGTTGTATTAAGCTCACTGTCGTGGTTGCTCCTGTGTTGCCGTTAGCAGTCGAGTGTATTCAGGCGGACGTTGTGTGTGATCGAGACTGAGTAGCAACAGCATGAGGAGGTAGATAATGCCACAGTCACGAGTAGCAAGTCAACTTTTCAATGTGGTGGAATTCATCGAAGTGGGCGTGTTCAGATCGAAGTTAGGGTTTCTGTCAAAGTAGGTGTGTTCATATCACGCCGGAAGGTCACGACTGTGATGAGATTAGTTATCGACCATGTCAACCTTCATCTATGAAAAGGTACCTCATCATAGAATCGAGTTAACATGTCTTATATCATACTAGTGAATTGGAATTGTATTTTTGTAGTGGTAGACACACTGCACTATCATGCTAAATTCTAGTTCTCAGATGAACAGAACAAAAACAGGTAGCCGTTATTCAATTCAAACCAGCTTCAAAAATGATCCGTGCCAACCTGGTTTTATTGAGAAAAGATTGGCAGACGATTTCAATGTGTTACAGTGTGTAGACAGATTGTAAATAAATAAATAAATTCAGGGCTCGAAAAAACCGCCCGTCCACGGCGGTCAAAAATTCCCGCGGACAACGAATTTCTTGAATCCGACGTTCGCGCGGATGGCCATTTTCCCGTTAATGTTTGTGATACATTTTCAATTTTTGTTATCTTACAAGTGTCTAGCGCCTCACTTCTAAAATGACCCTCTAATCTAGAAATCCCATTAATTCCTTCGTCACTAGAAATACTAGGTTACTATTAGTGACCTAGTATTTCTTTTATTACTGTATAAGGTAATTCCAGTATTTGTAATCCTACTAACTACTAATTCATGGTGCAATTTATGTAAATGTTTGTAACAAATAAGAGAAATCTATATTTTTATTTATTTAGAAGCTACGGGTTAGTTTCAAAGGTGGACGGGTACATTTTTGAACAAGCCGTCCTCGGGGTCAAGTCGTAAAATTTCTGAGTTTTTTCGAGCCCTTTAAATTAGAGATTTACCAGCTAGTCTTATTCTTCTTTCAATATGATGGATGTTGTTGTGGATCTCCGATAATCTCTCATCTGTCTCGTCCAACTTCGCCTGCTCTATGTGTTCCTCGCTTGGTTGATACATTTCTAGAGAATGAAAAACTACAAAGACGTAATTCTTCTTTCGAAGAATATTAGTCGAAAATTATGCAATAGAATAAAAAGTGGCAAGAACAGCCAAACTTACAATTTCTAAGAATAAATAGAAAATGGCTATCAGTGAGATTCTTCTGGAAAAAAAGGATTCTCTTTTGATGGGAGTAAAAATGATGTAAAAAATGAATTTAGCAAAAATAAGCAAATTTAAAGACGTTTATTTGGGTACTACTACCAGCTTCAAGCTTCAACCTGTGTTCCGAGAAATCCCTGGGACTAGGGTTCCTTGGAATTTGTATAGGAGTTCCGCAAGTGATTTCTATTTGTTTAATCAAAGTCCAAAATTTTATTAAAATGTTGATTTTCACGAAATATCAAATTCTTAAAAGCATTATGCTTGTAAAAATAAATATAAATAAATATTTTATGAATTAAATAAAATATTATATTTCGTATAAGTCATGTTCACAATTTATTCTGCAAAAGTATGGTTTACATAAAACATTACTTTTGCACATGGAACTCCGTTGGTTATTTCATGGAAAAGTGTTGGCAATATTTTTTGGAACGAACATGCACAATAAAGAAATAACTCTTATTGTTAAATTCATAATTTAAAAAACAATCGAAGTCAAAAGCGTAATTATAGCTGAGTAAAGTAAGAAAAATAAATATTACGGGTATTACCTTTAAATTTAGGATACGTAAATATTTTTAAGGAAATAGACTTTTATTAATATGAACCAGCCGAAATAAATTCTGAGTATTATATACAGAAGATATTAAAACACTTTCTTAAGGATGATTACTGCAGATTATACCCTAATGGTGATGCTGTGTTCCATCAGGACTCTGCCCCATCGCATGCATCTAAGACCACCCAGAAATTCCTAACAGATCAGCAAGTGCAATTCCTGAGACCAGAACAATGGATTCCAAACAGTCCTGATGCTGCACTATGCGACTATTTCCTATGGGGACATCTGAAAAACAAACTGAATAACAGAAGAATTTCTACATTGAGAGGCCTTCAAAGAGCTATTAGAGAAGAGGTGAAGAAAATTCCCCAGGAAATCATTTTGCGGGCTTTAAAATCCTGGCCGAAGCGTTGTAGACAAATCTATTATGCCGGAGGTCGACATATTGAGAAACATCGCTGAATTTATGTAACAAATTTTGGAAATATAAACATTCAAAAATGATCCCTATATTTTTTTGTTACCCTGTATATATATATATATATATATATATATATATATATATATATATATATATATATATATATATATATATATATACCATCATTAGATTTTTATATATAGTTAGAAATACAAAAATGCATTTTGAATGAATTTAACATGCTAGCTTGGATTGAAAAGCGAACACTTGAAATTGCATAGAAATATTTAAGGGTTGATAAACGTGAGCGAGTTTAAATTAATTGTTGATAATATACTTTTTCTTTTCTAAAGAAATAGGAAATTTATTTCCAGTTATCATTTTTCGAAAAATTTGTTTTTTCACAAAATTTTTTTAATCGATGCGTATTATTGGTTAAATTACTTCAATCAATATTTGCGCAGATTTGCCCATTTATTTAAAAATAAATTATTTTCTTACATTTGTAAAAGGCTTATTTTAACTGCGTGTACTAATAACTCTTCAAATGAAAAAATAAAAATAGATCTTTTGAAGTATAACCTTCTTTCCACACTTACCTTTTTAAACACACAGGAAATAAAAAACAAAACAAAAAAATAACTCATTCATTATCAGATAAGATCTAAGTGAGAAAGAAATTGGAAAGTTTATTATGGATTTTTCTTTTTCTTTTATAGCGCTGAATCCTGCAGTGAAATTTGGCAAATGAATTAGTCATACTATAAAAAGATTTAAAAAAGGAAATATCTATCTAAATGCTTAAAATGAATCAAAATAAAATGTTTTAAGTAAGTTTTTGAAAATTTTTAAGTGTATTTCAATTTTTTCAGCCATGGAAAAGTTGATTATTTATATATTGGTTCGATGGGGACTAATCTTAACACTAATTAACTTGTTCAGATTTGCTAGATATTTTAAGTTACGAAATCAGAAAGAAAAATGTACTTTCCTTTGAACAAACATAACTTATTCTATGCGGACGTGGATTTTTGAGTGTAATTTTAAATAGCTAAATACAAAATTTAAGCGAAATCGGTCAAATAGTTCATGTGAAATCAAATTTTAAATATAATTCAAACTATTCGATCAATTACGTTACAGTTTAGTATTTTTTCCATTTAGAATTACATTCCTTAAAATTATATAAAAATTTGCAGTTTAAACATTTCTCACTTTTATGAAATGAAATTATTAAGAAATGATAAATAATTATTAAAAACTTTTTTTTTTGGCATGGAATTACTTTTGAATAAACGAATTTCATAATTGTGTGTCAAAATTTTGCGAATTATTAAAAAAATTCTCGAGATGTGGCGAAATACGTGAGAAATGAAATTAACATTGAGAAATCCAAACTCTCGACAGTTCTCCAGGCCATATTGTTGAGAATCTATTACGGATACCGATCATACTTTGAAAGTCAAGGATACAAGTCCTATGAAAATAAAGGAATGTTTGTTCCGAAAAAGTACCTTTTTGCGTCTGATTTCGTAACTTAAAATATCATTAATTAATTAGCATATCCATTAGCGAACCATTAAAATTGAGTTTTAGTGCGCGAAAAGTATTAAATTGAAAGTTATTGAGAGTTCTCACTTTTTTCTTTTCTCTTGCGCATTGTACATATATGTAATTAAAATTCTGTTAATACATAAAAGTAGAACATTTGAATTTAATTTATTTTAGATTTGAATGAATTTTATATGAATTATTTAAAATCTTGAAGATATTTCTAATTGAAAATTAATTAAATACGGTACCTTTAATGGTTTTTCTCTCTAATCAGGAGCAGTTTAAAAGCTAAAATTGATATATTTGGAATTAAAAATATATATAATTTAAATTACAAAACTTGGTGTTGCCAGTTTAAAATAAACTTTAAAACGGCGAGTATATATTTTACCTCCTAATTTTATTTTATATAGTAATATCGCATGCTAATGTCAGCTTAATGATTTTTTATAATTGGCATTGAACGAACGCTCCAATTTTAAGTTAACAGCTATCAACTTAGTTTACTGCTCAACTCCGCAGCTTTATAATTTCGAACCAAACCCAGAAGAAAAGGGAATTATGAAAGCTTTCCACGTTTAGCTCGACGGCAAGGGAATTCTAACTCATGATTACCGTCAATTATTGAGGTTATATTACGTTACTCTCCTTTTATAAATTGTCGTTAAAACTTTAAATAAATGCATTATTATTTACTAAAAACTAATATATGTGACAAATTTACTGATTATTTCCTTTTTACTGCATTAAACTTCATAAAAATTGCGATAAAATGGGTTGAAGGTGGTTTCAAGAAACCAGTCACAAACTCACAAAAGCTTCATTGTAGTTTGTAGCACAAGAAAGTAACCCTTACGAAAATTTAAGGTATTTTAAGGTTGATTTGAGGTATTTTTGAGGTATCGAAGTTGTTTTGAGGTATATTTAAGGTTGCAGAGAAAACAGCAATAAAAATTATACCTCGTAAAGGTTGTAATTAAGGTGTACGAGGTTGATTTATATATACTTCAGCTTGTTTTGAGGTTGTTTAAAATTCACTTCAAATCAATCAGACTGATAAGGTGATTTTTAAGGTATACCAGGTTTATTTTCTTACACTTGTAACAAAAGAGTATTTTGAGGTAGAAAATTTTTTTACCTTATTTCAACTAACGAGAGTGAGGTATTTATTGAGGTATATGAAGTCATTTTATTTATACCTAAGCTAATTTTGAGGTTGTTTTAAATTCTCTTCAAATCATCCAGACTGATAAGGGATTTTTAAGGTATACGAGATTGTTTTTCTTACTCTTGTAGCAAAAGAGATATTTATGGGGTATAAAAAATATACCTTTTTTCTACTAACGATAGTGAGGTATTTACGAGGTATAAAAAAAATATACCTTATTTCAACTAAAGAGAGTGGGGTATTTATTGAGGTGTATGAAGTCATTTTATTTATACCTAAGCTTGTTTTAAGGTTATTTAAAGTACACTTCATATTAACTAGCTCACTTCCCAGAGTTCCATGTGAGCCGGCAAATGGCGTGTGTGTTGACAATCGAAAGTCTATTCGAAATTAGAAAGTGTGCTTGACATTTATTAATTTAGTTTTATCACTTTTAATCAAATATGCTTCGATTTTCAAACTTAAATTTTATTATTTTTGTTTTAAAGATGCTTCCTGATCTTAAATAGTTTAAGTTGGGGGATATTCTTAGAAGCTATTAGTGTAGGCTTAGCAATAAGAGAGAACAATCGAAATATTTCTCGTCGCTGTTTAGGGTAACGTTACTGGTGAATCGTTACAGCAGGTTAAGCACAGTATATTTTATTGTTTGTAATTTATTCAAATATAACTATTCTTTTATTTTGCTTAAATGTATATGTTTCAACGTTGCAGTATGCAAGCTGATTAGTTGAGTAAAATGTTCATAATTTCTCTTATAAATAAATCATTGAAAATTGAAATATCTTTAAAATAGCGATTTTGCTTTGAAATTCTACTACAGCTATATGCTTATCATTTGCTCGGATATCTGTTGCAAAGTTTATATTGTTGTTTATGAGTCAAAATATGTATCATAACACTATTTTAAATCTGATTTTTTTTTTTAAATCTGATTTACGTGCAATTTCTTTTTCTTACATACATGTATATATATATATATATATATATTATATATATATATATATATATATATATATATATATATATATATATATATATATATATATATATATATATATATATATATATTTATATATATATATATATATATATTTATAGAGCTTATCTACTGTTCCCTGATATTGCTGAGATGACCTAGGCTGTAAATAGCACATGTGCAGCAGCGATGAAGAAGTGACTAGCAAGTTGCTGCTCAACCTTCTCCTAGGAAATAGTTCTGAATTCATACCATAAAGAAAAAGTAATCTCTCCTAATAAACTACAGCATTTATTCAATTGTTGATAACAATAGTTTGTTAGATATTTGATAATTGAAAACTAGTAACTGTACTAGCTCACTTTTTTATGTTTGATCACACTGCTATTTTCACTACGTGTTATTTTTTCTCAATTTACCCACGTTAATTATTTACTAAGCAGATTGTTATTACTTATTAAAATATTGAATAGAATTAAATTTAACCCGATTTCAAGTTTATATGACAATTTGTTTCAAGGTTATGGGCATTTTTATGCAGCTGTTTACGGTTCACTACTTCAAAAATGTGCGAATTTCGGAAATCTTAAATTTTTCAGAAATATGTCAGTATAGTATGCAATTTTAATCCTGAATTGAATAAAATCAATTGCAAATGAAAACAGTTATTGTTGAAAGTAATATGCATTATTTTGAATTTCATCCTATGGGATGTGTATTTATATTTAAACAAGTGCTTGTAACAACTAACTATTAGTTTTATTCTGCTCGGTATTATAAGTTATATAGGAGATATTATACTCAACTTATTTTAAAAGTATTATTTCAAATCATTCTCTCTTAGACATTTTCCTCACATAAAATTACTCACATCTTTAAAATAAATGCTCCTTATCAGCTTGTAATTTGTTCTATTCGATTGAGTGTAAAAAAAGAATAAAAATTGGTACATAACTTTAAAATTTTAATTTATTAAACGATTGTTGATTCTTGATTACATTGGTTAAAACATATTAAAATAACTATTTTTTAGGAAACTCTCATGTTATTGACAATAATGTAAGTCCTTTTCAGAATCAGCGTCAAAAATTTAAAAAAAAGCTATTAGTTTCATGAAGTCTGACAAAAAGCTTAAAAATATAGACTAGGTTTATTAAGTTTAAAGATTTGTAAAAAAAAGAAGAAAAATCTAATTAAACTTAGAAGTACCATAATGTTGACAGATGTATTGAAGAATAAAAAGTGTTAAAATTGTATAATAAGATTGAAATTATATATTTGAATTTCTGTAAATGTTGTTAATGTTAATACTGTCTTCAGTGTATTTTATTTTGTGGCTGTGATACATGTCATGCTTTTTAGCTACGAGGATTGAATAGAAATGGCAGAAGAGTAATACTATTCATCTGAAAAAGAAAATTAATTTCATCCAGTTAATTTAAATCATAAAAAAAACAACTTTTGATATTTTAAAACCTGCCACTATTATTGTAAATATGACTTTCCTACTAATTCATTTTTTTCCCTTTTAGGTTCCAATAATTACAAGTTTCAACATGTAGACGAAAACAGTATTTGAAATAATTTTGTTGGTTTGTAAAAAAAAAAAAAAAAAATGAAATTTTAGTTTTAAATAAAAGTAATTTGAATTTCAGCTGACTAATTATTTAAATTTGTAGTTTTATAGCTTTAAAAATTCAAGCACCTTAGACAATTATCTTCTAAAAATACGAGTGGATAAGTGTTATTTTAAGATGATTTAATTCAATCTATTAAAGTTATAGAAGAATTATGCATTTGAAACTTTCTTTAATAGCTTAAAAGAAGTAATTACTGCCGAAGGTTTAATATTAAAAATTTCAGGTTGATAAATGATCTCTACTAGTGAAAAAAATGTAATGATATACATTATTCTTCATATTATGCATATAATATCTTTATACGAGTATATATATATATTATATTTTTTATATAGTGAGTCTAAAAATTAATTAACTATGTGGTCCGTATAACACCTCACCTTTGTAAGTGCTAAAAAAAAAAACAGATTTAGGTAGAGCTACATAAGCCTGAAGTGTAAAATGTCGCATCTTTGGTTGATAAATTAATACTTCTAAAAATACAAAAATATATACTTGAGGTTACGAAATAATAACTTAAGGTAGAACATGGAGCACATGGCGCTAATAAAAAATAACCTTTCCAAGTGTGGAAAATACATTTCAGGTTGATTTATAACAACCAGAAGTGTAAAATGGCCCACCTTAGGTTGAAAAATCTACAAGCATAAAATTATATACCTGAGGTTGAAAAATACATCTAGGGTTGATTTATAACAACCAGAAGTGTAAAACGACTCACCACAGGTTGATAAATATGTACCTCTACAAGCATAAATTATATACCTGAGGTTGAAAAACAATTACCTTAAGTCGAACAAAATACACCTGAGGTAGATTTATAATAAGCTGAAGTGTAAAATGACACACCATAGGTTGAAAAATATATACCTCTACAAGCATAAAATTAGATATCTGAGGTTGAAAAATAATTACCTGAAGTCAAACAAAATACACCTGAGGTTGATTTATAATAACCTGAAGTATAATGACACACCTTAGGTTGTTGAATAAATACTTCCACAAGTGTAAAAAAAGTATACTTCAGGCTGATAAGTAATAACCTAAAGTTGAAAATGAAACACTTTAAAGTAGTAAATATCTACCTCTACACAGATGTAAAATTAAACACCTCAGGTTGAAACATATATACCTCTGGAGGTATATTTGAGCTTGATTTTGAGGTATTCATTTGCACCCTTTTCAACCTTAACGACGTATTTAAATAACAACCTCATTTATACCTCGATTTTCTCATAACATAAGGGAAAATACTTGAAAGTGAAACTAGTCACAAGTGTCAGCACCAGGCGTCGTCTTTTCTCTCTCTCTCTTTTTTTTCTGTTCGATATGGATCAGATTACTTTTCTTCATAACTTCGCCATCATTTTGATACCGAACTGCTCGTTATCAGACTTCAGGACGTGAATCACAAGGTTAGATAGATGCGACTTGTTAAGTTGTTAGCTTAGGTTCCAAAGTATTCCGGAAAGAATAATTGAAAAGTAAGACTAAAAATTCTTTAAACATTTATTATTTTTAAGTGTTAATAATTGTGAAAATGGGAAAAAATTTCTATTTTGATAAAATAAAAAAAAAAGACTTTTCCCCCCTACTTAGCTGTTTATTTATAGATATTGTACCTATAAGCCCTAGCAACAATTGTACCTTGGCCCCAGTTGGTCTCAATATGGGTCCTATGAACATGTTCTGAGGGATCAATATTTGGATGTCAATTTCGACCTATATAGGGCTTATATTGGCTGAATAATTACTATAAAATATCGGGTGAATCTGACAATTCCATATAGGACTGATATTGCAGTAGAATATGGGGTGAATAGGACAATTCTATACAGTATTGGAAAAATATTGACTTTCTGAACACTTATTGAGCTTAAATTCGGGAATACTAGTCCAATGAGGACCCAAATTATTTTGCTGCTAGGGAGGTGGACAAAAGGAATTGTTTGTTCGGTTTAAAAATTCGATCCATGGGAAAATAGTGCCGTGTAAAGAAGAAGCTTCCTGGTAGCATAAAGCAACGGCTCCCAATTTTTTCGGTTGAAGAAAACTAAATAGTCAATCGTTTTTCGACGGAATTCTGATTTTATAAATTAAGTTTATTAAAGTAATTGTGAACGCTTTAACCCATATAAGGCTATTTTTGATATATTTATTGAGAGGAAGGAAGATTTTTCAATGTTTTGTCAACAATAATTGCTTTGTCAATAAGAATAACAATCTTTAATTAGGTTTCATATCCGATATATATATAAGTTCAAAATGAAGAATAAAACAAAGAAAAATTATAGACATATGAGAAAAAGGGGGTGGGAAATAATAAGTAAAAAAATAACAAACAACAGTTAATTAAAAAAAAAATGAAATGCTAATTAAAAAACCGGAAAAAAAGCCGGAAAAAAAGATGTAATCTTTTCTTCAGCCCACACGATTATATCCGCAAAACAGAGTGCTTTCTGATATTGTATCAATAAAGCCAAAGCAAAATATATTAATACAATAGTGTGAGGAGCACACAAAATTTTTTTTATAAAAATAACAACAAATAAAAATTTAAAATAAGTAAAAATAACATGTAAAAACAGATAATAAAATAAAATAAAAGGAAAAAATATTAAAAAGGGGGGGATTCATTAATTTACATTTCAAAATTCTTTGTTTCGATCTTATAAAAGCCAAAATGGGCAAAATTTTGCCTAATAATAGGAAAAGTTTAGATAATTTATATTTCGTTATTAACTTTCAAAATCCTATTTTCGATAAGATCAAATTTCACAACATTTTTGAAAATTTCAAAGCTTTATTTCCATTAAAAGATTTTAACATAATTAAAAGTTTTAAATATAACAAATCTCTTGGTAGAACCATATTTAACTATAATGATATAAGCAAAAATTTAGGGAGTATTAATATATCCGATTATGAATGCCACTGTGAGGAGGATAAATATTTTGATTTTGTTGATAAACATATTATTACTGGTAATTTAAATATTATAGAAAACTTCGAACTTAGGAATTTAATGATAAAAGTCACAAAATTTAGACCCATTTACCATATATCAATCAATAAGATTCTAAAATACTTTCTTAATGATCTCAATAGTTTTTGCTTAAAGATATCAAATAGATTCTCTTTACCTTTAGGTATGCTAACAGAATGGAAATGGGGAGTTTATTATTACTTTAAAAACTTTATTTTCAATAATAAGGATAATTTAAATAAGAATAAAAATTCAACAAATTTTTCTAATATTGTTCAATCAATTAAGCAACTTCAAAAAAATTTTGTAATTACTCCCATAGACAAAGCTAACAATAATTATGCTATATTCTGTAAAAAATTCTATGCTGAATTTTTAAATACGGAATTAAAAAAATAGTAAAAATTTTGAACTTAGTAATTTCAATAATAATATTGCCATTAAAAAAATTTTAGCTTTTTACAAGAGATTAAAAATTAAAATTAGCAATATACAATTTCCTTACTTAATTATCAGTCCTAAATTTCATAAAATTCCAGTAAAATTTAGAACTATCACATGTGGGTCTAATACTTATTTAACTAAACTTGGCACCATTTTCTCTAACTACTTAAATAAGATTATTAACTATATTACTAAAGAAGGTTTCTCTTGGATTATCACTAATAATCAACCGATTTTAGATTTCATTAAGCATAATAAAATTAATTCTATTGCGACTTTTGATTTCCAGAATCTTTTCAATAGCATTCCCCTTTCTAAACTAAAAGATGTCCTTTTGAATTATTACCATGATTTTAAAAATATCCTTTGTTGCGATTTTGATTATTGGGAAATTCTGATTAATTTTTGTCTTTTTAATAATTATCTTTACAATGGAAGGGATATTTTTCTTCAAATTAATGGAATACCACAGGGATCTAATTATTCATCTCTCTTAGCTAACTTATTTTTGCATTATTATGAAAAAAATTATACTCTTAGTATTAAATTTGTTTTCAGATATATTGATGACTTAATTATCTTTAATTTCCAAGATTTTATTGTTTTATTGAGTGATATATACCCTGAGGAATTAATCTTACTTCGTAATCATGATGATAATATTAATTTCAATTTTTTGGATTTGGGTATTATGAAAGTTGAAAATATCTGCTTTGTTGATTTATACGATAAAAGAAATGATTTTAATTTTAATATTAATAAACTAGTTACTTGGAATTCTAATGTTTCTAGGAGCATCTATTTAAATACCACTTTTAATGAAATGAACAGAATTAAAAGAATATGTAGTAATATTTATTTATCCAAAAAACAAATCGATAAACTCTTTCAAAATCTGATAAAAAACAATGGATACCCAACTAATGTAATAAAATTTTATATAAAATCATTGAATTAATCGTATATTTTGGTGGATATATTTACTAAACATTTTTTTTGTTAATTTTTATGATTTTCCCATGTGCAAATCCATTTCAGGTAAATCCATTGCCAAAATTATTTACTAAATAATTTCTTTGTTAATTTATATAATTTTTCCATGTGCAAATCCATTTCGGGCAAATCCGAGGTTAGAATTATTTACTAAAAATTCCTTTACTAAATAATTTCCTTTGTTAATCTATACAGTTTTTCCATGTGCAAATCCATTTCGGGCAAATCCGTGGCTAAAATTATCTACTAAAATTTTTTCTTTGTTAATTTTTCCATGTGCATATCCATTTCGGGCAAATCCGTGTTAAAATTATCTATTATAATTTTTTTCTTTGATAATTTAAATAATTTTTCTATGTGCTAATCCATATCGTGCAAATCCACGGCTAAAATTATTTGCAAAACAGGCAATTTATGTTTCTATTTTCTATTTTTTCTTAAATAAACATCTATCTTCTAAAACTATTTATGATCAATTTTTTAAATTATCCAGTATAATATTACCTTTTTCGGGCCCATCCTTGGTAACTAACAAATTAAAACTCAGAATAACAAATCACTTCAGCAGTGCAGTAAGAACGACACTTTAAAACCCTCTTGTTACACTCAATTTGCGCTTTTGTTTTCATCTTTTGTTTTCATATTTTGTAATCTGGAAATCTTTCTGAGAAAACATTTTTAAACCATTCTTGAAAAATATCCGTCCATGTAAGTTGTTCTGATTTTGCTACTCGCTTTATTGTCCCCCCTTTTTAATGTTTTTTCTTTTTATTTTATTTTATTATCTGTTTTTACATGTTATTTTTACTTATTTTTAATTTTTATTTGTTGTTATTTTTATAAAAATTTTTTTTGAGTGCTCCTCACACTATTGTATTAATATATTTTGCTTTGGCTTTATTGATACAATATCAGAAAGCACTCTGTTTTGCGGATATAATCGTGTGGGCTGAAGAAAAGATTATATCTTTTTTTTCCGGCTTTTTTTCCGGTTTTTTAATTAACCTTTCATTTTTTTTTAATTAACTGTTGTTTGTTATTTTTTTACTTATTATTTCCCACCCCCCTTTTTTTCATATGTCTATAATTTTTCTTTGTTTTATTCTTCATTTTGAACTTATCTAATGAGTGCTGCTTACTTGCAGCTTAAGCGCAATAAATGAAACTTATTGTTTTTCTTAACTTTCTTAGTGTTTTCTTGTATTTATTTACATATATATATATATATATATATATATATATATATATATATATATATATATATATATATATATATATATATATATATATATATATATATATATATATATATATATATATATATATATATATATATATATATATATATATATATATATATATATATATATATATATGGTCACCCCTGACAGACAGGCAGCATGCACAACGAGTATGCATGCTGTTTATAAGGGAGTTACGGAGGACTTGTTGAAGACCCTCCCATTCTTCCACCAGAGCAATTTTTAACTCCAGAATAGTTCTGGGGGGAGGTTGGCGCATCACAATAGCTCTCCCAAGAGCATCCCAAGTATGTTCAATAGGATTCAGGTGAGAGGATTTGGCTGGGCAATCCATTCGTTGAATATCTTCCCCTTCCAGATACTCATCAACCATGAGATCCCTATGTGGTTGCGCATTGTTGTCCATAAAAATGAACTCAGGACCAACAGAGCCCCTGAAAAGACGCACATAGGGCTCTAGGACCTCCTGCCTGTACCTCTGGGCATTCACGCAACCATTGTTAAACACGGAGCGGTGTGCGGGTATCTTGCATGTGCGAATGAATGTGCGAAAATGCTTTCCATCTTTTAATTTTGTCCACCAGTATATATATATATATATATATATATATTGAATGAAGTCGGTCGAATGGTTCCCGGGAAACCGAATTTTGAAAAAGTCACAGATTTAAAATTCGATTTCTCAGGAACTATTCGACCGATTTCGTTCAATTTTGACACTTAGAATTACATTCCTTAAAATGATGTAAAAATTTTCATACGTTTTAATTTAAACTTTTTCGATTATTAAATAAAATTATCATAAAAAAACAAATACATATTAATTTTTTTTTTTGCATGAAATTACTCTTGGATAAATTAGTTTTATAACAGAGTGCAAAAACTTTTCAATTCGCTAAAAAAAGTTCTCGCAATATGGTGAAACACGAAAAAATAATTTACAAGCAAAAATGTATTTTTTATAATATCCTTAACTAGAGTCCCACCAACTTGATTATAAATAATAAATATGTGTAACGAATATACCCACGTTTCGACGCAACATACGTAAACAACTACAAACGTGCACTAAACTTGCTAACTTCAAAACGATTAATTTAATTAATTATTCCAAGTGATATTCGTCCCGCAGTGGACTGATCGTTAAGACACGGTTCCCAGCAGATCACCGAAGTCAAGCATCACTGGCTGCGGTCAGTGTGCGGGTGGGTGACCACTTGGATCAGTCTGCGTAGGTGCCGAGGGTGTGCGGTATTGGTCCTCGTTAAACTGTTCTACCGTAAAGTGCTCGACTTCGCGTGCAGGTCGTTGGGCTACCGAAGCGGGGGTGCCATCCCCTCTGCAGAGGATCAAAATTGTGATGGCATGTCTAGGAATTATCCTCAGGGATGTTTCCCAGACCGTCACCAATAGCCCATTGTGCAGCTCTAGTGCGACGTAAATGAACTACAACAACAATAACCAATTCATATTCTACTTGGCTTCCGCAATAGTTAATGGACAGTCTACAACGATATAAAAACTATACCACGAGAATATCTCCAGGCATGCTTTCAAATTCAGCCGAAATTATGATCATTTCATGGGTCCACAGACATCATGTCGCATACTATCGTAATTTAAGGTGATCCCATAGGAAAAAGTTACAGGGACTGACATGCTGCTCACGCGAAGAGCGCGCAACGATACCCGCTCGATCAATTCACGTGAAAACGTGATTTTCACCTTCTCAATGTGACTTTATGATAAGTTATATGTTGCATACAGTAACTTTAATGATGTATATAAAGCTATGGTCTCTATTATATATAATCAGAAGAAAATATATAATTGGAAATGTCTTGTTTTAATTTTTTTATTTTATTTTTACAGGTCATAACTTTTCTTGATAATGGCAGGTGCAAATTCTAAAAGAAAGAAACTACAGTTAATTGCTGCAGGTAGAGATGTTGCTGATTATATTGTAGGTAGCCATAGAGCTCTAGAAATCTTCAAGGCTTCTTATAGCGAATGGGATGAACATCGTGGTAAAAGCATATCTCTACTTGAGAAATTACAAGAAGTCGTGGAAAAGTCCACCAGAGAATTTGACAAAATCGCTGATGTGATCCAAGGAATGAACACACTTGGCGACAATATTCCACGCCCAACTGCTACTTTCGGAGCAAGGATAGCTGCCGCCATCGGTACCTTTTTTTCAGGATTGTTCGCGAAACAAATGAGCGAGAAAGAATTGAAAGCCAGAGAATTTGAAATAAGACAGACATTTCAGAAAGATATCGACTCAACAACTCTATTTTATGTGCACGGACTACAGTGTAGCTCTCAATTTGAAGAGACGCGTCAATGTATCAAAACATTCCATCGTTTGGTAACCCAAGAGGAGGAATTGGAGTCTATTATAGATGACGAGGATGTGCTAGAGTTTTTGAATGAGATAGCTTTTTATAATCCAGAGAACATAAGCGTATTTTACAGAAGACTCAAATCCCTTTATGTAAAGCTTTTGAAGAGCTCTAAGTCTGCAGAAACCAGGCATTTTACTAGAGTTTTTGAAGAGGTACCTGCTTCGGTTCAGATCATTGATTTACTCGCATGGAGATTTGAGAATGATTATGATGTCAAAATGATAGACAATGCATGGAAGGAACTATTTGATCTATTCCTCAACCCTCAAAATTTTGATGTAAAACGATTTTGGGACAAAATTACAGATTGTATTTTTTTCCTTACTACAGAGCGTAACATTTTACAAAGAATTTATTCGGAGAAAATATGCAGCAATTATCATAAAATGTAAATTTTTTTTAAAAAAAACAAAAATGCAAAGAGTTTTGAAAAAACCATAGGAAAAAATAGAGGATTAGTTAATTTAGTTTCCTATAATCAAAATTTAAAGTCTAATTTGCTAAGTAGTAGTTTTTTAGGATTTTTAAACTTGTATTTGATTTGCTACAGCCTTTATTTTGTTAAAATATAAACGACACTTATTAATATATAAATTGTCAAACATAGTTGCATACTATTTACTGCATATCTATGTTTTTGTAAGTTATTTTACTAAATTGTAAAATTCTAATAAGTAGACAATTTTCTTTGTACTACACTGTAATATCACAAGTTCACACGAAAAGGCAACAACAGACACTACTATCTGAGAATCAGTTAAATATAATTCCATTATTCAGATCGGAAAAACCTCAACCTTATTAAATTTGTAACAAATTGCAGTTAGATAATATTTACCTTGAATTTTATTGCTTGCAATGAAAAATTAATTCAGAAATGAAAAAAAAAGAAACGAAACTTGGAATCTAATGTTATGCAAGCATTAATCAATAAATGACCTTGTATTATTAATGCTTTTTTTTATTAACCTATACAACATAGCCATAAGTTAATATATACTATATACAAATGAGTAAAATTTTAAAGCTCCACTTTGAGTTTGTAATTTCAAAACCACTCTGCAACTGTAAAAAGATTGAAAATTTCTAGTCTAGAAGGCTTATGCTGGAAGGGCCTTAGCAAACAAGGAAACAATAGCCATATTAATGATTGACATAGCCAAAGCGTTTGACAAAGTTTGGCATACAGGAGCAATTTTCAAGCTAATACAACTAAACTTTCCTCCCGGACTTATTAAACTTCTTTCATGCTACCTTACAAACAGAACCTTCCATGTCACCATTCAAAACAGTAAATTTTCCAAACGAATCATAACTGCTGGTGTACCTCAGGGCAGCATACTTGGACCGATACTTTATATTCTCTATACATATGACTTCCCAATAAATAAAACAGATTTCAACAGTATTACAGCCTATTACGCAGACGATACTAGTATTATTATAAAATCCAGAAACCCAAACCTTGCTCTCATGAAACTACAAGAACACATTTATGAAATAGAAGAATGGTGCAGAAATTGGAAAACAGCCGTCAATGCCGAAAAATCTGAGATCATAGTCATACAAAAAAGAAGAATCAAAATACTTCCTCAATGCAAACCAAAGCTTTTTGATATTCAAATTCCAATAGTAAATAAAACAAAGTACCTCGGACTCACCATTAACAGCAAACTCACCTGGACCGACCACATAAAAAATGCAATAGACAAAGCCAATACAGCAATAAATGCAATTCAACCTCTCATCTACAACCGGAATATTTCACTTAAAAACAAGAAACTGCTATACACTTCCATGATCCGACCCATTCTAACATATGCTTCTCCTGCTTGGGCCACAATTCCAGACCATCTAATGAAGAAACTGAACCAGTGTCAAAACAAAATACTCCGTAAAATCACCTGTGCCAGATGCTAGATGGTTCATTAGAAACTCAAACATCCACAAAGATCTCAAAATCCCGACTCTCTCTCAGCATATTTACAAATTTAATGCAGATTTTTATGACAAAGCTATCAACTGCAATACAGCTAACTTCAATGAAATATTTAAATTTGAAAACTTTAAAAAAGACAAAAACCTTAGACCAATAGCTGCACACTTCACCTCTGACGCCTCGTACCGAAACTATCAACATAAGTAAAAATCTCCAACTCTAACATCAATAGTTCATAGCAATAGTTCAAAACATCAACAGATTACAATCTCAACTGCTTCAACTACAATACCAAACTTGAAATCTGAACCTAGTACCTAATGTTGACAATAGATTCACAGCCATCTTTTCTATAGCCTTGAAATTCAAACCTGTTACCTCATGTGGACAATACATACTCAGCCATCTTTACTATAGCAAGTTGCTTAGAATTATTTTCACTTTCTTTTCAGTTAAACAAGCAAGGTGCTTGCTTTACAATATCAGTCACCCCAGAGACTCTGTATACAAACTGCTTTCATTTTCTAATTTTACTGTAATTTCACGATGAATGGGATATGGGTCTTCTGCGCGGCCCAGGTGCCCAGCTTTTGTTAAATAAAGTAAGTAAGTAAGTCTAGAAGGCTTTGTCATAACAAAAGCTGTACTGCAACTTGAAATTTATTTTGAAACACACTGTTAGCAGCAGTTATAACCTGGTGGGTAGGATATTTAGCTCGTGTCCGTAAGAACGGAAGTTCGAATCACGCTGGTCAAAGAATATCTGAGTGTTAAATGGTGACTGGTGCACATTAAATTTCTTAGGGTCACAAAATCCTGAAAGTTGCCATAGCAAACCAATACCTGTGGGGGTACTGAATCAGAGATTGATTCTTCTCTGGTTGAGGTCAAAATTACGATCTGTGGATGAATGAATGGAGTATGATTGGGTACTCCCTGTAAAATGGGCTGTTAGGTGTGTGTGTGTAGCTTAAGTCGCATTCTTGATCATAGATGGCGCCACTGAAAAAACTAAAAATGCACTTTCTGCCTTAAAAATTGATTTGATTTCAAGTAGACTTGCTGATTGGCAAGAAGCATAAGTAGCAACAACTAATAAATGGCATACGTACTAACTAAATATGGCATAAATAAATAAAAAGATGAATTTCAGAAATGAAAAGGTTGAAAGTGGGAGACTTTTTTTCTCCAATTAATTATCTTGATCCCCGATGGCTCAGGGGATAGAGCATTCGCCTTTCATTGAGGCGAACCGGGTTCGAATCACAGTCGATACGAATTCCTCATCAGGCTTGCACCGACCACAGTGCTGACGTGAAATATCCTCAGTGGTAGACGGATCATGGGTTAGAGTCCCTTTGCAATCAGGCTATTCGTGGGAGGTTCTCGTGGTCTTCCTCTCCGTGTAACGCAAATGCGAGTTAGTTCCATCAAAAAGTCTTCCACGAAGGCAAATTTCTCTCAATACTCGATCCAGGAGTTCCCTTGTCTTCTGGATTGGGTTCAAAATTACAAGGCTACGTAGTTGAACATTAGTAGTCGTAAACCCATAAAATTGAGTCGGTTGTTCAACGACAGTTATAAAATTATGAAATAAAATAAAATTAATTATCTTACATTTCAAGTACATAAACATAATTTTTATAAGTAGTTTATGTATGCATAGTTCTTCTCTCTTCTGAAATTGAGCTAAGCAATATGTATACCTAACAGGGTTAGTATGATTTAAATTATCCAAATGAAATCACGATTTCGATTATTTTTTTAAAAAAACCACTGACTCAAGTAAAAAAAAAAAAAAAAAAATTATTCATGATAATTTATTCTATAATATATGTTCTTGAGATTAAGATTTTATTAAAGTCTATTCTAATTGATATTGAAGGTTATACAGATGGGCAAAATTTTAGGAAGTGATAGTGCACACCCAAGCAAACAATTTTAATCAAAGAATGCATAGTCGAAAACAAAACGCAAAACCGCTAGAGGGCGTCAAAGCTTATGTTCTTATATGAGGAAAAAACGCACAAAGACGATGAAGTTAAGTTATAAAAGCAAATTTAATGGCATGTGATTACAAAAAGTGTTAAAAACAGTGGCCGGCAGTGGCTATGCACGCAGTTCTACGGCGAAGAAAAGATAGGTGAACATTCTGAAACGCACCAGGCATATCACGAACTTTCCCTGCAGCGGCCGAAAGCTTGGCGACAAGTTCTTCTGCAGATTCAATGGGAGTCTCATACATAAGAGCCTTCGGCTGTCCCCACAAAAAGCCAATTATTTTTTTAAATATTTTTAGGCATTACAGCACTCGAATCAGCAGCTTTTATGTATGAATCGTGACGAAAAATTTGCATACGAGCTTTTCTTCTTCCCATAACATGCAAATAATAAATTGCAGAGCAGTAACTCGCAGGAATGGAGCTTTCACATTTGCATGGAACAACTTTCCAAATGCGCCAGCTCCTTTACGTTTTGATGTTGGAAATTCCAATTAAAGTCATTAATCTATCAGTTAATTTCATCTAGTGAGCGCGTGATAATCACGTGCTCAAGGCTTATCCGACTCCTCCCACACACACTGACACTCTGGTTCGAGAGAGAACTGTTTAGAACTACGATTGCGAAGCATGTCCTTTTTTGTTGTGTGTGTCCGTAAATATTTTGTGTCCATGTGTTTGTGAATAAAATTTAATATTGAATGTTTCACTCTCAACTGCAATTGTTTAGATCATTTATAGAAGTCTATGGATTATTACGAAGTGTTCCCGGCCTTTTGGTGGAGGTAAGCTATCTCCTTTTTTGATATCTTTTGGTAATACCCAAAATCTGGCATCCCTGCTGGGACCAGAATAGATATACATAGACTTAAGAAATTAGAAAGACTAGAATAGAACTTTATTAGACTTTATGAAACTTTATACGAAATAGATATGTCAGTTGAGAGTGTTAAAAGATTACGAACGCCAGCGAGAAGTAATTTCTCAAAGGCATTGAATAAGGCGTTAGATTTATTGAAAGAAAATGAAAATGATCCCCATATTTTGGCCACACAAATTGTTCTTTTAGAACAGAAATACAAAGAATTGGATTTTAAACTTTTATCCATTTTAAGTGATGATCAAACATGCTCGCAAGATAATTTTGATTTAGAGTGTGACGCAATAACTGTGTACGAAGATAGATTTCTAGAAACCAGTACTAAATTAAAGAGACGATTGAATATTATAGAAAAACCGAAAATAGAAGAACCCGTGTTGTCACAGTGTTGTGTGACGATTTTTTTCATGTCAGTAATTTAAATTTAATTTAATCTTTCATAGTTAATAGTATTTGTACTTTTCCTATTTTATTTCTCTTCATTTTTTTTACCCATTTTTTTTTCTGTGAAGAGAATTGGAAATGTTTCTTTTACTTTTACGTTAGCAACGCATTTTTTGTGTCTTTCTCTCTTTTCACCTTTTACAATTCAAGGTTGCCTGACCCCACTGTCCTCAAGGACGACATTCTTTTCCCTCACTTTCTAGTTTACGTCACCACTTAACTTCTTTTCCCATCACTTTCACGTAACCTTCAATTTTGCACGTGGTGATTATTCTTCCAGCCGGATTTTTCTAGATTTTTCTAGAATTTTTGGGGTGTTCACGCCTTTTTTGGGGACTTCTTCCCTTTGGCACCTTATTTGGTATGTGTGGGAGTACTATTTGCACTGATTGGTGTTGACGTAATCGTGTGGTAATCCCCCATCCAATGACAGTCGTTTTCTTTCCTGCTTTACAACTCGTACTTTCCCGCGCGGTTACCCTTTGCGACTGGTAAGCTGGCCCTTTTGGGTCAGCGAGGCCCGTCAAACCTCTTTTTAGTAATTTTATATATACGAGTTATTTGCACGACTTCAGCCCCCTTTTTTTTGTCAAATGTTTTAAATTTTAAGGTGCAGTGTTTGTCAAGCAATTTGGCAAAGTTTTTTTTTTCAAAATGCGAGTCATTTGAAGTTTATAATGTTTTTCTCTGTTGAGCAAGTTCATACCCTGCTTGAGCTGTGGCTTGGGGTATCAACGCATCCCCACTCATGTAATTCAGTTGATCCCTTGTACAAATGAAATGAATAAACCCACTGTTTTTTTTTAAACGAGAAAAGAAATTGTCTCTTTGTTTTGTTTGATATTTTCCTTTTATTGTCCTACCTCGACAACAACATAAAGATGTCAACTTGATGTTCATCGGGGTGAGTAACATTCTCATATTTCCTTTTTCTGACCAGCGTTTATTTGCACAAATGTAAAATTTCATAGATGTTATTCAGCCGTCCAGTGGCGTACGCAGAACTTTTTCAAGGGGGGGGGGGTTCATAATTTTCAGAAATTACTAAAAGAAATTCGAGTATGTAATAAAGCACTATTACTTCCCTAATTTAGACAGCTGGACAATTTTGACTTTTTATTTCGACAACATTGTTTAGTTAAATTTTATTTTTATTTTTTAAGTTTAAGAATATAATTTTTTTTATAATAAGAGGTAAAATATTTTATTTTTATTAAAAAGTAGGAATAAATCAAGCCAGAAAAAACTACTCATACTGTAACAGCTACCTAAATAATAACCATATAAATGTGAATATTCCATAGAAAACCAATGAATTTAACTAAAAAATGACTTACCAACAAATAGGGAATTAAACCAGTATACAAACACGCTAAAAATTTATTGATTTATACTGTAATATCCAAACGACGGGGTTTTTTTGCAAGTTCGTTTAAAATGTCTTCGACAGCTGGGGTAAATTTTCTATGAATGCTTAAGAGCGCCAATCCATTCATTCTATTATTTCCCGTTGAGTTGCGTAAATAAGTCTTCAAACGGCGCAAAGTCGAAAAGGATCTTTCGTTTGCACTCGTTGAAACAGGTAGAACGACCAATATTTCTAGGAGTTTGAAAATGTTTGGTGTTATATCTTTATTGCACATTCCAAGAGCATCCGCCGCAGTTTTTGGAACACTACCTCCGTCTTCACTAATCCTTTTTAATCTTTTATACCAGAGTTTTTGTTCAGACTTAAGGCTTTCTTTACAGGTATCCAAATCTCCAGCGTAAAATTCCACTAATGCTTCAAAAGCCTTTATGTTTGAAGGTTGGCAAATGAAAGGATCGGCAGGTAGAAGACACTGAAATCCTTTCAAATTATCACGATGCGATACAAATCTTAAGTTTAATTGTGTTATAAAATTTTCCATAAATGGAATAAAAACACTAACTCTGAAATATGTTTCCGGTGTCGATGAGGGAAAATTATCGCGATTTTTCTGTCTTCCTGTTATTCTAGGGATTTGCATGGAAGTGGAAGATCCAATGCTTGTTAGCATAAGAGAAGAAGAGCTGAATATTTCAGAGAATGTTTCAGTGGCATTTTCACGCTTTAATTTTAGATCTTTAATGACATCTTCTGCAAGACTCACTGCCTCTATCAAATCTATGCTTGTTTTTTGTAGGTATCTACAGAGATGGATTGTTATGGTGAAAACTTTGTAAATGCACAAAAGAGATATTACGAACTGGCAATTAGATACTGTGCACAGTAAAGAATTAGCCTGGGTAGCTGATTCCTTATCCTTCCATTCTGATATTTTTTGTAGTGTTTCGGATATAGGCTCGAAAAGTTCCACCACAGCGGTTACTGAGTTGTATCTTTCCATCCAACGGGTTGCACATAGCTGTTTAATTTTCTCCCTCTTAGAGCTGGTTTCCATCTCCTCTATTGCTGAAGATAGGACATACTGTCTTTTTGGCGTATTTAAAAAGTCGTATAATGTTTTAATTGTCCCTAAGCAATTTCTAATGCCAGTTATTTCGCATGCATTTGATACAGCCAAATTGAGGCTATGAGCAGAGCAATGTACATAGAGTGCTGATGGGACAATACTTCTTACATGGGCTTGTACACCATTAATTTTTCCACTCATTGATGCAGCACCATCGTACCCCTGTCCACGTAACTTTTTTATATCAACTTTCATAGACTGTAATTGGTCTAATATTGTTGTTGCTATTGCTTTTCCGGTTAAGTCATGCACCGGAATGAATTGCAAAAACTGTTTCGGTGATGTTACAATTTTCTTTATCGACATATCGAACGCATAACGATAATTTCTCTATACCTGCAATATCAGTTGTTTCATCTGCAAGAATGGAAAAGCAAGTTGCATCATTAATCTTGCTGACTAGTTTTTGCAGGATTAAAATATTGCAAACCTCAATAACTTCGTTCTGAAATCGAGGGCTGGTATACTGAGCATTTTTTCTGCTTGACTCTAAAATGTTCTTAAGAGTCGAATCGTTCTTACTCTGGAAACGAAGCAATGCCCGAACATTTCCGTCGTTCTCTTCACCTGGTTGTTCAGCAATTATTCCCGAATCCTTATGTCCTCTTAGAGCGAGACCTTGATTTCCACAAAATAGGATGGTTTCAATGATTGGAGTAATGTTTTTTCTATTTTCTAATTTTCTTCTGCCTGCTGCACTGTCAACTTGTTCATCCACAGGTTTCATCTTTCCAAATAAAATATCGTTTAATGTCCCAGCAGTTTCGATCGATTTTTTGTGATAAAGACATTTCTCGCGTTCAGAAAATCACTCTACAGCATTTTTCCAGTTGTCAAATTTTACATTGCACAGTTGGCCTAAAGGTTGCGTTCCAGAACCGGCACCACTTGGGGCGAAAAGTACACAAAATTTGCAAAAAGCACCACCCTTAATCTCTGAATATGCAAGCCATTTCCAGCGATAAAGCCATTTGTACTGAAATTTCAATTTTCTTTTTCCTTTTTCAGGAAAAACAAATACTGGATTGGGTTCCCAAACATTTTTAAGTATATCCAGTTTTTTATCCTCGCATGTATTATCTTCTGAAAAAAGTCCAATGTCATATGGGTGGGAAGTAACACTTTGAGGGCCGCTTTCACATTCATCAGATTCTGTTACGCTGGAAACGTTTTCTTCAACGGAAGTATCACATTTCTGTTCAACAGAAAAACTTACATTGGTACTAGATGCTGTCACCAGGGCCGGATTTACGTATAAGCTAAATAAGCTGTAGCTTGGGGCTCCGAGATGGCAAGGGCCCCCAGATCCAACTTTTTCCTTCTTTTTTTTAAAGTTTTATTCGGAACTGGAGCCCTCTGAAGCCTAAAATACATTTTTTTTTCTTTTTTACATTGGCGAACTCTTTTCAAAATCTAATAGAAGTGTTTACAAATATAAAATAATTGTTACTATTCACTTTTTTAACCAAAAGAGCAATAAAAAAGCCTTTTGACTGATCAAAATATCCTGTAGCTTTCATAGCTACCAGTGATGGGAGTAGTCCATGGATCCTAAAAAGCGGTACTTCATGGAGTAGTCAAATAGCCCCCTCAATTTACACTGTGGGAAATGTTTTCAGTTTCTTTAAATTGCTGTGGGCTCTTTTGTCCACAGAAACACCCTTTTGTCTGATTTCTGGGCAAAAAATTTCTAGGGCTGTGGGAGAATCTTGTTTAGGGTCACTCTGTTTCGAGATTTCCGTTGTGTCTCATTGTCGTTAAAGAGCTTCTCGTTTAATTTTAACTTCTCTTTTTTGAAAAATATATTTTTTTCCAATTTATTACAAAACCTTTTTTTCCTTTTAATTATCCTAAATGTTTTAACTAGCTTAATTGTTTAATTTACTTAATTATTGTAATTTATTTTAATTTGTTATTTTCCAAATTAATCGTACATGAATCCGTGAACTCCCTTCTTTATTTATTTAAATAGTGGGCCACTATTCAATTCCCTCTTTGACAGGCCTATCTGCCAAAATTCTTGATTTGGTTTATTTTGGATGAAATTGAGATAACAGATGTGATTTTACTTTAATTTTACTTACTGCTAATAGACAGAAGCAACATGTGATATTGCTTGATAGAGCATTGAAATCAAGTGATTATCAGCTAAACAAATGTTTAAATATATATGTAAAAAATATTGTTCAAACCTCCTTTCTGACCAAATTTTCCATGTATCCCCGAAATATGAATTATGTTTAATTTGTAAAATATGATATTTCGTACACAAAATTCATTTTTTTAGTTAGCTTATGATTTTATTGTTTATTGATCATACTTGTTTCTATTTTTAACTCCCTGATTTTTGTTGTTATTATGTGTTTAAAGTCAATAAGGCATCTAAATTTTTTAATTTATAAGGATTTCAAATTTTTAAGGCAAAGTCGAAATAACTTCTTAAAATTGCAAATTGAAACTATTTATGAAACTTTGGCAGATTTGTTTTTATTTTAAATCTGTGCATTTAATTTAATAAAATAAAAACAAATAAAAAATAATTTTAAAAAGTATAAATAAATGACTAGATAAAATATAAAACTGTGTTGTTAATGAAAAGGAACATATCTTTTAAACAATTTGAGTATTAATAAATTATTTAAAAATAAACAATTTTAAAAGGTAGAAAAGTTTTTTGGTTTGTTTAAAAGGCGAATTTTGTCCCATCATTTAATCAAGAGAATATTTAATATTTGTTTCTAAGAAGCAGTCGGTCGCGTGTGGGTGTGTGGATGATGTAAGTAAAAGAGGCATACAAAAAAAGCCAATTTAACTTCAGTTAATGCCTCGATATTATATTTTTAAACTCCTCGCAAAAATGTAGTAAAAAAATTATACAAATTAATTGTCGCAAACAAATTAATATTAAGTAAGACCAAATCAAAAATGATATCGAAATATGCTGAATCACTAATGAGGCAGGCGGGATGAAAGACATCGAAACCAATTTGATTAAATAGTAAAATTAGAAAGTGTTTTAAAAATCCGGACATGTATCAGGCTTCAATTTTTTTTCTGTCACAAAATTTATCAAGGACAATTCGTTAGATTTCAATACGGGTTATGTTTTTTCTTTAATTAAATATTATTAAACATTAACTAATATTTGTCTTTCAAAGCTTTTCATTCTGTAATGACGAATGTCAAGCATTTAAAGTATCCAGTTCAAGAATGTCAAGTATCCAAATGACTTCATTTATTAAATTTAAAAAAAATAATAATAATAAATAAATATCCGCAAGGCAGGTGTGTATATTTGGGACTGATGATTATGAAATCTAACACGAAACTGTGAGTTATTATTTCTTAATACTGAAAAATTTATATCTTATTTTTTTTAAAGTATGCATGTTAAAAACTAATCATTTAACAAGTATTTAAAAAACTAGAAAGCTACACCCCCTGTTCATTTTGCACACTAACCCTCATGGTTGCTTCTGATTAATCACTGCAGATTAAGAGGAAAAACGGTTTATTTCCATCTTATTATTCTACAAAAATTACGATTGAATTTCTATTTACATTTTGAAGATGACTAAAATTTGGCAAACCAATAAAATTGGTACCTCTTGCAGAGTTATTACCCAGTGAAGAGGGACTCAAGGGCACTGAGTTCGAATTCCAGTGTTGACTGGTCGATACGAATTCTACACCCGGCTTACAGCAGCCACTGTGCCGAAGTAAAATATCCTCAGTGGTAGACGGATCATAGGTTAGAGTCCCCTTGTTGTCAGACTGACAGTGAAAAGCTTTTGTGGTTTTCCTCATCATGTAACTTAAATGCTGGTCAGTTCCATCAAAACGTCCCCCTCCAAGACAAAATTTCTTCCAATACTTGATCCTGGAGTTCCCTTGTGTTCTGAATTGAGTTTAAAATTAGAAGTCTAATAAGTTGAACATTAGTAGTCGTAAACTCGAAATTAGGTTGGCTGTTCAATGACTATTATAAAATAAACTAATAATTTGGCCGGGATAGCCTGGTTGGAAGGGCGTAGAACTCGTGTTCGTGAGAATGGGATTTCGAATCCAGCCGGCCGAAGAATACTCATGTATAAAATGGTGACTGGTGCATGTTAAATCTGCCGTGGTCACAAAGTCCTCTAAGTTCTCACAACAAATCAATACCTCTGGGTACTGATCCAGTTCTCTTGTCTTCTGGATTGAGTTCAAAATTATAAGGTGATTATTCAATATTAAACGGAGTTAAACATTTGTAGTCGTAAACTCAAAATTAAGTCGGTTGTTCAACGGCGGTTATATAAAAAAAAAAACTAATAATCAAATTGTATTTTCTTATGTTCTTTCTAACTCCTTGCTTATTTTTGACACACCTTCATAATTTCATGTTTCTAAGTCATAGAGCAGCAAAGCGAAATGTAACGTTAAAAAAAAAAAACAATTTAGAAAAAAAATTCGCAATATATATATATATATATATATATATATATATATATATCATTTAAAATTCCAAATAACATGTATTCAGAATTTCAAGAAAAAAAAAAAACTCTGTTAAACCTATAATGGTTCTTCTAACATGCCAAATCTTTACTCTGTACTTATGATGTTCTTAAAAAGAGTTTCTGTTTTCTTCCTGGTTCAAAAAATATGTGCAATAATAGAAAGGCTCTACATTATAGTCCCATCACAATCAATATATTTAAAAATCAAGCAATATTATCAAATTTTTAATAATATAATGTTAATATTATATTTAGCAATAAAAAATACGACAGTTTACTTTGGGTGAATAGAAATAGAATTGAACTTAAAAGGGCCCCATCATTTTCAGTAGCTTAGGGCCCCGCCAAGCTTAAATCCGGCCCTGGCTGTCACCTCACTAATTTCAGGTCGTGATTTTTTCTCAAAGTAATTAAAAATTGTTAAATTCTTGCGTTTAGACATCCTAAAGATCCAAGAACAGCAAAAATATATACATATATATTAGCACAGAAATATCCACTAAGCTACGATCTGAAAGTTTCGAGCTGGAATGAATAACTTCAACGAGCACAGAGTCTCCAAAACAAAACAGATTTAGAAACAAGCTCCGAAGGACAAGCGGCAGAGATAACTCTTAGTCTGACTAAAATCGAAAATAAATGTAACCCCCTTTCATATAATTTTTTTTAACCGCATCTACAAAATTCTCGAATTGTCTCAAAGACGACAGAACGGCTAGGATTCCAGACCTCGCGAATGCCAGCCAGTCTCGAAAACTATCGCGACTGGCAGGTCAGAAAGGAACCAGTGATCGGGGCTCGCCCGTAACAGTATCACGTGAATTTGGTTTCAAAAATACAACCCTATTATAGTAAATGCTTTATCAGTATTCTGAGAAATACCTTGAGAAAAAGAAAGTAGGCATAAGGCAAATAAAAATATATAGTCTTAAAAAATAATAATCCGCATAATTTCTACTAAAATTTTTATTTTTGTCTGTATTATTTTGTAAATTCACTTTGTCTGAGCTCAAGGGGGGGGGTTTAAACCCCTAACCCCCCCCCCTTGCGTACGCCCCTGGTGCCATGTAAAAGTCTTACACAAATCTCGCTATTTGTATAAGCATGATAATGCCACATTGAATGACAGTAAATGAGTAAAAAAAAAAGTTAATAGGCACCATTAAATGGACGAAAAAGTTTTACGTGTATCAATTAACAAATATATATACAGCTTTGAACTCTATACACATCAAGTCACTTTGGCATCATCGTTTGAGCTGCCAGGATAGTGAAATTCATCAACCTAGAACAAAAAGTACACATTCTGTATTTAGATTTAAGGAAACTAACACTAAGAATTGTTTATTTGTAGTTTATCTGGTGTACGAGGGTTGCTATTTATATTTCTGACCTAATAATGAAAAAGCAAATATGTAGGATCGAAATTGATTTTATTGTTTTTCAAAATATTCTCCATGATGATCAATACACTTTTGCATGCGTTTGAACCAATTTTCAAAGCACTTTTTCCAGTCCGATTGAGGTAACTCCAAAACATGCGTTTTGAATGCATCAACCGCTTCTTCGGGGGTCAAAAATCGTTGTCCACGTAATTTATTTTTGATGTGTGGGAATAAGAAGAAGTCATTGGGTGCCAAATCAGGGCTGTACGGCGGATGACATATTAGTTCGATCTTTCGCTCCGTCAGAAATGTCTTTCTTTGAGTCGATGTGTGAGAGCTCGCATTGCATGATGAAGAATGATTCGCCTGTTCTGCTTTTTTCGAATTTCTCCGATGACTTCTGGCAAACAAATGGTCGTGTACCATTCAGAATTGACCGTCCTGCGTTGCTCTAACGCCACTGTTGCCCCATGACCGTTAATGCTGAAGAAACAGGCAATCATTTGTTTCGATGTGCTTCTTCCTCGAACAACTTTTGTTGTCTTGGATGACCCATACAGTTGATTGCTGTTTTGTTTCCGGCTCATATGCATAGATCCATGATTTGTCACCTGTGTATACACAGCCTTTGATGTGCCTTGAACGTATTTTTCCAACATATCCTTGCACCAATCGACACGAGCCTTTTTTTGAGCGTTTATCAGATTATGCGGGATCCAAATTTTTTTTACGCTCAAATGTTCATGCAATATTTTACTGATGCTAGTCATACCAATGTCCAAAGACGCCTCTATCTCACGGTATGTCACATGACTATCTTGCTTTATCAGTTCACGCACAGCATCGATCTTTTCTGGCACAACAACGGATTTTGGATGACCTGCACGGGATTCGTCCTGGATCGAACATCGACCACGATTAAATTCGTTATACCAATTTTTTACAGTGCTGTAGGATGGCGCTTTATCGCTGAATAAAGAATTAAGTTCATCGAAGCACTCTTGTCTTGACAATCCACGTCGAAAGTTATGAAAAATAATGGCACGAAAATGTTCACGATTCAATTCCATTTTTTGAAAGAGAAGAACTTTTCAATTTACTGTCAACAACACAAATGAAGCTATAATGGTAAATCGTCTGCTGAATTTATATTTAAAAATATCAAACTTTCGATTAAAATCGTCTGCGGTCGCCTAGCAACACTTACTGTTGCCAAGGGCAGAAATATAAATAGCAACCCTCGTATATTTTTTAAAGAAAGTAAGTTTGGATGGAACTTTGTGATTTCTAGCTATTACTTAATTTCTTGAATTATAAACTTTTTTAGTGATATTACCCACAAAGTAAAAGATTTAACTTTTATTAAAGCTTAGTTATAAATAATATTGAGAAAATAGGCAGTTTAAAA
The DNA here is from genome assembly GCF_982258835.1 of Parasteatoda tepidariorum. NCBI lineage: Eukaryota > Metazoa > Arthropoda > Arachnida > Araneae > Theridiidae > Parasteatoda > Parasteatoda tepidariorum. The sequence goes on along the minus strand of NC_141762.1, from coordinate 48,763,486 downwards.
AAAATATCTGAATCGCTGAACATGAAAAGTTTTTTAAACTTCAAAAGTTATTTCTTTCTTTCTTAAACATTTTTTAATATTTGCATCTTCCTTCTAATTTGGTTTGCAGTATTTTTTTTATTTTCTTGATAGTTCCAGATGCATTCCTTTCTTCTAATGGAACATTTACCTGCTTAAAGAAAAATTATGAATATAAGACAGAAATATATTCAGAAAAACATTGGAGTTTGTTATGTTTATGTGTCATATTAAAAATAAACTATTAGCAATATTCCTTATAAAATAATCTACATCTATAGCATAAAAAAAGAAATCCATTCACTAACTATATCTCCACAGTATACAAATTTTAACCAAATATATAAATATCTGCTTTTAATCAGATTTTATTGACTTATTTAAGAAGGTAAAATTATAAAATATAAACAAATATCATTTAAAATTATTTTCAAAGAAACGTATATGCGAATTTCTTTTATTTAGTTATTATTATTGGCGGTGAATTAACAAAGGGATGATTCTTGCTGTTCATTAAATTTTAAATTTGTACCTGAATTTCAGTCTTGTTTTTAAACTAATCATATTTTGCCATCAAAGGATTAAATGTTAATAAAACTCTGTATTGGATTATATTTTCTCTGAAGATAAATTTTCGAAATTAACACATATAGTACATAAATAGTGAGGTATGTATTTGCCTACACTACTTTTATCTTCTTTTATAAACTATGTAAATACTTGCATTCAATGATATTTTTATTATATTAATAATAGTAAGCCCCCGGCCTCATATGAGTTGGAAACCCCTGGTCTAGAAGGTGACTGACATTCAGGTAAAAGGAGCTGCGATACTAGATACCTTATATAATAATATAGGTACTGTGGTCATAGGTTTTTACGGAACCTCAAAACAGATGAGTATCACTGTCATATCACTAAAATATGGCTACTTTTTCAATTATTACTTTAAAATAATCCATGTGAGGAGATACATTTTACACAATGTATTTTATTTTATAATTGGCACTGAGCGAACGCGCCAATTTTGAGTTTAACAGCTATAAACTGAGTTTACTGCTCAACTCCGGAGCCTTATAATTTCGAACCAAACCCAGAAGACAGGAGAACCATGAAAACTTTCCACGGTTAGCTCGACAGTAAGGGGATTCTAACTCATGATTACGTCAATCGCTGAAATTATTTTACGTCAGCATTGTGGTCGATCCGAGTTAGGGTGAAATTCGTATTAACCAGCCACTGCTGGGATTTTACGCAATGTATATTTCATTTTATAAGTATATTTTAGTAAAAAAAAAATTATATTTTTTATGTATATTTTATGCAAAGAAATCACTATCAGGGACTCGTTACGCCGAATATTCTAAAACGCTCTCCTTTCATAAATTGTTGTTAAAACTTTAAATAAATGCATTATTTACTAAAACTTATATATGTGACAAATATATCGATATTTCCTTTTTTACTTGCATTAGTTTCATAAAAATTGCGAGAAAATGGGTTGAAGGCGATTTCAAGAAACCAGTCACAAACTCACAAAAGTTACATTTTAGTTTGTAGCACAAGAAAGTAAAATACTTGAAACTTGAAAGTGAAACTAGTCATAAGTGTCAGCACCAGGCGTCGTCTTTTCTCTCTCTATCTCTCTTTTTTTCTGTTCGATATAGATCAGATTACTTTTTTTCATAACTTCGCCATCATTTTGATACTGAAGTTCTCACTATCAGACTTCAGGGCGTGAATCACAAGTTGATTGTTGATAAAAATGCGACTTGTTAGTTTAGGTTCCGAAGTATTCCAGAAAGAATAATTGGAGTAAGACTAAAAATTATTTAAATATTTATTACTTCTTAGTGTTAACAATTGTGAAAAAAATTCTATTTTGATCGAAAACAGATTTTTTTTCCTCTTACTTAGTTGTTAATTTATTGATATTGTATCTATAAGCCCTAGCAACAATTGTATCTTGGATCCAGTTGGGCTCAATATGGGTCCTATGAACATGCTCCGAGGAACCAATTTTTGGATGCTTAGATTTTTTAATATTGGTTCCATGCTGTGTCAATATCGGCTGAATAATAACTATAAAATATCGGGTGAATCTGACAATTCCATATAGGGTTGATATTGGTTTTAAAGTTGCAGTAGAATATCGGTTGGTTCGGACAATTCTACAGAGTATTCGAAAATAAATTGGAAATATATTGCCCCTTTGAACTCTTATTTGGAAAGATTGGTCCAATGAGGGCCCACGTTATTTTGCTGCTAGGGAGGTGGACAAAAGGAATTGTTTGTTCGGTTAAAAAATTCGAACTATGAAAAAAATTGTGCCGTGTAAAGAAGGAGCTTCTTGGTAAAATAAAGCAACGATTCCCAATTTTTTTTCGGTTTAAGAAAACTAAATGATCAATTGTTTTTCGGCGGAATCCCGATATTATAAATTAATTTTATAAAACTAATTGTGAACGTAATAACCTATAGAAGACTGTTTTTGAAATATTTATTTAGAGGAATGAAGATTTTTCATTGTTTTGTCAACAATAATCTTTAATTAGGTTTCATATCCGACAGTTTAAATTTGCAATCCTTATACTATATCTAGTCCAATTATGGATCTGTTGTTCTTGGTATATATATATATATATGTGTGTGTGTGTGTGTGTATACATATATAAATATTTAAGCCGAAAATGAATAATATAATAACCGCATTATGGTTTTCTTCGAGAATAAAAGCTAATGAGAATTGCTATAAACGTTGAAAATAATTTCTAGGTTATCTTACTTTGTTAAAGAGTTCAGTTATTTTATTTTGATTTGAAAAGTGCGATTTGAAATACTAATGCAACATTTTACAAATACTTGTTCTTTTCATAATTTATTAAATGTAATATTACTAGAAATATTATATTTTCTTTTAAAAAAGTGCCACTTCTATTTCATTGGTATTGTACTTGAAATAATTTCATGAAAGCAATTAAAAAATAAAATAAATTATGAGTTATAGGAGGTTTCACATCATCGGTTATTAAAAGTATTAATTCGTGGAACCCTAGAGTTTCATGAAAGACCATTTGGAAACCGCTAGAATGATTAGGAATTGTAGCTATAATGAATGATTTAGGATAATTGTAGCTATCTCTGACTGATCTTTTATTTTGGCTTATCATATTTGAAATTCAATTAGATCAGAAATCACGAACGAATATAACATGTTTTTAAATTGGAAAGAAGTGGTGCGTTTTTGAAGATCCTTTTTTACAGCCAGTACTTAAGTTTTACCTGGACGTTGGTAAACCAGATTTTACGGTATTAATCAGATTTATCACACTCAGAGCTTAGAATATTTGATGACAAATGTATTATTTTTAAACCTATGTATTTTCCCCCCTCATAGAGCGTATAATTTATGTTTCACCTACAGTTATTTAATTATAAATTAAATAATTATAAACAAATTTATTTAATTTTTATATTAATTATACATTTATAATTTACCTTTATTTAACTATAAATTACATATTTATTTTAACTTATTTTTTGATTAAATACAAATTAAAAGTACATTTTTTTTTAAGGTTAGAAAAATTTTTTTTGAGAGCATTAATTTTCTTTTTTAAAGTCATTTTTGCTTTTAATAAGAATTTTAAGTTATTACCATAACGAATTTTTTATTATCGTTTCTAAATTACCATTTAGAAAATAGTAATTTATATTAGCATACAACTTTTTTTCATATTAAAAATAGATTTATCAAAATAAGTTATTATTTTTTGGCTTCAAATGTGAACATAAAATTTTCGCTATTATATCAGCGTACAATTTTGCATTATACAAATTTAGAAAAAAAAAAATGGAGAACTGTCCCAAATACTTTATTGTAATTAAATAAGAATGTATACTTAAAGCAATAGTAAAGAGCCAAAGTTTAATCATGTTGAAACCATGAATTTCGTATGCATAGGCTATGCTATTTGGAACTATGGAACTTTTAATCATGGGGCGATATGATAATAAACAGTTAGCTGATTCAACTGCAATTGAACTGCGGTACAGTGTGAGAGAGAGGCCCTAGATTAACTTTCTTGAAAATTAGTTTGTTACAATTTTTTCCAGCAATTGCCGCAAAAATTAAAATTTTTATTTGAATAGTGATTCGATTCAAATTCATCTCTATTTCAATTATTTCTATATTAGTTTATAATCAGTACACCTCCTGTTTATTTCGAAGGCTAAACAGAGAGCATCAAAAAAACCAGACAAGATAGAAAAAACAATACAGAAATAACTTATATTCCAATCATTAGAAAAAAAAATGGTGTAGAACCTCTTTAAATAAGGTTCTTAAAAATCTGTAAGGAGGAGAGGGGGTTGAATTTAGTGCCAATGATCAATTTTTCCTTGAAAAATATTGAACAAGTAAATTTAATCTTAATTTTTTTTTTGAAGAACGTTAAAATATTTCTAAACAGTTAACTTACAGCGGGCCTATTTCATTTTACAAAAAGGCTATGTTAACTTTAATATACATTTTCCTTTTAAATTTCATTTACTATTACGTTGAAGTAAATTTTATTTTTCAGTGATTCATAATGAATATTTTCTTTCGTTTTTATCAGTACTGCATTTGATTAAAATTTAGTAAACTAAGCAGGCTTTAATATACAGTGCACAAAATAAATAAATAAATAAACAAATCACCCAGAATAACTTTTGATCTCATGTTCAGATTTTCACGTACCAGGATTCAATAGTTCGAAGTGATCACAAATGTTCTAATTAGTTAGTGCAAACGATATTTTAAGTTACGAAACCAGGTGTAAAAATGTATTTCTCTGAATAAACCTACCTTTATTCCGAGGAATTTGGATTCCTGACCCTCAAAATGAAGAGAGAAGCCGTAGTCTGGGAAATGTGATCCTAAAACAGTTAGGTCAATAGAGCAGCTGAATGTTTTGACCCCTTAATGTCCATTTTACTTAGGCGCATTTCACCATATCTCGAGAACTTTTTAAGCGAATTGGAAAAAATTTTTTTTTTGGCCCACGATTAAAATATCCGTCTATCGAAAGATTATTTCGGTCAAAAAATAATTTTAATATATAATAAAGCATGGAAAAAGTCGTAAACATTTTGAACTGCAAGGTATACAAATTTTTACACCATTTTAAAGAATGTACTTTTATGTGGCAAAATACAAAGATTGAATGAAATCGGTCGAATGGTTCCTGAGAAACCGAATTTTGAAAAAGTCACAGATTTAAAATTCGATTACTCAGGAACTATCCCACCGATTTCGTTCAATTTTGACACATAAAATTACATTTGTTAAAATGATGCACAATTTTTTACACCTTTCAATTCAAATTTTCTCGACTATTATTAAATAAAATAATTATAAAAAATAATTAATTACTAAAATTTATTATATTTTTTGCATGAAATAACCTTTGATGAATGAATTTTACAATTGAGTGCAAACCTTTTCAATTCGCCTAAAGAGTTCTCGCGATATGGTGAAATAAGAGAAAAATAATTTACAAGCAAAAATTTATTTGTTTTATATCCGTATTTACAGTCTCACCAACACTTGGATATAAATAATAAATATGTATAAAAAGACATCCTCTCAAACGAAAGTGTAATTGTCACCTCCTCAATGTGACTTCATGGTAAGTTATAAATTGTTTATAGCAACTTTACTTATACATAGTAATATATATATATATATATAGAAGCTATGATCTCTATTATATATAATCAGTAATCAGAAGATAATATATAATTGGAAATGTCTTGTTTTAATTCATTTTCCTTTTATTTTTTACAGCTCATAACTTTTCTTGATAATGGCAGATGCAAATTCTAAAAGAAAGAAACTACAATTAATTGCAGCAGGTAGAGATGTTGCTGATTTAATTGTAGGTAGCCATCGTGCGCTGGAAATCTTCAAGGCTTTTTATAGCGAATGGGATGAATGTCGCGGTAAAAGCGTATCTCTACTTGAGCAACTAGAAGTAGTCGTAGACAAGTCCTCCAGAGAATCTGACAAAATCGGTGATGTGATCCAAGGAATTAACAGACTTGGAGACGATATTCCACACCCAGGTGCTACTTTCGGAGCAAGGATAGCTGCCGCCATCGGTACCTTTTTTGCAGGATTGTTCGCCAAACAAATGAGCGAGAAAGAATTGAAAGCCAAAGAATTTGAAATAAGACAGACATTTCAGAAAGACATCGATTCAACCTCTCTAGTTTATGTGCACGGAGTACAGTGTAGCTCTCAATTTGAAGAAACGCGCAAATATATCAAAACATTCCATCGTTTGGTAACCCAAGAGGAGGAATTGGAATCGATTATAGATGACGAGGATGTGCTAGAGTTTTTGAATGAGATAGCTTTTTATAATCCAGAGAACATAAGCGTATTTTACAGAAGACTCAAATCCCTTTATGTAAAGCTTTTGAAGAGCTCTCAGTCAGCAGAAACCAGGCATTTTATTAGAGTTTTTGAAGAGGTACCTGCTTCTGTTCAGATCATTGATTTACTCGCATGGAGATTTGATACTGATGGTGATGATGTCAAAACGATAGACACTGCATGGAAAGAACTATTTGATCTATTCGTCAACCCTCAAAATTTCGATGTAAAACGATTTCTGGATAAAATTCGAAATTGTATTTTTTTCCTTAATAAGGAGCGTAACACTTTAAAACGTACTAAGAAGAACTTATTAGGAGACAATATGCAGCAATTATCATAAAATGTATACTTTTTTTTTGAAAACAAACTAAGATTCAAAGAGTTTTGAAAAAACTATAATTTATATGAAAAAATAGAGGATTAGTTAATTTAGTTTCCCATAATTAAAATTTAAAGTCTAATTTGCTAAGTAGTAGTTTGTTTTTCAATAATATAGGATTTCTAAACTTGTATTTGATTTGCTACAGCCTTTATTTTGTTAAAATATAAACGACACTTATTAATATATAAATTGACAAACATAGTTGCATACTATTTACTGCATATCTATGTTTTTGTAAGTTATAAGTTATTTCACTAAATTGTAAAATTCTAATAAGTAGACAATTTTCTTTGTACACTGACTGTAATATATCACACCCTTGAAACGTCATAACTCAAAATATTTTTTTATTTTTAATTTAAAACTTCCATTATTTACTTATACAGCACTACAGCCCGCTGGGAGTCTTGGCCTCTTGAATAATATCGCCCCAGACTTTCCTATTTTCAGCTTTTGACTTCAGTTTTTCACCTTCTAATTGGTTAGATCATAGGTTTTATTGACCAACCATCTCCTTTCCGGTTTTCCTCTTGGTCTTGAGTTCAAAAGTTACCAATTTAAAATATTTCTTACATTTCTATTATTATTTAATATTTCAATGTGCTCCAGCCATGCCACACGCATGGATTTAATGAATCAAATTATGTTGTTTTTTGTTTGATTAAATGGTCAAGTTCACAACTATTTTGCATTCTTCAGTGTGTATTATTTACTTTAATTGGTCCGTTAGTGGCAAATAAATAAGATTTATCGATCACATACACTTTTTAAACCACAGCAAGTAAAATTTGTTATAGATAGAAACTGCAACAAGTCATAATAATAAATCAAAAAAGCAGTTGGGAATAGATGCTAATTTTTTGCGAGAAAGTTCGCTTTTTTGAGTTTCGACACAATTGTTGCAAGGGTGCCATATAATAAAATCATGTATTTTGCATTTTATTTTTCTAGCATATAATTTATGCGAAATATAATTTTTTCATTTCCTATATGAACAATGTTTTAAATGTAAAATACTTTTGTACAAAATTATAGAAATAGAATTAAATATAATGGAAAAATAATTAAATATTATGGTTTCTTGAGCTTTCGGTGTGTACAAAAAAAGATTTTTTAAAGTTGCTTATCACCGTTGGCTAATTTCCTATTACATATTTGACAAAACAAGTTCACATGAAAAAGCAACAACAGGCACTACTATCTGAGAATCAGTTAAATATAATTCCTTTATGCAGATCGGAAAAACCTTAATAAATTTGTAACAAATTGTAGCTCGATAATATTTACCTTGAATTTTATTGTTTGGAATAAAAAATTAGTTCAAAAATGAAAAAAAAAAATAAAACTTGGAATCTAATGTTATGCAAGCATTAATCAAGAAATGACTTTGTATCATTAATGCTTCTTATATTATTATCAAATAATTGGAACCTTTTGTTAAGAATCAATTTCACTCGAAGTATTTCATGCAACTTGATATTGATCTGGGATGTATATTAGAAAGAATGTTTTCATTTTAATTTGAAAAATACTGGGTAACGATTTAATGTAAGTTTAAGATATCATCAAAGTGTAATTAGGATAAGCTTTTACATATCTTGTCAATAATTAAATCTGGTTATTTCTTCATAACAAATAAGCACTGAAGAGTATCAGTACTTATAAGCACTAAGGCTCTTTAGTGCTTACTTCCAAAAACTCTGCAGGTTTAAAAGTATTTTTGTAAGTATTTTCATTCTGCATATTGACAGATAATAGTATTTGGCACAGTAATGAAATGATCACCTGTCTTTGCTAGCTACACAATTTGTACTTTTATGCATTATTCTACTATTACACTTAAAAAAGTTTTTTTTTTCAGAGACATTTTTGGAAAAACCTCGGGTAGAATTGAAGTATTGGTGTGTTACTTTATGTACATAAAACTAAAGATCAAGGTTTTCTTTTCTAACCAAAACAAAATATTCTTAAACCAGCTTTTAACCCTTTCGCGCCGACTGTCACATATACGTGTCAGCTAGAAACACGCTCACTTCCCGGCTGACACACCCGTGTGCCAGAGCGCTTTCTTGTTCACCCCAGGTCATCACATATTTGTGCCAGCTCTTCGGAACGTTTTAAAAAATAAAATTTCTTCCAGAAGATGGCATTGTATGTTCATATGGTTTCAGATACAAGTAGATTTGACCTTCTACTCAAGATGAGAGTACATTCACGTGGTTTTTAGGGGGAAGGAATGTTTTATGACGGATCTGTAATTTCGCATGTGGTATTTGTTTACAGTAAGCAGGGGAGGTTTTTTCTCTCGCTTCTTTGATTTTCGGTTTAGTTTTTAGTGGACAGTTAGATCTTGTAGATCCCTGTTTTAAAATTTTTCATACGAAAAAAGAACTTTAAGTCATATATTTAGTTTTCAGATATGTATTGTTAAATGTTATTAAATAATAAGTACATAATGAAAATAAAATGTGTAAAATATATATTCAAACAAGAAATAACTTAAGTAAATAAAGTATCCATAGAAATATATATAAAGCATATGTCACTTAAATACTTTACAGAACAATATTAAACAACGCGTTGATATTTCGGTAATTTCATGGAATTAGGCTTAACAGCAAAAAACTCTCCGGCCCTGGAGAGATACACGCAAGAGAGTAACGGTAAGCGCGCTTTCACGCTTCCCGTCCCGAAAGGGTTAAAAAAAAGATCATTGTCCTCTTTACACACAAGAAAATTTTATTAGATATTAAACTAAAGATCAACAGGATTTTATTTTTAGATAGAAAAAAGAATAAAATCAGTTTAAAAAATATATATTTCTGTTCTAAGTTCATTGAAAATTAGATAGACAGTTTTGAGAATTAAAAATCTTTGAGAGGAATCTAGTGTACATCTGCATCAAAATACCGTTTCGAAACAAATATATCATCTCAGAGAAAAAGCATTTAAAAAAAATTCAAAGATATTAAAACCAGACAAAATATAATTTCAAATGTATTTTATTGTTCTTATTTAGTAAAATTTATAAATTAATTTTCTCAGTTAAGACACATTTGATTATTGCTTATCAGAGAAAGAGAGAGAATTTTTTTAGTGTTGACAAAAACATATTGTGGTTACTTTTCATAACTTTTTACTATATTAAAACAATTTTAAGTCTTGTAGAAGTTATAATTAACTTGATTATTATGACAAGGTTCAAAAATGTAATTATTTCTTAATTTAAAATTTATGACTAAAATTTACCATAATTTTAATTAAAATGTAATTATTTCTTACAAATAGAAAATTTTGTTGAAGAAAACATATTGTAGTAACTCTCTACACTGTTTAAAAAATTTTAAATTTTGTAGAAAGAATTAATTAGTTACATTATTATTATGAATTTTTTATTATTATTAACATAAAATAAATTAGGTTGGAGTAAACATACTGTGATGTCTCAATAGCTATCTATAAAGTATAATTTTTTTGAACAGTTTATTTATTAAAAGAACATTATTAGAAATAAAAATATTCAAAGCATAGAACATAAAAATAAAATTTTTTTTAAGAGAGAATAGAATCAATCTCATTGTTTTTAATATTGTAGGGACACACAGATTCCCTATTTTATATATACCAATTCGACTACATTTTCATTATATTATGAAATTGATTAAGATATAGCAAGATATAGTAAAAACATACTATTAAGGAAACACTATTCTAACTTTAAATTATACTTGAATAAAAATACAGCATTTTAGCTTAGTTTAAATAGAGTTTTGAGTAATAGTTTAGAAGGATAATAGGAAATTTAGAATTGTCAATTTGAAATTAAAGGATAATTTCTGAAACGATGCAATGAAATTAAAAACAAAAGTGCCATGTAAAAGTCTTACAAAAATCTCGCTATTTGTATAAGCATGATAATGCCACATTGAATGACAGTAAATGAGTAATAAAAAGTAAATAGGCACCGTTAAATGGACGAAAAAGTTTTAAGTGTATCAATTAACAAATATATATATATATATATAGCTTTGAACTCTATACACATCAAGTCACTTTGGCATCATTGTTTGAGCGGCCAGGATAGTGAAATTCATCAACCTAGAACAAAAAGTACACATACTGTATTTAGATTTAAGGAAACTAATACTAAGTAATAATGAGATAAATATTAAAAACTTTTCAACTAATAATGTATGGAATAGTGGTTTTCAAAAAACAGTGTTGAGAGCAGTGTTACCCCTCTATCAATTTTTGAAGAGTGAATTTTTAAAGAATCCAACGGGGGAAAAATCTGCAATTTCAAATTTTTTAAAATTTTATTACTGTCTATATTTGAACTTTAGTTCATTAGCTTCTCAAAACCTTTTACATTTTTGAACTCCGATTCTTAGAAATGAAGTAAGAGTAGTTTCTTCATATGCGGGCATATGAAACTGAAACCAAAAGTAAACTCTTGAAAACCAAACTAAAATTATTTTGTTACGCTTTGAGTATTTTAACATATTTTTATTAGAAAAAAGTATATTTTTAAGCCAAATAAAAAAATTTTTTCAGAAATTAATTTTCAAATTAAAAATTTTTTATTGTCAGAATTTTCTTACATTTCAGAAATTTCTCACATTTTATATAGATTTTCTGAAGAATGTAGATTAAGAAAATTTCTTTATGCTAATACGAATTTAAAAAAGAGTTTATTAAAGGATTCTTTAATGTTTTTCATGCAGATTTTGTATAAAATTAGCAACGTTTTGAATTAAAAGCTAATTTCTAAGTGTGAATTTGTTATTTTTAGCAAGCTTAAGTAAGAATATTTTGAATCTCTGTTTAAAAACTAAATATAAATGTATACATTTCTATTTCATTGTCTCTTTAAAATTTGGCAATTGGAATTTAAAATTGGAATGTTTATGGCTGTAGTTCTTTTACTCATGGAATACCTAGGTACACAATATTAGTATTATAATCAGGGTGGCCTCCCGCCGCAAAGAAAATACTGGAATCGGGTATTTTTTTACTTGTCATCGTGTATGTTTTCTGTTATAATTTTGTAATTGTGTTGTCTGTAATAAACATAATTGTGTATAATTGTGTTGTCTGTAATAAACATATTTTCTTACCAGATGATAAACTTCACCACACTCTGTATTATTATCACAGACATTATTATATGGAGGCTTTAAAGTGAATATTGCTACTTGGGATACACTGCCCAGAGATGAAGATTCCGGAGGAGGCTCACCGATCCCATCAAATCTCACTGTATAGTCTGGATAATCATCAAGGATGCTTTGGCACCTAAAAAAATAAACAAAATAAAGCTTCAGATTTTGAAATTTAAATATAAAAGTTAATTAGGTTTGACAAAAAGGTGATTCTGTCCCAGAACAGTGTGATTCTGTTCTGAATCCCACATACATTATGTCCTACAATCTTTGAAATCCTGCTCAAGTTATTTTATTCATGCAATTTCTCACACAATATTTTCTTTAGAACATCTTGACTTAATTATTTTGCTTAGATACTTTAGCTTTTAATTACTTTAACTTATATTTTTGAAGAAAACAAATTCCATTTTCATAACAGTCAATCAGAAATAATAAAAATCCTAAATTTAAACAATACTTAATAAGTTTCTAGATCGAAGCACTTTTTTTTAAAAGTACATAATATTTTTTTAAACAAAATATGCAATATGAATGTATTCATTTTTGGATGTATTGATGAAGTAAAAAAAGCCATAAAGCACAAAATTTCTTGAAGTGAGTTAATTTTCGTAAGTAAGAAAGATAACTTTTGGTGCCATGTGTAAAGCAAGTGACAGTGTTTAAAATCAAATGCAGTTTGCCAGACTATGATCTGCTAGTCACAGATGTCAATGATTTAAGATTGTTAGAAGAATAGGTTCACTATTCCTTTTCAGAAGTAGTCAAACAGTAAAAATTCAATTTGTAAACAATAAAAATCACATATGTCAGTGATTCAGCAAGCAAAGAGGTTTATTATTCATTCTTAAAAATTGCTAAACAATAAAAATCAAATTTGTCATAAATAATTAGCTATTAAAATGAAATGAAAATATCATCTAAACAATTTTTTCTAGATGTTGATATATAATATTTTTTAGTTCTATAATCTGTATAGAAGTTTTTGTTAAGAGGCTGAATATTCTCGCATAGGTCACACCACTGTTAGAAATAATTAATATTGTCAGTTTTAACTTTGCCAACACACTATAGGTATTACCCTCCTTCTACTGATTTTACATTATTTTGTATCAATCCCATCAAAAGAATGAAATTTTTTTTTTTTGAAATGAGCTTTGTTACCTTTTTCTAAAACTTTGACTAACTATGAAAAACAATTTACAAAACACTTGGAGCTTGAAAAAGAAAAAAATTGAAATTTTTCAGCTATTGTAGTATGGATTGAGGTATCACTCTTAAAAGAGTAATCATCCTTACATTATTTGTAAAAAACAATGTCATGCAATCTTTTTTATAATTATTAGGAATTCAAAAATTAAAAAAAAAAGATTCTAAATTGGTTTTAACAATAAACTAAATACACATAAATTTAAAATCACTGATCTGTAAGAAAGGATTTTGAGGGCTGTATGGAAAGTATACATAGGTTTCTGAATGGTATACTACTTAAGAAAAAACATGAGATAATACTTAGTGGCCGCCTGAGGTCAAAACCTGAAAATTGGCAGGTCAGAGCAATTAACAATAATGAGACAATATTGACACAGAATCATTTCAAAGTTTCTACAAAATATTATCCTAAGAATGATATAGGTCGTAGAAAAAAAATTTAGAAATAAATGAAAAAAAAAATGAATGATGAAATTACATTACTATAGCTCTGCAGAAAAATGAACAATTATAAAAAATTACCAATCTTTGAACTCCTTCCTACTCCATTCAAATTTATGGTCCCAATGACGAAACCCTTGCAGATTGGGAAAAAGAACATTAAACTCACTGTTCGGAGTGGTGAAAATAGCAACTTTAGGTTTTATGAAACCAAATATATTTTTTGTAAGAGGTAACAAATCTTGAGGCTGTAGATGTTCCACTCTGAAAAAAAATTTGATTCAAGATTGCAAAATATCAAAACATAGACTAAATAATAATGATAATAAAAGATTAAAATGAAATTTTGGAATATCGCAAAAGAGAAATCTGTGACGAGTCACATGAACATGGATTTAGTGACATTTTATGACACGGTTTAAAAATTTTCTAATTTGATTTTTTTTAGTTTTACTATTAAAACAATAATTATTCTGTATAGGCTACAAAAAAAATGACACACAGAAAAATTTTGTATTTATGAGAGCAGAATTTTGGTAGGAGTCATGTGAAAATGGATTTAGCAACATCTAATTTTTTTTTAATAACACCTCTTTAGTTTCGAATTTTATGATACTATTAAAATAATAATTAATCTGAATAGGCAAGAAAATTAGTGCATGAAATAATTCTGTGTTAAGTTAAAATGGTAGTTATACAATATATGAAAATATCACTTTTTAGATAAATGAAACAACAAGATAGGTTTTGTTGAACTCCCATGAAAATTGTTGTTGGTATTAGGAATGCATGCATCACTGAAAATTTTTTTCAGAATAATAGTGTTAAAAATGTATAAAATACATTGATCTAGATTACAGAAATGAATAATTTCTTACAATTCAATGCATGTTACTGCACTAAAATTCTTAAATCTACTATCTTTTTCCAAAGCACTTCCTTTGAAAATTTTAATATCTAAGGGTTGGTGACGTTTAAATACATAATCCCATGCTGTTGGCCTGGCACAACGAACTGTGTTTTCTAAAGCATGTTCTAAAACATCTACACAAGCTATTTCTGTAACAAAAGGAAGTTTTTTCAAATATTTCACAAATTTTCCCTCAGCACATCCAAAATCAACAACCTGAAATGATAAAAACAGTCATTAATTTTAGCTAAATTTTTATAAGCAAATTAGTAAATAGAATTCTAATTTTAATAGAAAAGTTAATATAAAGAGACAATTTTTTTTTAAAAAGCTAAAGTATGCTAAATTCTTCAAGCACATATTATTACATGCATTAATTATGGACACAAGAAAAACTTTTGAGTGAAGGTTTAATCAGTTTTTTCTCCAATTTAAAGCATGTGGCATTTACGGAACACTTTTATCCTATATTTTCTTTAAGAATAACAAAAATTTGCACTAATTGTTGCTATGTTGATTTTTTTAAACTACCGTATGATAAACTGAGGAAAATATAAAAATTTTTATTGTAGACATATAATTTTTTTTATAAAATAATTTAAATATTGACAATTAATTTTATCAAGCATGTCCTAACAACAAATAAAAAGAAAAAGTTTATGGCTTAATGGAAAATATTCAATTGATTAAATTAGTCAGCACATTTCAAACTGAATGATTGGTAAAGTAGTTTTGAGCAGGAAAAAAATAATTTTTCATTTTTTTATTTTAAGTTTTTATAACACAATTCTGGAATAATTCTAAAACAAATGCTTTATTTTCAGGATAACATTAATGAAATTACATTTGCCAACTTCAGTGTGTATAGTTGAGAACAGATCATAATAATTACCCATAATTACAAAATTTTGAGCTAATGATGAAAAAAAGTAAACTAAATGGATCAATAAAAATAATTGTTTGAGAGATTCAGACATAAAACATTTGAATTTTGAATTCTAAATTTAGCAAGCAAAATGGGATAAATGTAGTCTGCTATAAATATATATATATATATTTTTTAAAAGAATTGAAAAGAAATGCTATTTATGAAGTTTGAATACTAAATTTAGGAAGAAAAAAATATTTAAAAAAAAGAAAAAAAAATGAATGACATAAATCTTAACATTTGAAACCAATTTATGAGAATAATAATCATTGCTCCAAATGAAGGAAAATCAAGTAGTTTTAAAAAGCCTTTTTAACATAATTGAGGTTTTCTCACTTTATTTCTTATTTAATACTAATAATTTATAATTCAGGAACACATTTTGGTTCAGTACAAATGATTTAATCTCACATTATGCAATTATAAGACTTGAATCCTTAAAGTTAAAAATAGTTTCATAAAATTTTTGAATTGTACATGAATAATTAGCAATGAAAATTTAAAAACATAATAAAAGGAACTATGTCTAAATTTTAAAATGTAATAAATATTTTTTCTGAATTTAACGTTTAATAATAAAAACATAAATATCAAGCCTGAATGTGAATTTCTTTACTTATATACAAGTCGTCTTGCTTCTATGTAATAAACAGTATTATGCAAGACGAGCGATTAAACCTCACTTCGGCCGGATCACACTATTGGTTGAAAATGACTACACTGTTTGGGGGAAAACCCATGCTGTGTGTTGCATAGTATTTTGGCGACAGATTTTATATTTATGATGGTTTTCAAACGCGCTCTGTTTACACGTGATATTAATGTTAAGTAATAAAGACAAAATTCACAGTTTTGTGGTAATTTTTATTAGAATCTAAGTAAGTGATATTAAACTATACTGCTTTTACGTCATGGGCAACTGGGGTTGATCTAGAAATGCAGGGGGGAGGGGCTAGCCCAGAATTTTGGTCATAACTTTGAACTAAATTTGCATGTTGCTAGATTATGAAGTTTTTAAAATTATTCATAACACAACTAAATTGCGATGTATTAGTAAATTTGAGCTTATATTTATTTCAATTTTTGTTACTTTATAACTGTAAAAGATAAAAGAAGGAATGAATTCCAAGCGAGCATGTGTGAATAAGAAATTTGTCGCCAAAATCATGCAAACACCAGCCAATAGCCACCATCTCCCTGCCCCCAAAGAGTGATGTCATTTTCGACCAATAGCGTGATTCGGCCGAAGTGAGGATAAATCGCTCGTTATGCAAGGGTAGATATAAAGAAAATTATTTTCAAAAGATATTACTAGTCTATTTACAATTTCATTGGACCATTTATATGTCTTTAGCAAATTTTTTCATACAAAAAGTTCATAAAGTGAATTTAAATGAAAAATTACAATACAGAGAAACATATTTTTGATGAAATATGTTATTTTGTGATAATAACAGAAATCAAAACATGAAACCAAAACAGCAGACCATCTTTTTTACATCAATTGCTTATTTGGGACAAAACTGTTAATCGTTTTATGAAGGTCCAAGTCAAATTTTAGTGGTTCCGGATCAACGTTCATTGAGAGCCCAACTTTTATGCATATAATAATGGTATTTTATCTCGATACAGTTGTAGTATATTCATGATGAATGAGTTTAATTTAAAGACGTAAAAGCTACTTAAAAAAAAAAGAGAAAAAAAGAAAACAGTTAAAAAAATTTTTAAAAAATATCCTAAAATTCATGTATATATTTTTTAAAATTTTTTCTTTAATTGTAAATTTTTTAAGGAATTTTCCTGTTGGAAAGAAACAAGATTAATAATTTAATGGTTTTTATGACTCATAGTTTGATAAGCAGTGCGGAAAAAATAAAATACATGATTTTCTTTCATTTTTACCTTTTTTTTAAGAAAGACAATGGAATATTAAAAATATTTACTATTAAATTCACAGGTATTTAGAGACAGTGAAATTTTCATATGCAAAAGATTGTGATTTTTAAAATTTATTTTTTGAGATCAACCTTGATAATTTGGTGTCAAATTCTAATAAGATGACTATGATTTATTAAACATTATTACCTACTTACAATTTCTTTACACAGCAGTAAATATACATAAAAAACTTTTTAAAAAATGCAGGGAATTAGAACGGCATTAATTAAAAAAACATCTTTTACAAATTTTTTGTTGCACATGAGCAAATAAAACCCCATTTTACCTCTTAACAGAAAAACAACATTTATAAAAACCACCTGAGGAGATGTCTTTTCAACCTGCATATGTTTATACCTTTATTTCAATAGCACTTAATGTGTACAATATATTATTGTGGTATATATGATATATATACCCAGTATAATAACAGTTTAATAGATGTTATTATATTGCTTATCTTCAACATCTTAACAAACAGCATTTTTAATAGAAAAGGGTTTTTTTGATTTCTAAATAATTCATGTTAAGAAATTGGACTGAAACTAATTATCACTGTTATTCTGCTCAACTGAACAGTCATTTATTTATGGTTGTCAAATTTAGATTGCTCCATAGCCATTTTTTCTTTTTCTTTTGTCATTAAAATCTTAGATTTACAACTTCACATGAACATAATTTCAGAAATTAAGAAACATGTGCAATTACAGTATAGTAAATCTGATAAAATCTAGACAGAAACATGATCGTATGTAGGACAAAAGGTAATGAAAGTGTATTTATATGTAGCAGAAAGATCACTAATTTACATTTTGGTGTAAAGGCCATGAAAAAAAAAATTAAATAAAAACTATTAAGTCAATAATGGCTAAAAACACAAAATCGAAGGTAAAAACTTCACCCTCTATTTCACAAATCAATAAACTGATTGCCCAGAATTTAATAATACACATAATAACAAACTTTTTTTAAAAATAAAATGAATTAAAAAAATACCAACTTTTTCTATACCAGGAAGTTTAAATAATGTGTCTCTAACTGATGTGTATCTTTGCATATAAACAGGAGGATCAAATACAGGACCACTTTGTTCGATTATTGCTTCTTTATTATTTTCTGAAGCTGCATTTTTTAAGCTATCAATGTTTGAACTTTCAGACATCTTCAGTTCATTTGCATTCAAACTGTATAAGACAGAAGAATAATAAACAAATTAAATAGTTGGATATAGTATTTTAAATAGCATTACACATTCAAACTATTAGTATGAAATGAAACACAAACATATTTTCTAACTGAACATTTCTTTAAGATTATCTCAAACACAAGAGTACACCAGGGACCAAATGTGGTACTCCAATGGTTTATTTACTGCTCTTTGACATCAAGTGAAAAAAAAAAAAAAAAAAGAAAACTACTTAAGAATTTTTTTTAAAAAAACTTTATTTTAAGAACTCTGACAAAATTACAACAAATAAATTTATAATTTTACTAAAAAATTTGAAACATTTAATGAACTTTTATAATTATGCCATTTTAAAACATGGATGCCATCTTATAAAAGGTTACATATCCCCATATAACAGAAATCATTTATATCCATTTATCAGGTATCATCAGTGGAGATTTAAAACAGTTAAGATTATGCTGAGAAATATAATTTTTCCAAAATAAAATATACATATATATACTGTAGATATTAAAAAACAAACAAATTTAAAATCAAAATAAGACGAAAAAAAATCTTAAAACTAGGCAGTTTAATATATATAAACAGTATGGGATTCCAAATCTGGAAGACAAATTAATTAGTTACATAAATATATCTCAGGAACAGTTAACTATAGAAAATCAAAAAACTTTTTAAATAACAAAAATAGAATAACATATTTTACCCAAATTCTGTTATTAAGGAAAAACAATGATTTAAAAATAATTTCCTTTCAGTGTAAAAATACAGTGTCTAACCAGAAAATTATAATATTCACAATACTGGTAGTCTTGAGCATTCCGGAATTAGGGTTCTATAATGCTAATCTTTCAATTTCCTTTCCAATTTAATAGAAATTTTTGTAAAAGGGAAAAAAAAATTGCACATTACCAAATAACACAATACTACTCTTTACTAATTGATAAGTGATCTAAATTGATAAGTGAAATTATTTGTCTGAAATCGTAATTAAATTAAAATAACTTGCAAGTCTGTGGTCTAATTTTATTGTTTACAAAGCAGAATACGAAAGAATTGCAGTTAGGTAATCGTCAGGTGACAGAAGAGAATTAAGTTAAAAAAAATAATAAATAAGTGAAAGCATGATTGAAAAAAAAAAAAAAACGAAGAAAAAAAAAGGATGAGATGTTAGTAGCCAGCGTTTTATTAATTTGAAAGAAGGACATTTTAGAAGAGAAGAAACATTAAAAATCAGATTGAAAACAAAATTAATTCACATAATATTTTTTTAATATAAATAAAATCTTTTCTAAAATTTCTTTGCTTTCTTAAAACAAGTATCCCTACAAAATATGTTAAGTTCGAAAAAATTAACACCAAGAGTAAGGTACCTATATCAATTTTTCTTTACATGAATAGGACAAACATGTCTAAGGATGTTCATAATAAATGCATGAGATTTCGTTCTTAATCATATTTATTTTTTAGTGTTCAAATTATTTAATTTGTAAAAGTAATTTATTTGTTTTAATTTCACATAAAATAAAAAAAAGTTTTTAGAGCAGCAACTTAGTGGTTTGTTTATGTCGTTCGTTTCTGGCTGCTCGTTTCTTTTTCTTTAATTCTCTGTAAAAGAAGCATTTCCGTTGAACTGGATCTTTTTTTCTTGACGGCGGTTACAAGGAAAATTAGTTTATTTGTGACAGCAGTCAACTTTCGACTTCTCAACTTTACTAATCGTTTATTGTGAAAAGTATCAAAATCTGACATGGCGACCATGGCTTCTTTTCACAATAAACTTATGAATTTAGAAGCTCGTTTACGAGCTGAAAATGAAGCAAGAAGTCGCGATAAGTTACCTAGAGAATTAACTACTGAGTTTTCCAGCCCTCAACATACACCTCGACCTAGATTGAAAACTCGTAAGTACTAAATACTCATACCTACTTCTACGATGGGTAACTTTCAATTTTCTTAGGAAAGTGTAAACAATCTGACTTATTGTTGACAAATAGAAGATTATATGTCATATGATTTATGGTTTAACAATTTAATTATAACATAAACATAATGTTTTTTCTGATTTTGAGGAAATAGTATGTATTAATGATACAGTCGCACTTGAAATGTGTTTGTTATGGGATATGTTAACTTGTTTTGGTAATATATTACACTTACGTTGATTTGCATACGTTGATTACGTTAGTTTGCTTTACTTCAGTCAATTCTATCTTTAATTTGCTATAAAGAAATATCTGTAAAAGTGCGACTTTTCAATTATAACTTTTCATTGACTTATTATTTTGGGAAATTGCTTTAGTTCTTCCATTCCTAATAACTTTTTTGTACTATTTCTTTGATTATGATTATGGTCACTACTATTTGTTTGCATAATTGTTGATCTGATAATTTTTTCTGTTGAGAATTTGTTTAAATTTTACCCTTAATGAAATATATAAGTTTCTGCTCTTTTTCTCATTTTTTGTTTTATGATATGAATTTTTAAATTTATTGTTGTATAGATCTTACTATTATGTAAGTTTTTTTAAAAAAAATTTAAGGTAAAGCTGCGTAATAACTTTTATTAGTGTGATGTGGGTGTACCCATGCTTCTCATAATTTTGTTTGTTTATATTTGCTTTTTCTTTTTAATCAATGTTATTTTTTTTGCGGTTTTTTTCGTGATAAAAAGTACACTGTTGAATCAGTCACTAAATTTCTTTTTAAGAAATAGAAAGTTCAGTGTATACTTTTCAATGGTTTCAAAATGCCAGAGTTCCCACAGGGTTAAAGAAACCTAAAATTAACAGAAAATTTGATTTTGGGGGAAAAAGGTATGGAAATTTTCAGGCAAAAACCTGAAATAAATTATTTCAAAATTATGCCATCAATAAATAACTGTGGAGGTTTAAAGTTAAAAAGTTTCACATCTATTTTTATTATGTTTAAATTCTGCTGCTACATTGTAAAATTTCTTTAAAGAATTTTCTTCATTCTAATTTGGGAAAATTACTTTTTTGTTTAACAATTTTTTGTTAAAATTTTTTCCTTATTATTTTATTTTAGTTAAATTGTAAGTAACCATATTTGGTTGGTAGATTGGAAAAAAAGAAGCATCCAGATAATTCTTTAACTAAAAAGTAACATCAATGTAAAGAATTTTTCACAAATGTATTACACTTAAAATAAACGTGGGCAAAAATTTTGCGCATGCACATTACTTTAAAGTCTGTATTAAAATTGAATGCTCATCAAAAAAACTATCAAGAGAACCATCAAAAAAACAATTCCTTAACTTTAAACACCAATAAATCTGTAAGAAATTAAATCCAGCAATTGCACTTCAGCTTGGAAATGAAAAAAAAAAAAAAAATTGTGGTCCATTACTTTTAATAATTCGGTATAGCTATTAGTTGGACATATATATAGTACAAAGTGATTTTCCAGCCAGATTCATTTGTTAGCTTGAGCTATTGTTGAGTTTTTGAAATAATACAGTAAATATTTCTTTAAATAGTCATTTTAATTAATAACAGTCAATTATTTGCATTGTATACAGAAAGCTAAATTTTAAAATGTCTGTATTTTGATTATTTTGAAAATGCATCTCATAAAATTAGCAATATTATTATTTTTTACGGGACAAAAGTAAAATACTGTGATATTATCCTTATATTTGTTATATTAGTGATTCTCATGAAATATGACAATTTGGACCAAAACATTTTTTTCAAATTTAAAGTCGGCAAAATAATCTAAAATTTTTTTTGTGTACTTCTTTAGTTACACTTAGTAATATCTTATGGACAGCAGTGTAGTTTATTGACATTTGCTCGGGAAAAAAATAAAATAGAAATTCACAAAATCTTGCATGCCAGGAAAATCACATATTAGCTTAGAAGTTTAAAAAACAGTCATTTTGAGTTAATAGTAAGTAATTCAACTTAAGTCTTTATGTTAGATGAACCATAAATTGTTAAAATTGATTCTTTTTATCCACTGTAGAAAGAATTAAAAAATTTTTTGTTGCTGATATGTACAGAATAAAATTATGTATAATAATCAATCAATAAATAAATAAATAACTTTGATTACATCCAAGCATATTACAATCATACATAAACTTGGTATTAGGTTAATATTTGCTTTCCCTCCTTACAGTATTAGCAGTTAAAAAAAATTTCTGGTAACACTTCAATGTCCTGGCATTCATAAGCCAGGAAAATGACAGCCAGGATAATGACAAGTTTGCCGTTTTATAGCATATAACTTTACTTGAATTAAATATTTTGGCCTAAGATGTTTATATTCTGTAGAAAACAACAGGATTTTTTAAAATAACTCAGATAAACCTATGTAGTTTTTGTTATTAATGATTTCAAGAAGCGAGGAAAATGACAACACAAAAACCTACTCACCTTTAAAAAATTTTTGAAATAGATTTTGAACCAGAAAATTGGTTCTTTATTCATGCAACGAGACATGTTCATATAGGAGGGTATCTAATCAATCTATTAATATACGATATTGATTGAGAGCTCTATCTATTTTGGTTATAAACCACTAAATAAAAGTAGCCAGGAAAGTGACAGATTTTCTTGGGACAAACAAATTATTGACAGAAAAAATTAATTTAAACAAAGTTTTTGTGAATAATACCCTCTGCGTATATATATTCTATAAATGCTTACACCGGTTGAGATAAAAAAAATTAGATATTGAAAAATTTATAGGAAGTTTTGAAGCTTGCTATTATTGGAAACATTGTTTGGGACATGCCAGGAAAATGACATTTTGAAGTTCAATTAAATTTTTTAACTATACAAAACAGTCAATGCTAGTGCAAAGTCATTTTAAAATGCTAACAGCAGTGCTATTTATTATTTTTTTTTTTAAATAGTTTTCTTAGTATTATAGTATTAGATCTTGGAGCAAGGGACAGTAAATTGTCATATTTTGTGAGAATCACCCATATACATACATCACATACCAGAGTTCTCCCTAGTAATAAAAATGGGCAAGAGTGTTTCCTCAAAAAAAAAAGGGCACTTTGAATTTTGAACACTTAACGCCAAAATGTATCAAATTGTGTAGTATTATGTAATAACTGAATTTTATCCTGAACAATTTTTAAATTACTCTTTCACTTTTTTATGTATATATATAATTTACTGTATAAAAAGAAAAAATCTTTTTTTCACTGCATTTCAAAAAGTTTAGTTTATAAAAATTAATTAAAGGCATGCTAAAAAACATGTCTCTAAGAATATTTTTTTTCAAAAAAAAAAAAAAAAAAAAAAAATTGAGAAACAACTTGAAAGCTGTTTCTATAATTTAAACTGAAAATTTTGAAAAAGTGAAACATTTAAAAGTATATTCTCTAAAAAAAAGGTAAGACAACTTTGAAAAAATTTAAATTATAAAATTTTAAATTTGAGAATAATCCTAACAAAGAAAATATTTGTAATAGTAATTAGAATTCAACCTATCAACACAGATACTTTTTCCAGTGTGTAACTATTATTTAAACAGTGAGTTATTTATTTTTGATCAGAATATTAGCAGGCCGCCCTTCTAAAAATGCTTAGGGAGATTACTGCACATGCAGGCATTTTTTTCGTTCTGTACTAATTGCTGTTCTGTAAATTAGTTTCGGATTATATTGGGTTAAAATTCAAACTAACATTGTATTCTGCTTTCATTCATGAAATTTTTTTTTTTAAATTCTTAAATAATTTTAGTAAAGATGTTAAATTTTTTGCAAATATTAAGCTGTTGTATGAAAATATTGTTTCGAAATTTTAAATATTTATTTTGTAATCATTATTTTAGTCGTATATGTTGACTTAACACAGTTACATTTATTTATTTCAAAGTAAGTATAATTTATTAAAAAGTAAATTGCTTGCTGTTTTAATACAAAATAAAGGAAATGATTAAACCAAAAATTTATTTAAAAAATAGGAAAGGTAATTATGTTATTACAAAATATCCTACATTTAGGTTACATCAGGAGATAACTTTAAAATTTAATAAAGAAACATTTAAGATTGAACAATAACCAAATTCAATAATGTAAAACTAATGAAAGAGTGATAAATATTACTTGTCAATATTTTTAAAAAATGGATCGGTAAATTATTTACAAGTAAATACCAGTATAATTCTATTGCCAGACAAAGATGTCCGGCTCTACTTCATTTAATAATGTATGTAATTTTTCTGTCTTACGTGAATGCACACAACTATAAGATAATTATCTTTTTATGATTTAAATAGTCACATATTTTTATTATTATAGTTCCTATTGGTGAGTTTGGATCACCTGGAAGGCCTTCATCTGCTAGCCGATCCAGAAAGAACTTTATGCTTCCCAATTCGCCTGTTCCAAGCTTGAAAATGGCTGATAAGTAGGTGTCATCGGTGTTAAATAGATCTTGTACATTATATATTGCATTATAAAATTATCTTTCTGGTAATTTGAATTATTGAACAATATGAGAAAGCATACACATTAATAAATGGGTTTACTATTTATCTGAAGTTTAAGACACATTCGAAAAAAATATTAATGAAATAAATTAAATTAAACTAGAAAAAATACTTTCTGTAGCAAAATTTGTTTCTTTTCTTTTTTTTTTCTCTTCATTTTTTGTTGTCTAGATGTTTTGAAGTTGTGTTATTTGATATTGCAATTTATAGTTGTGCATTTAGTTTCAATAATTCTGTTTGAAGTAAAACTATAGAATTTAATTTAAAATAAATTAAAAATAAAACACTTTTTCTCGTATTTTTCATTTATTTTATACCTTTCAAATTCTTTTCTGCTTTTTTTTTTTTTTTTGGTTCTCTTCTACTTTTTTTAATCAACTTTTGTGTTCTTTTCTTGTTTTCTCAATATTTTTAACTTATATTATGTTCTATGGTCTTGCAGCTTATGCACAGATTATAAAACTTAATATTTTTTTAAAATTTTATTTTTCTTGAAATTTTTCTCTTTTTTAAAATTTTCTTATTGTTATTGTATCTTTATATATCACATTTCCCCCCGTATTTTCTTGATTTTTGTTTTCTATTTTTTGCTTGATTGTTTTATTTTGCATATTTTGCTTTAATTTGAATTTTTTTTTTTTGCTTTATTCTTTTTCTATTTTCGTTTCAGCTTTCTGTGCTCTTTACCCTATTGTATTATTGTATTGTTTGCTTTGGTCATATTAATACAATAATAGAAAGCACTTTTTTCGGATATAATTGAGTGAGCTGATGACGAAATTATATTTTTTCTGTTATTTTGTATTTCTGTTTTTCTTAGATTTTTTAATTTTTTATTAAATTTTTTTTAATAATTTTTTTTTCTTTAAAAAAAATCTTTTTTTGTATACTTACAGCTTATGTTCGGTAAATAGCAATAATTTTTCTGAATTTTCTTTGTTGATCTCTCTTATTTATCCTTTTTGTCTTTGTTGTGTCATTATATATATGTATGTGCGTGTATAACCTCTCATTACAAACATATTTTTTATTTCCCTGTGAATCTTCTATAAATAAACCATTATGTGCCCTCTCCACAAAGTGGACACAGACAGTCATTCATGCCCCGAAATTTATTTTCTATCTCTTCAAACTGGACACCAATTATTCAAAATTTGAAAGAAAAAAATTATTTGCTTCATATTCCAAAAATGAAATGAAGATAAATAAATAAAATGTTTGCAACGTTCCAACATCTTTTGAGAATGAAAATTTTTTATTTTATCCATAAGTAAAGATATTAAGCTATTTCAATACTAAGGAATGACTCTTTTTCCTGTCACCTGCCTTTATCTCTTCAAAGAAAGAGAAAATGATACAGCACATGTGAAATATTTCAGGTAGCAGTATCTGTTCTTCTGGACAACTCAGGTCATTCTCATAAGCTGAATTGCTTGGGTTTTAAAGAAAAATTCTAGTTATTGATGTGTATATAAATCATTTATCCAGACATTTGGCAAATGATCAATTGTGAATATTACAGCTTCTCATATGACCTAATGCTTTTCATTTTTTCTTTTTGTATTGAAAAAGAATTTAAATTTTAAAAAAGATCAATGTAAATAGTTATTATTGATTATTTCTATATCCGAGCTATTATTTTAAAAACGGTTTATAGCTTTAAACTTCGTTATTAGTGTATCCTTCCTGTAAACTGACAACTCTTGTAGACAGACAGTTTATTCTATCTCAGGAATGTCCATTTAACCAAGACTTCACTGTATGTGTGTGTATGTATATATATACACACACACAAATAATTTAAATTATGTATGAGAATCGATAAATAAAAGCTTTTTCTTCTCCCTACAGCAATATTAGTGAGACTGACTGGAAGCTTCAAGAAATCATGAAGCAAGCAAATATTCTTACCATTAATGGCATCGTAAGTATGACATTTATTGTTTATCTCTGTCTATATATTTTTCTATTATAATAGTTAATACAAAAATTATTAATCCCATAAGAATGAATATTAATCGATAGTGTTTGATATTGTGGGCAGAACTTGCATTAAAAAATGTTTTGTTCCAGAAATATAGTGCTGCCATGAATGATTTAGAGCAACTTGGTGAATTAGGAACTGGTACTTGTGGTCATGTTGTTAAAATGAGACATAAACCTTCAAATAAAGTCATAGCTGTGAAAGTAAGATTCTATTTTGTATGATTTTTTATTATCCAAGTAGAATATGCTACTTTGATTTTTTTTTTTTTTGTTAATTACAAAATAAAAAATTAAATATAATCTATCTTACCCTCTATTAGTACTTAGTTATTAAAACTTTTCACAATGTGAATGAGCAATTCAAATCTGATCTTTTTTTTTTTTTTTTTTTGAAGTGGTCTCTAAAAGTGGCCTTTAACAATTTAAAATCTAACAGGCCCTTGGACTCAAGACTGGATATAAAAATAATAAAAGTTGGAGATAACTTTTTTTAAGTCATATAAATTAGACTATCTGAATAAGTGTCTTAACAATGTTGTAAATTAAAGCTAATTATGATGTTTCTTTTATATGATGTAATAAAGATTAGGAAACATTTTGCATTTATTAAGTATGTAGTTAAACTATCTTTTTATCTTAAAATTTTATTGCTTATTTTTTTTTAGCGATTTGTTTTTATACAATACTTATTTTCTTAATTAATTGTTAAATTTGTCTTTGATTTATAAAATTTAGCAAAAAGTTTAAATAATTAGTTGCTGAAAATGTAGATTAATCTGCCCCGAATCCTTTTATTTTGTTTACAGACTTAGTTATATTTCTTAATTGGTCACTTTGAGGGCTATATTAACTCAACTTTATCTGATAAAAAATTAATTTCTTGATGCTTTGAATTCAGATAATGCATAAAAAACAACAGATTTAAATAATATATATAAAAAAATATTTACTGAAAGAAAGATAAAAAATCTATATGATTAAAGAAGAAAATAAATAGCAGATGTTAGAGTGGGAATCAAATCAACTACTCTGTAGATGACTTGGATGAATTAAAATCCTTTAATTTTATTATAATGAAATAAAAAATATTTAACCCCCTCACCTTTACAATTGCAATTCTGCCTCCTGAAACAAATAGGATACATTCCTTATTAACAGCTTAACCTTTTTAGTTTCAAACTAATAGTTTAAAAAATTAATTTTTATTTGTGTCAAAGAAATTAATATATATTCATTGATTGTGATCATGATTTCACAAAATGTTTGAAAATGCAGTAAAAGTAGCTCTATATAATTCAAAATTTGATAGAAATATGTTTTCTCATTTGTAGACTGAAGTTAGTGTCTGATATGTAAATCCTCTAAAAATTAAAGTACTTTAGCTTGTTTTAACAGTACTACTTTATATAATTTTAATAACTAATTCTATTTTATCTTACATCAAATGGAATTTATTCATAATTTATAGCCCTAGTTTATCACTAAACATACGATAATGGGTCTTTTGACCAGTTATAGAATGTTTTATCGTATTGTCAAGTGTTGGTATTTTTAGTGTTATGTTGAGTTATTATTGAAGCCTCCCTAGTTTATTTTCAAATTTGGAACATTGATGCCCTTAAACTGCCCTTTTTATTATTTTATCAACCTGAAAAATTATTTATGCCAATTCTTCTTTTGACAAATTTTCTTAACATCTTTTGGAAAATTTTCATAGGTTGAAAACATTAAATTATATTTTTTATCAATAAATGTTAAGATATAGAACGTGCTCAGTATAAATACAAATAATGATACAATGAATGAATGAATTGATAAGTTAATGAAGGAATGCATAGATTAAGCAATGAAAAAAAAAAGGAAATTGGCAAATGAGAGTTATTGAATTAAATGAGTTAAATGGTTAATCGGTAGATAGGTTGTTGATATAAAAAGGATTTCATGCCTATTATTGTATTTTACTGTTATTATTTACTACTATTATTATTTTAACTTTGAATTTTTTATTCACATGTTATAATTGTTCTTTTCATGTTAGCAAATGCGTCGGTCTGGCAACAAAGAAGAAAACAAAAGAATCACAATGGATTTGGATGTTGTTCTTCAATGTGACTGTCCTCACATTGTGAAATGTTTTGGATATTTCATTACAGAATCTGATGTTTGGATCTGCATGGAACTTATGGCTACTTGCTTGGACAAATTATTAAAACGTCTACAATCTCCTATTCCAGAACAGATCTTAGGAAAAATGGCTGTTGCTGTAAGTCTTATAAACATTGATGTAACAGTAGCATAGTATCTGTAGTCATGCTCAAAAAGTTTCAACTTATTATTTTTGTCTTATGTGAGCATAAAATTAGTTTTATTATGAATGCAACTAATAATGTTATGGATATGTTAATAAGCATTTTTTTTTTCATTCTTATCAGTTCAATTAAACTGTGAATACCTAAGTTATTATACTGGCTGTAATATTTACTTTAAACTTGATATTCCAATTAGTCTCAACTGACTGCTCTTAATAGAGCCCTAATGTTGAAGAATTATTAATATTTTTAAAACTAACAAAAAACGCCCGTATGTATGCCCTTAAAATAGAAATTCTATCTTAAATATTTCCTTTTGAAACTTAAATTTAACATACTACCATATTAAAATTTTATATTGTGAGAAATTAAAATTTAATTTTCCTTGAAGAAATTGTAAGAGGCTAAATTAGTGAAGAGAAATGCATAAATGTTCGCACTGATTATGTATTTATATATTATTCATTAATAACATCTATTTATTTATAAATAATATTACTATATAAAATGCAAAAATATTTGAAAAATTTCGTCTAAAAAATGACTTATTTCCAAAAATGCTACAATGTAATGCTAATAATAATGCATTTATCTAAAGAAAATTGCCCAAAATCTGATTTCAAAAAATGATTTAAATATTGCATGAAAATAGTTCAAAAATGTAAATGTTATTAAAGTGGATTTATTATAAAGTGTAAATTTTTTTCCACCCAGTGGATTGTTGGTATTCTAATTCTCTATCAATTCATTATTACTACTAAGTCATTATTTATTCGCTTAACAATTATATTCCAGTAAAAAACAAATAGGTTTTTACTTTGATTTGTTTACTGAAATTTATTATTTATTTTACTAAATTGGAAATTTATATTTTATTTAGATTGTAAAAGCCCTTCATTATCTTAAAGAAAGACATGGTGTGATACATAGAGATGTAAAGCCTTCTAATATACTCTTAGATGAAAATGGAACTGTAAAGTTGTGTGATTTTGGAATTAGTGGAAGATTAGTAGATTCTAAAGCAAAAACAAGATCTGCTGGTTGTGCTGCTTATATGGCAGTAAGTTTTTGCAATTGTATTTTCAATAAGTGCAACAGAACATCGATTATCCGAATTCCTTTAAAGAAAATACGTCTGTTAACAAATTTTTTTAAAGTGATTTTTTTATGTATGTACTTAGTTTTTTTTTAAAAATATGCTCTTAGTATTTTTTTCTATTTTAAAAAATATGCTGTCTTAATCCAAATACACCCAAGGCTATGTATTAGGTAATATATTATTTATTATGTATAGTTTTTTATGCAATATTTTAAATTTTTTACTTAATGTTTTCAAATAATGTATTAATTCTTATATATTCTTTTCTTTTATAATCTTTAAATCTTTCAATTATAATGTTGGCATATGGGTGCCCTTTTTTTTATTTAGTAATTCATAATCTAACCATAATCATACATCTAACAAATACACGATTTGTATATAGTTTTTTTTTTTTTTTTTTTTTTTGTGTGTTGAAATGTTTTTTTGGAGCAAGTTTAATTTTTTTTGTTGTGTTTAATTTATTTTTACTTTGAATTCCTTTAAATAGCTTAATGTTATCAAATAATGTATTAATTCTTATATATTCTTTTATAATCTTTAAATCTTTCAATTATAATGTTAGCATATGGGTGCCCTTTTTTTAATTTAGTAATTCATAATCTAACCATAATCATACATCTAACAAATACACGATTTGTATGTAGTTTTTTCTTGTGTGTGTGTTGAAATGTTTTTTTGGAGCAAGTTTAATTTATTCTTACTTTGAATTCCTTTAAATAGCCAGAACGAATCGATCCTCCAGATCCTGAACGTCCAGATTATGACATACG
The DNA here is from genome assembly GCF_982258835.1 of Parasteatoda tepidariorum. Classification (NCBI taxonomy): domain Eukaryota; kingdom Metazoa; phylum Arthropoda; class Arachnida; order Araneae; family Theridiidae; genus Parasteatoda; species Parasteatoda tepidariorum. The sequence goes on along the minus strand of NC_141762.1, from coordinate 48,732,241 downwards.
AGCTGATGTGTGGAGTTTAGGTATCTCTCTTGTAAGTTCCAAGTCTATCTTCCAAAGTGTATTTCTTGATTGCTTATAGACACACTAGAAAACTATTACAAGGATTTGATTTTCAATTCTGATGTATAATCTTACATATACAGTAGTCTCCACTTAATGTAATCTCTGTCAGTGTTTTCAGTCACTTATTGTTAGCAAAATCACTCAATCCGGATGTTCTGTATTAATTTCTATGTTAAAATGATATCTTTGTGATATATCTTATTAGATTCTTTAATGTTATCAGTGTTTTTATTAATTTTTTCAAAAATAATCTGAATTGCTAAAGAAATATTCATTATTATTCAAAAAGAATCTTCTTTTTTTCCCATATTATTGTTTGAATTTCAGAGAGTCTCCTTTTTTTATCCTAGGTGTTTTTTTAAATTGCAAGTCCATAGAAGTGGGGATCAGTTGTCAATTATACACAATAATTTTATTAATGTCTCAGAAGAGCAGGATCTAATTTAAACCAAAAATGTATGTGTTTATATGAGGAATGATGATAATGATCGTTAAAAACTAATAGTTTGACATTAATACCAAAGAATGACATTTAAAACTGTCGTTATACCAAAACTGAGTCATTGTTAAAATCTCACCGTCTCTTCTTTGCAAAGTTTTGAAAAATCAATGATCTTATTAAAAGAGAAAAGTAAACACGGACTTCTTTTTAAAAATTGTAATTTTTATATTTTAAAAGAATTATGTAAATAAGCCCTTCTTATATTTTACTTTCAAACCTATTATGTAAGGATTAAATTAATAAATTTATCTAATTTGTGATTCTTTTATTATTATTAATTGATCAATGTTATCAAAATCATTGTGTCCTAAAATGATTACATTAAGCAAAGACTACTGTATATATGTTTTTAATGCTCATTTTGATTTTCTTTAAGTGTATGATTTAAGAGAAAAAAATTTTAAAAAACTTGTTTTTTTTATTTGATGTATTTTTTGCAATAAAACTGAAATTGGAGCAAATAATACAGTTAACAAATAACACTTAGTTAGAGCCACCTGTGTAGAGTCACTTCTTTCCTCAATTTCCTGGTTTTAAAGATGCTGATTCTTTATTCCATTAGTTTAATGTTAAAAAGAGAAATCCTCTTTATATAGCTTCTTGGTGGAAATTTTCTTGCATTTTTCCCCTTATGCAAACTTACATTAGGTGCACAAGGACACAAAACAAATTATAAGTTGAATTGCTGATAATTTTTAATTTGTTATTTCTTTTGGTGTGAATTTTAGAAGTAAAAAAAGGAACTAACAAGAAATGATACAGTTGTCTTATAAAACTATGATTGGATTAAATTCCAGAATCTTCACTATTTTACAAAGCTGTATAGTAAATTTGTTTTATATGTGTTAAAATGTATTTAAAATGATACTAATAATATTTTTATATTTAGAAGAAACACTTGCTTAATTTGTTATACAAATTAACATGCTATTTGGTTTTGTAAGTTCGCCATTATGTAATGAACTATTATGTAATGAACTATTATGTAACCTGTTTTTAGTGTAACATATTCTTAAATTACTCAATAAAGTATACTAGAATTTCTGAATAATGTTCTAACACTATCCTAAAATTGAAAAAAAAAAAAACTATCGCCGCTCTTTAATATTTATGAAACTAAGTTAAATGAAAATAACTGAAGAAATAAGTTTGAAATGTTATTATTGATGAGTTGTAATTTGTTAAGTTGATTATTTTTGCGATACATGTTGGCTATTCTACAAATTGTATCAGTACAAAACTGTTTTGTTCAAAGAAATTTGAAATTTTTAAAATTATGAATGAATGTTTTTGTTTATATTTTAATTTTTTTTATCTAGGTTGAGCTTGCTACTGGTAAATTTCCCTACCAAGATTGCAAAACAGACTTTGAAGTTCTGAGTAAAGTTCTTCAAGAGGACCCTCCCAGATTGCCCTCTAATTTAGCATTTTCATTAGATTTTTGCAGTTTTGTTCAAGTTTGGTTAGTATTATTGTTAAAATAATTAATGCCTTCTATTCCCAATATAAGACTATGCTTGAATTTTTTTAATTTTTATTGTGCCTGATTAAGTGTTTGGAAAAAGCTTTACATTTACCGAACTTGCTCATAACGAGTATAAAGAGACTGACATTTGCCCATTATGACCAAATGCTCATAAAAATGGGTTTGTGAGAAAAATCATATTGGTTCACACATACTTATTAAGTTATAAATATAGTACTTCATTATTCTATTTTTTGTTTCTAAGTTTTTCAGTGAACTCTAATGCCTCTTAAGTACATACTTTGGGACAGTTCATCTTGAAATTCTTCATATCCCTCGGAATCGTCATTACTATCATTATATTTTTTTACATACTTACCTTGAAATTCAGCAATATCCTCGAAAGTAAGTATCTGGGAAATAATAATATTGGCATTAACAGATTTATAACTATATTCTCAATTTCTATTTTTCGAAGTTGTCTACTTTTTCTTCCTGGGTCTCAAAATATTGCTTGCGAAAACCAGGCTTTGATCATTAAAAACAAGCTCTGCCTGCAATATATTTAACATTATACAAACCAAGTATATCCGATTTCTTAATAAAATCAGGGTTCTTTTTAAACTAGGGATCGTTATAGGCAAGTTCAACAGTATTTAATTCAAGTTCACTTTTTCTACATCCTTCTGAGACTGCTGCCCTCTGAATTACTGTCTAAGGAACATTCTGCAGTGTTAAATGTTTTTCCCTAAATGTTGAGGTAGAGTGTTGATTTGTGGCGCAGAAAATGTATTTCTTTGTTTAGAAATATGCCATTTAAAAAAAAAAAAAAAAGAACTTGCTCATTTCTTAATAAAATCAGGGTTCTTTTTAAACTAGGGATCATTATAGGCAAGTTCAACTGTATTTAATTCAAGTTCACTTTTTCTACATCCTTCTGAGACTGCTGCCCTCTGAATTACTGTCTAAGGAACATTCTGCAGTGTTAAAGGTTTTTCCCTAAATGTCGAGGTAGAGTGTTGATTTGTGGCGCAGAAAATGTATTTCTTTGTTTAGAAATGTGCCATTAAAAAAGATAGAGCATAGTTAACTTGAAATATTTCTATATCGAATTTCAATATTTTATAATAAGTTTTAAGAAAAAATATTAAGTTTGAACAGTTCAAGTAAAGCATTAAATTTTTTTTTTTTTTTTTTAAATTTCTATATATTTTGCACATGTAACAAAAACAAAACTTTTCAAACATATATTTTGTGAAAAAATGTCTACAACTTTATGTGACAGGGTGGCCACCCACCTTGAAAACCTGGAATTATCAGGGAAATTTAGATAAAAACCTGGAAAAATCAGGGAATTTTATAGAAAAGCTGGAAATTTTTTCTTTGATAATTTTTTTAATTTTACTAATTTAAATTATTTGTTAATTTTCTTAATTTAAATTATTTCGTCCATTATCCCATTTTTTTTAAACGGAAATGTATCACCAAACAGTTGAAATATCATCAACTTTGCTTGCATCAAAATTTGCTCCATTACAGTGTTAAACTGGAATGCCACATAAAATTCTCACACGGTTGGTAAACGAATGTAGAAACCTTTGACCGCTATGGGACTGTGCAATTTAGGAAAGATTCTGGTGGAGGTGGAAAAATGGATTAGGATATTAGCTTCTGTTTTTAAATTCTGTCCTTGGGCTGAATCCATTTATGGCTCAAGTTTGTTCTGATGCTTTGGTGGTAATTTTTTTTTTCTATTTTGACAAAATGTTTTTATATTTTTAACTTCATAAAATTCTCCAAAAATTAGTTGGTTATAATTTAATAATAATAGATTTTGTATTGCACACTTTTTCTGAAAGCTTTTCTACTCCCATTCAAAGAAATCTGTGAATTATTTTTTCTCAGCAAACCAACCAATCTCACTTTTTTTTACAATCACTAACAGCACTGTTTGTCGACAAATCGTTACAATTGTTGCATTAATGCTAATTTTTTTTATTTCATTTTAACCTTTTATAACATATTTTAATTTAAAAAAAAAAGATTTTTTAAAAACCAACTATATATTAATATTTAATTTTACTCCTTTGTTGGTCAATATATGATTTTTGATTCAAAATTTTGTACCAAAGCATTAAAAAATAAATAATAAATCTTGCCAAATTGTCAAAAAAAAATTTTTTTTTCAAGATGATATGTTAAAAAAATAACATTTTGAATAAAATATTTTATAATATAGACACTTTTCTTGTACACATCCTACACTTAATACGAAAAAAGAAATAAAAACCTGGAAATTTTAAGATTTTTATCTGGAAAACCTGGAAAAATCAGGGAAATTTGAAATCTGATTTGAGTGGCCACCCTGTGTGAGTACCCAGAAGTGAACATTTATTTATTTATTACTTATTTTTTAACATATTTTTCCAACTGAAAAACTCTAGTCTTAGAGGGATTTATGCAGGCTATTGCTCTATAAATTTGTATGTATAGTATTCTTGTATTATTTCATGTTTATCACACATGAAATAATACTTTAAAAAAGGAATAGTGTAGAAACTTGTACAAAAAACAAGGTATATCAAAGCAATTTCTTAATTTATTTATATTTTAAATTTATGAAGAAATTTTCTAGAATGGCACTAATTTTTCTATTTTCTCTTTTAGCTTAACAAAAGATTACCGTAAAAGACCAAAATATAGAGAATTATTGGTAAGATACTTGTTTTTGTTTATTCAAGGCATTTTGTAACTTCATTTTAATACTGTTTTAAATTTTATGAAAATTCTTCAACTATTGCTTTTATAAAGATTTATTTAAGACACATATTTCTGTATATACAATGTTTTATTTATTTATTTATTATCATTATTATTTATTTATTTTTTTGAAAATTGTGATGGAACATTAACCTTTAAAAACCGAATTAAGTGTTTAGTTTTTGACATCAATCTCGAAAGAATATGCTTTTGGTATGGCAGTCGTGTTTACAGTATTGCAATCTCCTGGTTTCATGTTATTCTATAGTTTCAAAAAATATCTTATTTGTGAAAATGAGAAATGTAAAAGGGTAAAAATAATTTCCTCATACATAAATAAACATAATAACTATGGTATAAGATTTTTGAACAAGTATGTTCTGTTTTTTCTCTCTTTAACTAAAAAAAACTTAAAAACTTCTAAAAAAACTTAATTGAAATTTTTGGTTTAATTTGACAAAGATTTATTTTGCCCAGTTTTGTGTGTAATTAACACAAAATTTAAAAAAAAAAATTTTTTTTCATTACATTTTAGCAGTTTGTAATTAAATAGTAAAATAATTTTTAATAATAAATAAGTAAAATAATTTTTTTTAACATTAAAAAGTTTTTGTATTTTATAGTTTTTTTTAAAAAAAGGTTAAAAACAGACTTTTTAATAAATTTTAATTGCCAATTTACCGAAAACAAATTAAGTAAACTTGTGGCATATACTTTTATTTTTAGTTTAGATTTACATGTGTATGATAGTATGTATGATAGTTATGTTTGGTTTTCGCATGCTTGTTTTAAAATTTATTAATTTTCTTAATTGTACTCTACAGATTGTGTGTTAGTACTTAAACAGATACTGTTGTTTTATCTGTCTAAAGTTACCCATCAGGGTTTAAAAAGGTTTAAAAATACCTTCTTTTTCCCTTATGAAATTAAGCTCATCTTGTTTTGTTAGAAACAGAACTTTGGTTTCTTTTTCTTAAAAAAAAAAAATTTATAAAATTGTACATCATTGAAAAGTAGTGTAATAGTCAGAATGCTTTATTTTAGAAGACTAATCTGAATATTGGATCCAAGTTGTGACTAAAAACCAAATTTCTTTAACAAATTGTGTTTGGATATGCTGCTTATTAAGTTTAATTTATTAATATTAACTAGCTTTTCATAATTCTTAAAAAAAAATTTTTTTTTAATTTTAATGTTTAACAATTTGTTTAAAATTTAAAAATAGTTCAAAAGGACAGTGTCTTCAAAATTCAAACCCTTAAATGAGGTTAATTACTATTATTATTGTAACTCTCTGGAATACATAGTTGTTTGTAAGATAACATGTATAATGAAATTAGTGGTTTGGTTTCAAGTAGATCCTCCTAAATGAACATGCTGTCAACTCTGTTCAAAAATAGTGCTTTCAATGCATAATTCATACAAGTTCTTAACAGTTAATTTAGACGAAAAAGAAAGTTGAACATTTATTTCAGTCAATTATTTTTCTTACCTGTATAGCCATGTTTAAGTGAAATTTTTTTAGGTTTAAAAATTTTCTCTCTCAATTCTTATTTTTTATAATAATTTCATTAACTACTTAATTCCTCTCTTTAAATTCTCTTATTTAGAACCATGCTTTTATCAAGTGCTAAATTTCTTTTTCAATTCTTTTATTTAGGAACATAATTTCATTAAAAGATATGAGAAAGCAAATGTCGATGTTGCTGCATGGTTTGCTTCCGTGATGCAAAGGAGTACACCCCGGACATTCAGATTCAGATATAAATGAGCAGATTCGTTTAAAAATTGCCATTAAAATATCCTGCTGAAGATTTCGTGTTGCTTAGCCCCACATTGTCGCCAAATTCGTTGAGTTCCTGCATCGGCAAAAGAATACAAATCCATGATAAAAAAAAGTGTGGGGGAAAGTATGGTGGTGTACTTGAAAAAATTGACAGGCGTCATTTAAGGTGCTTCAATTCAAATGCTCTCAGTGAGTCAAGGAAATGTTTTGTGGTGTGTGATAGAACTAACTAATTGAAATGTACTAAGAAACCATGGACATCTTGCATAAATTATCCCTTAGAGAATAATTTTTGATATTGAGATATTGAACAATTTTGTGAAAAAAATATTAAAAATAAAAAAAAATAACTAGGATTGTTTGTTATATATAATAAGTGCCACTAATTTAGTGTCATATCAGCATAATGTGATATACTTACCTATGTATGTAGGTAATGACTGATTTTGCCTTGTATTGCGTGTGATTGTTAAACTTTTTTTTTGTATTTCAAGCCTTTTTTTGTGTTAAATTTTAATAGCTTGTTCAAACAAGAATAAAAATAAATGTTTTGAGCATTTAGGAGTTTTTAGAATTTTATGAAGCACAATTTTTTCTTTTAAAATAAAGTTTAGTTTTTCAGGAATTATGAGTTTTGAACTTCCTTATTTCATTTATATGCTAACTTAAATTTTCATGTATTTTTCAATAGACCTACAAAAATGTTTTGATTAACTGAAACTACTAAATTAAGTAAATTTGGAGAACTAACTTTTTTTTAAACAATTAATGCCTATCATTGATATTTCTCAGTTAATTTTCATGTTTAAATCCCACATGTCTGTCTTATTAATATGTATATTTCTAATTGCGCTTAAAAGATTATATGTTGTACTTAAATTAAATATGTTCCTTTATTCCTATTAAATTTTTTGACTAATTAGACACTCAAAATGTACACGCTAATAATTAAATTATATTTTCTAAATGTTTATAGCTTTTTACTAAATGTGTAACTTTAAATAAATTAATCAGTTTTAGTTTTTTAAAAAAAAATTTGTTTCTGTTCTTATTTATAGTAATATTGAAACATTTGGTACATTAAGCATTTACCTATTAGAATAAGTTATCTCTGAATACAGCAGGATATATTTTTTTATACCTACATATTTATGATCGTAATTTTCAATTTTGAAAATTATCTTGAGTTTTATGTAATGCATGATGGATAACTTTTGAATTTGGATTATTTTTATTTATCAACTATAAATCTGAATCAAGTAGAATATTTTGTAAAATTTGTTTATATTCTCTAGTATTGTTTTGTTCTTATCTTGCATAAAAATTTTTTTTATTTGAGACAGAACCTTGTATCTCTTTTAACTAAAAAGTGCGTGTATGAGGTTAAAATATAAATATATGATTTGATTTGTAATATATTCTTTTTTGTAACTGATGGATAAGGTATGTGTTATTTATTTTATCTAATGAATTATAAAATATATTATTTATGAAAATCTTCAATTTATCCTGGTGCTACATATTAGTTTTTTCCCGGTTATAAAGTGTCTTTATAATTGAGGCTTTTATCAATGTTTTACTTGTCATCTCATGGATTTCAATACTAATAATGAAAACTTTTCTCAATTTTATTTCATTAATTTTTAGATGTAGGACTTAAATTTAATTTAATCAAATCCTTGTAAAATTTTTTTATTTAATTTGATTTTTTAAAACTAATGCTAGTACTCAAGACTTTCACTTCTACTCCATTATATTCTACCAATGAAAACTTCTTTGTTCAGTTTTGTTGCTTTAATTGAATAAATGTTATAAAACTGTCAATTGCGAATTATATCACAAAATACTAGATGGCAATTGCAGTATAAGATAATTCCTTCTCTAAATTTTTGTTCTTAAAACAGCATTATGTTTTATTATTTGTTAAAGTATCATGTTTCATTTGTTATCAACTGCCTGATATAATCATACATTCTTTTTAGTGCTAATTTTGAATGTTATGTTGCCTCTTGTGTAATGTGTTCCTGTCACTGAACATTATGCTTTTTTTTTTTTTTTTTTTTGCTCCTATGAAATGGATGATTAATTATGTACATGGTTCAAAAATAATAAAACACTTAAGAGTCTGTTAACTGGTGTCATAGGTGGACTGTAAAAAAGAAAAGAAAGAAATATACATGTAAGGTAGGGGGATTTGCAGTTTCTTTTTATGAAAAGTCATCAACGGGGGAAAGTTTGGCACTTCACATCTGGTATGTAATATTTAGAACATATGAAAGATGCTCATATTGAGCCACATTTCTAAATAGCAATAAAAACTGATTTTTAGTTGTAAGCTGTTATTTCAAATTTATATATATATAGATACAGTAGGGAACCGATTATCCGGAACGGTCGGGACCATCGCTATTCCGGATAACTGATTTTTTCCGGTTTTCTGAATCGCTACAAAAAGCCGTTTTTTTTTATTGTTAAACCAAACCGAAAAAAAAAATAATAAATATTGGAAATAATCTTAAAAATAAGAAGAAACGCTGAAGTAATACACTAATGATTATTTCCAAATGATGGTAAGGTAAACATCGTTAAAAAAAGTAAGAAAAATCGTAATATCTTATGAGGAAGAAATTTTTTTTTTTTAAATATGGCGAGAAAATTTATCGAATTTCGTTCCGGTTTTCTGATTTCCGGATAACGGGTTCTGTACTGTATATATAACTAATTTCACATTAGGCTGTAAGTGCCGAATTTTCTTTATTGGCGACTTTTGATGATTTTTTCAGAGAATCTACATACTTTGCTGAGTATGTACACCTAATAATTTTTTACATTCCACTTAGTATATCATGTGTTATGAGACTCTAAATACTTTACATTACTTTCTGTTCACCGTGTATATTTTATCTTGTGTAGTATTTTAAGTATCAAAATTTAATTCAGGAATTTATAAATTCTTTTAAAATTGTGCCAAAGCAAAAATATTTTTTTTCTTATTTTTTTGATGAGCAATTAATATAAATTAATCAGTAATGATAGTCAGTATTTCTTTACTTTTGACAATTCCTTTTATTTATTTTAAGAAGCCAGGTGTCTACCTCTCTATATTATTTTCTCTTTTACCTGTCGTTTCAATGCAACAGTGTATTAAAGATTTACTAAGTTAGACAAGAAAATATTTGGCTCCAACTATTTCTACTTAGTTTTAGAAATAAGTTGTGTAGATTATTTGGTTTTGTTGTTTTACTTTTCTTTAAGAGAATAGTTGATTATATCAGGCTGAAATGTCATATTTTTTTATGCCTGTGCCATAGTCGTGTTATACTTGTACAACCATACAAAGAGTTTTGGTGATATATTTTGTACGGAAGATGTAGAGCATCTTATATTGTGAGTAGTATTTTATTAATTGATGCAGTGGTTGTATGAGACCTGCTTAACATAAAAATGGATTTTTTTCCCATTCATCTTCTAATATTTGTGTGCAGAGAAAGTTATGAAATGTTTGAATTGTTGCTTTGTTGTTTTTTTTTTTCAGAAAAAAATATGTACAAATATGTGAATATAAAAAGACTAGTTGAGATCTTCCTAAAATGTGAAAGAGTTGTAGTTTCTGATATTAAAAAAAATGTCAGAAAACTTAATAAACAACAAATTTTTTTATAAAGATTTGTCATTATTCATTATATTTATTTTATCATTTACATTTATTTTTTCTCTTTGTCACATTTAATGTTCATAAACTCTGTTGCAATTTAAGTTTAAAACAAATATTAATCCTAATTTTTTCCCCTTGCCTAACGTGCTCCAAATATGGTTAAGTTGTTTAAAAGCTAATTTGCTTATAGGTTTTAAAAGTAAGTTATTCAAACAAATGATGGATATGTATCGCTCATGGGCTGCAATAGCAGCACAACTCAAAAAATCAAGTTTTGAGATAAGTGGGTTTAAAGTTTTCATTGCTAGAGAAAATGCATAGGAAATGCTTTAGTTTGCTTATACGAAGATTACCTTCAGGTTGAATTATGAGTTGTGCTAGTATTGCTGCTGAAAAGAATGTGTTTTCATATTTACACCTGTTCTTAGTCCAAAATGCATGTGTTTTGAGTTATGCCTCTATTGCAGCCCATGGACGATATAATTTAGTTAGTGTATTATACTTATTTCAGTTAAAATTAATTTTAAGACTTAAAATAAAACTAGTATAATATTTATATAACTTATATATTTATACTATTTTTGTACTCTTATAATTATGAGATTTGATCAATATGTAAAAACTTTTCATGGTGAGTTTACAGATGGTAACATTATGGTCCCCATAGAGAAAAAGAGCGGTCCAAAGTTTGGGTTCCTTTAATGTTAATTTTATTATTTACATATTTCGCTTTATCGCAAGAATCTGTTATTCAAATTGAAAATTTTTTGCACTCAACTATAAAATTCGTTCATCCAAAGATATTCCATTAAGAATATAACTTTTAGCTAATATTTATTCTATATTATTTTATTTCATAATAGTTGAAAAAACTTTAAAGTAAAAGGTTTAAAGTAAAAGTTTTTGGATGGTGAGTGCATTGTTAGTAAAAGAATTATTGGTACTTTTTGTCTGCCTGAGTAAATTCAATTATATTTTACTTATTTATCTATTTATTTAAAAATAAATAGATATCAGTCACCTAAAAAAAATATGTAGAATTTACTTGCTCCCATTGACTTTTCATTGGTAACTTTATAGCATGCTCACAGATAGTTGTTAAAAAATTCTTCTAAAAGGGCGAAGCATTTTTTAATAACTTTATGCAGCTTTTTAATTACTGGTCACAGGTACATACAGTTTCCACTTTGTAACTTTTCATTTGTAATTTGATAGTTTCACTTCATTTAAAAAAAAAAAATGCAGTAAAGTCGAAACAAAATTATCGAAAACTGTCACAGTAAATTCAAAATTTTTTTCACTATTCACTATTATCAATAATTTGTTATTCTTCAGAGCTATTTTTGGATTCTTATTTGAATTGTAAAGACAAACATTCAACTGATTAAGAAAATCTTCAGAAAATATTAGATTTTTATTTGACAAAACCTATGAGTTTTATAATGTTCAAATAAGTTTCATTTCAAATATTTTAATGTATTACATATATTCACCTTTCTTATAATTATAATATAAATATATGTCTATACAACAATTTAAACTTTTGGCTGTGAGTGTTATTTTCTGTTATTTGGCCTTCCTATAGAGATTATTAAAGACCTTTATTTTAAAATCACTACAAAGTATAGTTAATGTAGAAAGCTAAGGCAGTCACTTCACTGACAGTATAAATAATAAATCACTGGCTTGAAAGGAAATATTATAGATACTAAGATATTTATTAAGAGATCAATTTTCCGAAACAATTTTAAACAGGATTATTTAAAACATTCTTTCAAACTTTGACAACTAATGGCATCTCGCATAAATTGGTGATAATTCATGTCTGTATATGTAAACAGAAATTTTTGTGGAAAAATGTGTTTTTTTTCTTTTTCATAGAAATTGAGGTTTCTTAGCCCAAACTTACTTCTTACTCTGCAGCAATTTGGTCGTAAAAATCAGACAGGATTAAGCTTTTCCACTTAATATTGGATAGATGCACGAATAATTTTTTCGCAAATAATAATTAAACTATTTTCTGTTGGGAAATTCACAAACAACAGACTTTAAGGTTTCTTATTATTCCATGTGTCTGTCTAAATCGGTGAGTTAATTTTGAAACTTTATATTAGACAATAAAATAATTTTAAAAGATAAGCATGTCATGAACATCAAGCTTTCACAGACGTTTACAGAAACACAGTTTCTAAAATTTGTCATAAGAAGGAGTTAACATTGAAAAGTGTACATTGCTTTATAAATGAAGAACTCTTAAACAATTATTTTAAAATTTGCAAGCTACTTAAAATACATTGCAAGTAACTTTATAACATAAAATACATCACCCTGCATTTACAAGCTCTTAAAATCATAATTTTATATTAGAGTTATTTAACTGTTTCTCTGAAGAGACCAGTCACATTTCTAGACAGTATTCTATGTTCTTTCTTTAAAAATAATAAACAGTTCTGAATTTTGTTCTTTATGATATCTACAGTTGCTGGATTATCAGCTTGAAAGAGGAGAAGTAATTCACCCCAAGCATCTTGAACAATACTGTTATCGAATCCATCTGAATCGAATTTCCAAGGAAGTAAGTCAATGATTTCAACTGCTTCTGGCACATCTTCAAAGATTCTTACGAAAGCTCTGCTGTCTACTGAGTTCGAATTTATAATTAATCTTTCGTAGCACATTTGAAGTCTTTTGTAGAAAGTAAGAGTATCTGAACTCTTGTGCTCTGTTATCTCATTCATAAACTCTAGCAATTCGTGGTTTTTTATAACTGATTGATAGTTTATTTCAAGCAAATGTTTGTAAAATTTACTGATAACATTGCACGTTTCTTGAAACTGGGTGCCACATTGTACTCCGTATATGTAAACATAGGATGAAGAATCAATATCCTTCTGAAAGATTTCTTTAATTTCATATTCTTTAGCATTCACATCTTTCTTACAGTCAGTGCGGGTGAAAAAATTTGCAAAAAAACCTCCAACAGCACCAGCTACTTTTGCACCTAATTGCACACCTGGGTGAGGTACAAAATTAGCTGCACCAGCTGCAATATTAATTGCTGCAATCACGTGTTTCATTGTATCATTTTTTCTAGAAGAATTGTTAATTATCATCACTATTTGTTCTAATAAGCTTATGCTCTGTTTTCGTAAGTCTATCCATTCATAGTAAAAAGATTTAAACATATCAAGTGTTCTTTGGCAACCTACTATCAGATCAGCTATTTCTTTGCCGTCGTTTATTAAAGATTTTAAATCACTTTTTGCCATAGTTATAGAATTTTCCGGCAGTCCAGGGATTTTCCTTGTATTATTGCTATTGGTTAATATGATATTACTTAGTACGTCTTTTACAAAGGTTTTATTTTCTCCGTCTGCTTTATCTAGGTTAATGTTTTCTAGAAATTCAAAATGATCTTGTAAATCCTTGTTCATTGAACTTCTTAATTTCGCATAGGGAATTCCAGTTTTCTCGTTTTGCGATGATTTAAAAGAATTATTTTTGAGTTTTGTTTGTTCTAGATTTTTATCAGCGGCATTCTTAGATGGGAATTGTTCTTCTGAATCTTTAGTCAGGGCGCCTCCAGATGCTACATAGTGCATTGTAGTTTTTCTTGTTTGTGGATTGTCAAATGTATTACTTTTGAGTTTGGCTTCAGGATATTGATTGATCATGATCTTCTTTTTGGTAGGACGGCGAAGTTTTGGATCATATATTTTGAAATGAACCACATTTTTCTTGTCAGCATGGCCAACATCACCGGTTTTCTGGCTTTGTTTATTTATAAATTCAGAAGATTTATCTTGTGGAATGTTAATTGGTTCGTCCAAATCTGAATTATCAGTTGAAGATTGCCAGTGAAGATTGCCTCTGAAAGTAAGCTTTTTACCTTGACTAACTTCGTTTTTTGATGTCTTTCTTTGGTCCAAGCAGTTGGATTCTTTCGATTCCTGCTTTTTTGAGATGTTTTGATTTTTAAATATGGGGATATTATCTTCATCAAGTTTATATTTCTCATCACTGGTCTTCCAATTGGAATTGGGTAACCTTTTACCTTTATCATAATATTGGGGAACCTTGTCTCCTTGAAAATATTTTTTTAACTTTATATCATTGTCCCATAAAACTTCTCTATCATTTATATGACCAAGATTGGAGATATTTTGCCAAACAATGTTATTTTCCTGATCTTGATGTATATCTTTGTGCATATTTTCTAATTTTTCTCCTCGAACATATGTTATCTTCTCAGTTGTGTAATAACTCATGTTACCTTTCTTGTGAAAAGTTTCTCTAGTACGAGTAGCAATTCCGGCTTGAACGTTTGGAAAAACTTGACTGTGAAAAGTTTCTCGAGTGCGAGTCACTCGTCTTTGTTCATTGTTTGTAAAGTTTCTTCTAAATTTACCTTGTAAAGGGCGAGCTTTGCAAATGGCTAAGTTTTCCCGGCTCACGCTAAGGATTTCATCTGAATTTGGTTTTATATTTTTGTTATTTGGAACATTTTGATCTTTCATTTCTCTTGTATTTTTGTTATTGCCGTTTCTTTTCTTACCATCACGCTGATAAGACTGTTGTATATTATTTTGTTTGTACACTTTTGTTATGTATGTTTTGGGTTTGGTTCCTGTTGCCGTTTCTTGAACTTCCCGCATTTTTTTCGCAGTTTCGGAACATTCGAAAACCTTTGTTTTTGATGTCTCCTGGATTGATTTGTCTTCTGAAAGTTCATACGCCGCTGTAGCATCTGATATCGCAGCTAAAGTCAACTCCGATTCATTTGGAGCATACGAAAACTTTCCAAATGTCTCTTCATTCAGTCCATCTAATGATTTTTCTGAAACATTGTCATTGTTCGAGTTACTTCCTGAATCATGTCTGAATCTTCGGTAAGTATAATCTTTAGGTGAAATACATTTATTGTGTTTTGTATATGAATTTTCTGGTATTTCAAGATCAATTAGAGAACTTTCATAATTGCTATCTTTATTTGAAGCATAAATATTTGTATTTACTGGCACGTCTAAGTCTATTAAGGAATTTTCATTAGTTTCATATGATGAATTAGTAGGGAAAGCCTTTGTTTGTTTTAAATTTTCTGATGTGTCTAGGTCAATTAAAGGACTTTCATAAGAACTTGT
Source organism: Parasteatoda tepidariorum (assembly GCF_982258835.1). NCBI lineage: Eukaryota > Metazoa > Arthropoda > Arachnida > Araneae > Theridiidae > Parasteatoda > Parasteatoda tepidariorum. Next base: position 48,716,869 of record NC_141762.1, on the reverse strand, counting down.
GTGTTTATTTTTCAAGTTATCATTGTTTGTTGGGGTCCATATTGAATACAAGGAAACATTATCGTCTTCAACCTTACACACTTCAGGCTGAAATAAACCGTATGCTTCTGCAGGATTCGCTTTTTCCAAAGTGCTGAAATAGGAGCTAGTGCTTTTTGCTTGTGACCCAGAAGGAACAACATTCTGTTTATCAGGAGAGGATGCTTTCGGAGATGAATACAAGTTCTGAGATTTTGTGTTTTGTAAAATGTTGATTGTGCTTCTATCAATAGCAGCCCAAATGTCTCTTACAGATTTGTCTCGTAATACGGCTTTGGGTTCCATGTCTAATGTTTAAATCTTAAGTTTTTGTGGCAATGATTTTTATTATTCTAAAGCTATTTTAGAGCCATCTTCGACGCCTTTGATTGCTTTTCCTGAAATTAAAACATAAATAAGAAATTAGAAATGCAAAATATATATAAATGGTGAGGAACCTAATATATAAATGGTGATATATATATAATGGTTATAACTTAATATATAATGGTGACTGATATATACATAAATGGTGACGAACTTAAATAATTTGCATGGTGTTCTGCAATCGCCAACCGTAAAATAGATTTTCCTTAAATGTTTGCTCATCACAAATGAGGTAAAAACAAGTCGGGGACGTGAATTAATGTTTAACCTAAGAGAAAATATAAATGCTATCGGAATTTGTCGAATTATTAGTGAGAAAGAGAGGATGAAAAACATTGAATTCAGGTCCTCGGAGGTGCATGCATATATGTATATATATATACATATATATGTATATATATATATACATACATTATATATATATATATATATATATATATATATATATATATATATATATATATATATATATATATATATATATATATATATATATATATATATATATATATATATGTATGTATATATATATATATGTATGTATATATATATATATGTATGTATATATATATGTATATGTATGTATATATATATGTATGTATATATATATGTATATGTATGTATATATATATGTATATGTATATATATATATGTATGTATATATATATGTATATGTATGTATATATATATGTATATATATGTATATATATATATATATATATATATATATGTATATATATATATATATATATATATATATATATATATATATATATATATATATATATATATATATATATATATATATATATATATATATATATATATATATATATATATAATATATATATATATATATATATATATAAGTCAAAAACAGAGAAAACAAGGAAAAAATAAAAACTTAATGAAAAGAGAAGAAATTTTTTTTCTTGTTATAAAATAAAATCTTCAAAAAAATTTTTTAAAAATAATATTAAAAAGGAAGACAAAAAAATTAAAAGCCTTAATCTCTTCATCAGCTCACACGATTTTATCCGCAAAAAGAAGTGCTTTCTGCTATTGTGTCAATATAGCCATACAATGGTGTGAGGAGCACTCAAAAAACTTTTTGAGATCAAAAAGAACATATTAAAAGATATATCATGCAAAAAACAGATGTTTGTTCTTTATGTTCTTAACTTATTTTATGAGTTTTATATACTTGCAGCTTATGGGCAGTAAATAAAACTTATTAATGTTAAACTTATAACTTATTAAAACTTATTCATTTTTTTCGTTTTTCTCTTTTTATCCATTATGTCTTTATTGTGATATATATATATATATATATATATAAATTTTTTTTTTGTATAACTGATTTATAAAATTGGCTTATCTCTAAGGTATATTCCCTTTATGCGATGAATATAATATTCAACAGAATATTTCTATTTAATTTTAAACGTGATAAATTCTAAATTTAAATTTATCTAAAGGAGAAAGAATGCGTTTGTAAATTTCGTTTGCATTAGTGATAATTTTATCTGATAAGTAAAATTTTCTTCATATTTTTTCCTCCTGTGTTATCAAAGTTTTATCGGTAAATAATCGCTGATGTCTGTTGTCCTGACTTCTGAGAACCGAATAATTTTTTGGAAAAGGAAAGTAAAATATTTCTTTGAAAACAACAACCATAATTCATTTTTCATTGCTGTCTGATTACTCTAGTAATAGTGGACAACATCAACAATATTGTTACTACAATATTTTTACTATCCATCATATTTCCTGGTAATAACAAGATATCTGTCTCATAGTATATATTAAGATACGTTGAACTAAGTGTTTAATTCATTTTTAATATCATTTAAATAACTATATTGATAAATTGTGATTTCAAATAAAACTTGCTCTTTGGATATTTAAATTAGATTAGCAATTTAGTTAAAAATGAAATGAAAGCATTAAAAATTTAATATGTGTTTCTAAATAACATAAACCATTATCATATTTTTCCACAGGATATTCCGCAATCACCGCAATACGTATTTTTAGAATCCCGTTACCTATATTTTTAGAATTCCTGTAAAAAATCAAGTCAAAATATGTTCACATTTGGGAATGGAAATTATTATTTACAGAATAGGTAAAATAGAGTTTAGTTTAAACAACCAAAAAAAAGGGAGAAAAAGTTCTAAACTGCGTCAAACAAGTATCCTCCTTTTAGTAAATGGTAAAAAATTACATGACCTCTCGCAATGAGTTTAGTCGAAAAAGTAAATAAAAGGAGGATTCTGCTACTTAGTTACCTGATGTCACTGATGTCGTGACGACAGGGTCAATAGTTAAAGTCTTCTATGTACAAAAAGTACAATTTTGTACTTGAATTTATTTACGCATCTGATATTACTGTCTGAGTATACTTAGCGAATAATTTGAAGACATAATTTCAAAATAGTCTTTTAACACCGCTTATTACATATAGTGTTAAAACTTGTTTGATTGCGTTTATAAGAAACACCTCTAAGTTCCATCAGGAAATCAAACTGGTTTTGCAAATCGGCCTCTTCACTGGGGATTCGACAGGTTTTGAATGTGTTTTTTTTCCTTCTCGCTTGTGATCGTTTATGTATACGCTAATTTTTCTTCATTTTTGGCGAAGGAATCTGAAAATATACATTAAGGTTGGTGTTTTCTTGAGGTTGATGTATCTTTTATATTGTGTTTTGATTAAAAAAAAACTATATTACAAATAGCACCATAAAGTGCGTAACATATTGCTTACCTTAAAATAAACTATCTTTTAAAATAATGACTGAGTACCTCCTCCGCGAAAAAATGTCTAGTTCAAAGAATTCAAGAGGTGGAGAGGAGCATTTGTGCAGTGCCCGGCGTTTTACAAGCTGTTATTGGCCTAATAATTATCTAATAGTTTTTTTTTATTTAGTTTTCAAACATAAAAATCAGCATTATCCAATTTGTTTCGGCTATGGAACTTCAAATGATCGAGCTTTTTTGGGACGCCGCATTATAAAAAAAAGTTCATTATCAGCTATGAATATACTAACCAAAAAGAAAAAAAAAATCTCCTAATTATTTTGAAACCTTTGAATGCATAGAATGAAATATTTAACAATATGAATTTTTTCTAGGTGCATGCATAGAGTGAAAAAAAATATCCTTAATTATGTTTTTTAAATTTTTATTTTTGTTTTTAACAAAATTGTTATAAATAATGAGAATAGTTAACATAAAAACGTAATTCTTTATTCTTGAATTTAGTTATTTTATTTTGATTTGAAAGCTCGATAAGAAATACGTATGAAACTTTTATAAATGCATATTCTTTTCATAATTTATTCAATATATTGTTATTGAAATTTTTTTTATAAAAATTTTGCTACTTTTTTTTCTTTCGCATTTTACATAACAAGTTCATATAAACAAAAGAAGTATTAAATATATTATGGATTATTGATTGGATATAAATATCACGTTACCGATTTAAAATATCCCAACTCACGGAACCCTTGTCATCCTTCACAAAAACCTAGGGTTCCGCGGAACACATTTTGGAAACAGCTGATATACATGATTGCCTAAGCATGGTTCTTAAAGACAGTTTTGGGAGCAAAATGCAAAACATAGAAATTTAACCCATAGAGTTACAGTTAATAACATGATTAAAAAATTTGTTTGATTAATTCATTTAAATTTAGCAAGTTAACTCTTGAAATCGTTAGATTTAAGACAGCCATAAAATCATTTTAATGGAAAAAATTGCTTAGTTCGTTTTTAGGAATTAAAAAAAATTAAAAAGCAGTTTATCTATCAGAATTATTTAAACTAAAATCTAACTGGTTTCTGAGTTACTTACTTTCCTAGAGGCTCTGCAGAAACATAAAATTTGAAGGGCCCCTCGCAATGCCTGGCAACTGCTCTAGGACTATATCGCATGATAAATCGGTGACCTTTTTGTTTTTTCTTTTTTAAATAGCCCAAAGATGACTAAAAGGCACTTAAAACAACATAAAAAGTAGACTTTGGACAGAATAATTGAATCAGAATTTTTACCTAGTACTTTGTAACAGGGTTTTGGAAGTAATATGCTATTTTTCTAACAAATATGATTCAATAATAGGTACAAAATACCTGTTCCGGAAAATACTAGCCATTTCTACGTTGAAATAAAAACGAAAATGGACGAAAATAAACGCTGAGAAAGGTTAACAGGAAAACATACCTCTTCATTGTTGAATTTGGTTACTTTTATTTCGATAAGACATTTTAATGCAATTAGTTTACAAATGCCTATCCTTTTCATTATTCATTCATTATATTGATATTAATAATCGAATAAAAAAGAAAAAAAAAGGAAGAAAAACATTGTTTTGGATTTACCTTCTTCACAAGCATTTTAACGAAATAATTCCATAAAAATGACAGAATACATAATGAATTATTAATTGGATATAAATTTAATTACAGGTTTCGAAAATCATAACTGGTTTAAAAAAGTCCTAACACTCGGTACCCCCGTGACCCTTTTTACGGAACCCTAGGGTTCCGCGGAACAGATGAACCTTTGGAAAACGCTATTGTACGTAGCCGTCTCCGAACGTCGCACTAGGAACCGGCCCATATCCAAGAGGTCGTGGGTTCGATCCTCGCCGGCCGAAGACTCCCCGTGTAGTAAATGGTGACTGATGCACGTTAAATCTGTCGAGTCTCAAAGTCCTCCATGTTCCCACAACAAATCAATACCTCTGGGGGTACTGATCTAGGAGTTTCCTTGTCTTCTGGATTGGTTCAAAATTACAAGACTACGGAGTTGAACGTAAGTAGTCGTAAACCCATGAAATTGGGTCGGCTGTTCAACGACGGTTATAAAATAAAATGTATTGGACAACATCTGGTTCAATTTTATCTCTTAAATATTATTATATATTTGTTATAGTTTGTTATATATTTGTTGCATGACTTTATAAAACGATTGTTTTTTCTTCGTTGGACTGAGTTTTGAGTTACAATGGAAAATTACATGACTGGAATAAAATTTAACTCGAATAGTCTTTTGATTAGTTTATGGCATATAAATATATTATGCGATTCTAGTGAATTTTGTTCTATGATCAAAATGTGAAAAAATGCACAATAAAAATATCCAATAATGTATAAACTGCAAATTATAAAACGTAAATGGTAATGGATTGGTCATGTTTTACGTAAACCTGAAAAATGCAAAGGAAAACAAGTTTTTGATTGGAAGCCTGAGGGGAATAGAAAAAGAGGAAGACCTAAAAATACTTGGCGCAGAGCGATTGTAAGTGAATGAAAACAGTCAGAAAGACATGGCGAGAGGCAAAATATTTGGCCACAAATAGAGTAAGAAGGAGAGCTATAATAGACCCCTTCACTCCAATTCGGAGTGTGGGAATATGTATAATGTGTAAAAAATGTTACAAATTTATCACTTTATATGCAATGATTAAAGAAAATTCATCATTAAAAATAAGCGAAATTCATTGAAAATTTGTTTTCTAAACAATATTTCATCTCTTTTATGAATATAGGCTATACATTTCTAAGAAAAATTAACATTTTCTGCCATTTTTAAAGCTTTGACCCAAGAAATATATATATACTTTTAATTAATTCTGATTAAAAGAATAGGATAATGGTACATTGGTGAAACTGAGTACTAATATGGGAATATTCCCGTCACTGAAGAATCTTAGTACTATAATTTTTTACAAGTGAATAGCATGTAACCTTTTTTTTTTTTAAATATATTTAGACTAAAAAAGTTTCAGAATTTTTTTCCTCGTATTCATATTATCGAAATATAATAAATCTTCGAAGTTTAAAAGGTAGCTGTGGTTTAGCCAGCAAAATTATTTTCTAAAGGCGATAAAAAAAAATCCATATTCTGTAGCAATAATATCTAAAATTAATATAATACATTCGAAATTAATTTTATTGTTAAATATAAACAAGCATACCTTTTTACTCGCTCAATCATATAAAGTTTTCGCACAGTCGGTAGCTTTCTCTCATCATTGTAGATGTAAACTCAAAAATACACCTGAGTCAACAGAAGTAAAGTCGTTAAAAAATAGTTCGATGGAGTGTTCTTATCAGTTTATGTTGATAGGATATCTGTAGTATGATTTCAGAACTTTAGAATGAATGTCTGCTTTAGATTAGGGAATTTTCCCTTTTCATAACCGAACTAAAAATTAGAGCTGTTGATAAATGAGCAAATATCAATTGCTTATTTTTATATTATATTTATAAAGAGTGTGATATTGATATCTCTTTTATTTTTCCTCGTCATTGGCAGGTAGATTTCCCCCCTAATCCTGTTCTAAAAATCAATAGTGATTATTAATGTAAGTTAATAGTAAAATTAAATAAATATATGAATAAAACAAATAATACATATAAAATATTTTTAAGCGTTAATAAATTTGCCAGATTTTCATACTGACTTATTCAAAACTGTAAAAATAAATAAAATATCATAGATATCAAAATATCATATCATTGACAAAAATCGTGATTTATTCGATTTAAATTTTTTGATTTATCTTCTAAAACATATGATAATATGCATTAATGATTCTTAATAATATTTAAAAACGATATCATAACAAGAATAGTTAATATATTTCTAACTGAAATGGTTAATACAAACAAATCACAGAATAAATAAAATCATAGCATTTTTTGATTAAGCTCTGCATCCTAATACATTTCAAAGATGGAGAGGTGATTTGTCAAATAGATTTCCAATGAAGAGTAAATTAGTTTAGATCAGAAAAGATTATTAAAAAAAATATGTTCAAGTAACTCTAGGTAGGACAAGTCTTTTTTCAATATTGACACATGTTAAATACATATTGTTAAATACATATTTAATAAGTTTTAAAAGCACTTGTACTTAAATAAACACGGAACTAAATAATTATAATCGACATATGTTTTTGTCAGCAAATTATTTTGCATGCCGTTAATAAAAAATTATAATTAAATGTCATACCTCTCTTATCTGCTATTAGTCTATTTCGAAATTTGATAATTTAAATACATCAAATTATCTCGTTTATTTTTCGTTGTATTAAATCGTCATTATCAATGACCCTAAGAATATATTTGTTAACTGTATTCCATGAAATATATATACCGGACAGATGGCGTCCCGCAGTGGACTGATCGTTAAGACACGGTTCCCAGCAGATCACCGAATTCAAGCATCACTGGCTGCGGTCAGTGTGCGGGTGGGTGACCACTTGGATTAATCTGCCTAGGGACTGAGGGTGTGCGGTATTGGTCCTCGTTAAACTGTTCTACCGTAAAGTGCTCGACTTCGCGTGCAGGTCGTTGGGCTACCGAAGCGGGGGTGCCATCCCCTCTGCAGAGGATCAAAATTGTGATGGCTTGTCTTCGGATCATCCTCAGGGATGTTTCACAGACCGTTGCCAATAGCCCATTGTGCAGTTCTAGTGCGACGTAAGTGAACTACAAATGCAACAACATGCCTCTCCTATCTGCTTTTAGTCTATTTTGAAATTTAATAATTTATATACATCCCTCGCGTTTTTTTTTTCGTTGTATTAAACCTTCGTTATCATTGACCTGAAGAATATATTTGTTACCTGTATTCCATGAAATATATATGCCGGCCAAATGTCCGAGCGGTTAGCGTGCCTGAATGCGAAGCCAACGGCTGCAGATTCGAATCCCGTTCAGGGCATGCATGTTTCTCTCTGTCCACTTTCTGTTGTCCTCAGTTGTGTGTGAATGTGGCCCACCCTATGAACGGGCATCTGTGGCAGTGTGGCATGGGTAATCTTGCTCTCATCCGTGACTTATGTTGCAAAGTGCTGAGTCAGCGCAAAATAAGCAACCCTTACGGCACCCTCCACGGCGAAGAACGATTCAGTGCTTGCTGTTAAAAAAATATATGCATATGTGTTTTAGACTTAAAATAAAAATAGTTTTAGAAAGAAAAAAACACATTATTAATGAAATTATTATTAATTACAACTTAAAATTATGCTGAAACTAAATTTCTAAATTTTTTGATTGATTTTTTTTTTAAATCGAAATTTTGATTCTTTGCTTACATCATGTACCCAGTGATCTCTAAAACAATTTAACGCCTAATCTTTTTAATTGTTTATTTGTAATGTACCAAATGTAACACAAAACCAAAAAAGAGAGAAAAAATTCGTACGAATGAGCACTTAGAATTTAAATAACTTCCGAACAAATTGGAATTTGAAAAAAATTTTTTTTTGTGTAGTTTCTAAATAAAAATGGCTCTTTCAACTCGTCAAATATCAACTCTGTAGAGTTGCATTCTTGTGTCTTGGAAGAGCTGTCCACTTGGTGTTTCCTACTAACAGTTAAACAGTGAATAATTTTCGAACTAAATATTGAAATTTAAGTTCTATTATTCTATCGTATGCGATTTACATTCTTCTACACATCTTCATAAGTTTCAAGTTTGTAATTTTTTGTAGTTTTTGAGTAGCAATACAAAATTCAACGTTAGTTTGAACACTGAAAAACAGCGGCATCTGCGATTAGTAGCTCTTGCGATTTTCTAATATAGAGAGATGAATTTTTTTTGGGTGGATTAAAAGTGGCTTGCTTGGTTGCTACGAGTTTTACCCTTCGAGTTTGTCATCTTTTGTAGTGTTTCTTTTTGTATTTAACTGTCCGGTTTTTGTAAGGGACATCAATTTAAAAAATGTGTATTTACAGAGAAGTTGTTACGAATTTTACGCGTCGAGTTAATTCTAATTTAATGATTTTTTTCCGTCAATTTTGTGTTTGGCACTGCACAGTTCTCTTAACACGTTGAATGTCATGGGAGGTCACCAGTGTCCGGACTGAGTTTGTTCGTAGCGTTAAGGGGGTCACCGGCGAAGCCAAGATTATATTAGAAACACATAATTCGAGCAAATTTTTAATGCTTTTAATTCTTTTTATATTATTATCGTTACTAAAATGGTTTGAAGAAATTGATGCAATATAGAACACACAAAAATCATTCTGGCCAGACGGGCAAGCCATGTAATATTAGCGTGGCATTCAAAGTATTAAGTAAGACTACTTAAGGCACACATATATAGAGTGATCCGTAATCCCCACCCTTAATATCTATCTTTGATGATTCTTGTTAATAATGAAGCCAAAAGAGTTAACAAATTGGGAGTCGAAGATTCGATTCGGGTGGAAACTGAAAAACGATTTTGAAATTTGACCAATAGCTATTCAGGAAGTTGGGTATGAAATTACTGCAATCTGTTTAACTGTTGGGAGAAACATGAAGGTGTTTCCAATAAACAGCTTTTAACTCCTCTCTATTTCAGTGGACAATCAAATAGGTTTTGTTGTCTTTCAATTCTAGTTACATAACTAGTGATTCGCGAGATTTACGATATCATTTTTGTGTTTTACTTGCTCAAATATTAATTTGAGATACACAATATGTGTAGTCTTCCAACTTAGTTTTTGACATGGATTTATAAAATATATTTTAAAAAGTAACAAAAACACAAAAGGCTGTTTTTCGAATGTTCTGTATTTGCATGAAATTATGTTTTTCTCTCTCCGGATAATAAGCTATTTTCATAACTGTTGTGACTGTTTTCAATTAATCATGACTGTTGGGTCATGTTTGGCCTATCTTCAGCCAGAGCCCTCTTTGTTTATTCTGGAAATGGCGCAAAACGTCAATATCGAGAAAAGTTACAGTTTTGAGAAAATATTCGTTTGTTATCTAATTTTTTAGTGCTTAAAAACTTACTCAAATATTGCATTATCTGAGATGATAAAAATTTGCGAAAAATGGGAATAAGGGATGTATTTTAATCTAGGTGGGAAAATGTCGCCGAATTGGCGATTTTTAAAAAAGTTTGATAATTTTTAAAATATTTTAGCTATTTGTCCGTTCTATAGGACCCAAGAAATTCTTATCGCTTATTGTGTTCAAAATTATAGCTTTGTTCTTTAAGTGCAAGGTACTTAAAGTGTGGCTCTTTTTATTTTCCCTTGGCGAAAGAACTCCAAAATACCATGTTAACAGGTCAGTGTGTCTGACCAATACCTCCTAGAAAAGAGAAGGCCTCAGCGCGGCTTACCATAAACAAGAAATTTGATCTTTTTGTAGTCCAAACGTAATGACCACTTCGCAGTTAAATAGCCGGAACGTAGGAACATGTTTCTTGTTTTTCCTTCACTGCGCAGTTTATGTTCGTTATCTCGGACTACTAAATTGATCCGTGTTGAGGCCTTTCTTCTTCTAGGAGGTGTTGCTCTGACATGCCAAGTATTGCGAACTAGAAACCATAAAATTACATCTACATTCTTTTTTAATATATGGAAGCAGCTGCAGTTCCAAGTTTTCCATTTTCTCCACAAATAATTCGCACTTCCCCCGTCTTACAAGGGAAACTAGGGAAGTGTGACTCACCAATTTTGAAATAAACTAGTGGGATGTATGCCTTATGAGGTATAATTTTCGGGGGCAACATTCGTTTCGGCCCATAGAAGGTCCTGTGAGAGATAAAAATTAATTCAATATATAGAAAAATCGGTATTTTATTACTTCAATGCAGACTATTAGTTATTGTAATTGTCTCACAATCCAATTAATTTGTAATTAATTGGATAATTAACTAATTTGTTATTAATAAATTAATTAACATTCGTTTCGGCCCATAGAAGGTCCTGTGAGAGATAAAAAATAATTTAATTTATAGAAAAATTGGTATTTTATTACTTCAATGCAGACTATAAGTTATTGTAATTGTCTCATAATCCAATTAATTTGTAATTAATTGGATAATTAATTAACTTGCTAATTAATAAATTATTCAAAAAATTGATTAAATAATAAATAATTATTATTAATTTTTAATTAACTGTTAATAATTTATTTATTAATTAATTGATTTGCAATTACATACTCCAATTAATTTGGAAAGTTTTTTGAAGAAAAAAAAATTTAAAAAATTTGATGTCCATTTTTTTTTTAAAATTAACCTAACAGGTTTTTCTGAAAAACTACAGACATATATATAAAATTTTCGAAATAAATTTTGACAACAAATATGCATCATATAGTACGTGAAAGTGCCACAAAATTAATTGGAGTATGAGACAATTACAATAACTAATAGTCTGCATTGAAGTAATAAAATACCGATTTTTCTATATATTGAATTATTTTTTATCTCTCACAGGACCTCCTATGGGCCGAAACGAATGTTGCCCCCGAAAATTATTCCTCATAAGGCATACATCCCACTAGTTCATTTCAAAATTGGCGAGTCACACTTCCCTAGGTTCCCTTGTTAGTTTTTGATGCCAAGTGAATGATTTTCTAAGTTTGTCAGTTGAGTGTTTTGTTTCTAAGTGAACTTACCTTGTTTTTCCACCCGAAAAATACTTAAATAGTGTCATTTAACTTGAACACACATTAAAAATATTTTTGGGTAAAATTTGCCCAGAAGGACCAAAATTTGATCTTCTTTCAAAGACAAATAATAATTTTAAAGTTCTAATTTTTTCCTTATTCTTGTTTTATGATACTCTTAAAAACTCAATTTAGGGAATAGATCAAGCATTTGACATAATATTTATATTTAAATATTTTAAATATTTATATTTAAATATTTATACTTAAATATTTTAAATATTTATATTTAAATATTTTAAATATTTATATTGTCGAGTCTCAGTAGCTCAGGGGTAGAGTTCGCTTCTATAAAGTCGAAGGTCCTCGGTTCGATCCGGGAAGCGGACGCTAATTTTTCTATTTCGTTTATGAGCATTCCAGAAGCTTCTGGAATGTTCAGTCTACGTCATTTCCTCTTTCGTTCTTCCTAGGAAGTTTCTAGAACATTCTGTGATACTATAAAAGCGATCCCGTGATTGTAAAGAAGAGTTCTTCTGGGCGCAGACTAGTTCCCGGTGCTTGTAAATTCCTGATGTTAATAAATTATCAAAACCTCATGTTGTAATCTTCACTAAATATAAAAACTTTAACGTGACAAATTTGGTGGAGGCGCCGGGTAAGAGTTAATCTCCCAATCAATATCACGGAGCAAAACACTGACTGGCTTAGAAGAAGCCGTCGAGTCCAAGGACTTCTACCTGAATTTGGACTATACGAAAAACCTAAAGAAGCCGTTCCTGAAACGACTGTGCCAAAGACAGCCATGGCCAATGTGCCAGAGACAGACATGACCACTGGGGACCAACAGGATATGAAACCTGCATTTTGGATGACGCCAACAGTTGCTGCTGAAGCCAGGAAACCAACAATCTTCCGGGGTACTCCAGGACAAGATCCGACAAAATGGCTGAAGGAATACCAGAGAGTGTCATCGTACAATCATTGGGATGACACTATGCAATTAGCTAATGCCTACTTCTTCCTGGACGGCACCGCAAGACAATGGTACGAAAACAACGAGGAATCACTGACGTCTTGGACTTTATTCGAAAATGGTTTGAAAGTGACCTTTGGAGACAGCCAATCCTACCTCAGACGAGCCAAAGACCACCTCAAGTCTCGCGCACAAAAATCCGGCGAAAGCATCCAGTCTTACATTCAAGACGTTCTCGGACTTTGCATTCAGGTTGACCCGACCATGTCCGAAGGAGATAAGGTTTCCCACCTCATGAAGGGCGTCGCAGAAGATGTGTTCCAAGCCCTTCTTACGAGAGAAATCCTAACAACAGCCGATTTTACAAAGTGGTGCCTGTACATAGAAGAAATGAGACAAAAGAGAGTGGGACGGTACAAGTTTGCCCGATTACCTAATGTTGTCCCTATGGCCGCAGTGGACGAAGCACCTGACTTGGCTGTGCTAATTCGTCAGATTGTCAGAGACGAAATTCAACATGTAAACGCGCAGCCATTCGAAGTCCATCCCCGTGAACTGCAAACTACTGAGGCTTCTATTCGAAACGAGATGGACCGATCCATAGCAGCCCTTACAACCAACCGACCTCCCTTTATCACGACAGGACTCCCGATTGCAAGACCTCCTAGACGTTTCACTACATACGCCGCAAAGCCACAAAATAATGTTCCTTGGAGTGAACCCCAACGAAAGACCGACCTGTGGCGTACCACGGATAACCGTCCGGTGTGCTTTCATTGCGGACGACCGGGGCATGTCGTTCGCTATTGTCGGGAACGCCGAACCATATTTAACGACTACCGATCCAACAACCCGAGAGTATATCCGTCAGCTGACTATGAAGACGATACTACCTACGACGCACCTCCCAGACGAAGATCCCCTAGTCCTGCCCGAGGACGGTCACCGATACGTCGTATGAGATCTCCATCGCCGATGCTGCACCGCCGTTCCAGCCAGTCGCCAACCCGAGAGGAAAACTAAGCCTTGCGCCCTCAGTGGGAGGTGAGGCTGCAATTTTTCGAAATCCTCCATTAGCCGCTAAATTGCAGGGAAACCACATCGACATTCTCATCGACGACGAACCCGTAAGAGCACTTGTGGACTCTGGAGCATCCTTTTCCGTTATCTCCGAATCATACAGACAAAAACGACGAAAAGTCATGTTCCAAGCCTCAAAGGACACTATCCTTAAGGTCGCCGACGGCAATTTTGTGAGACCACTGGGTACTTGTGTATTGCAACTGACCATAGATGATCGAACACAGCCCTACCAATTTACCGTGATGCCGAAGTGCAGCCATAGCGTTATTCTCGGTTTTGACTTTTTGAAAGCATCACAAGCCGTAATTGATTGTGGCCGAGCTGAACTTACCTTTGACGAACTTTTACAAGATCAACCAACGAAGCCTTGTACCTTTAACCTTCATGCTGTGTCTGACTTTGTCATCCCTGGCCGTTCCTTCAAACGCTTTACAGTAAAAGCCCCAGAAAAACAAGAAGACATTGATTTAATAGTCGAAGGAAATAAAATTCTGTGCATTAATCAAGGAACTGCTATCCCCTCCTCTATAGCCTCCTTTATCAATGGCGAAACTTCAATATGGGTGGCTAATGGGCATGCACAAGCACGTCACATCCCAAAAGGTATGTGCATTGGTTACGCTGAGCCTGCCAACTCCGACTACTTGAACACGTTGACGGAAGTACCTTCATACGCTGATGTTGAAGACTCAAAGCGCACTGACCTAGTCGACTACTCTCAAATGATGGCCGAAACCCTGAGCACGGAGCAGCGAATGCAATTGCAAAACCTGCTGAGAAGCTTTCAAGACGCATTCTACTACGGACTATCACGCCAAGACTACAAAATAAAAGTGAAACACAAAATAGACACCGGAAGCCACCCAGCAATCAGCCAAAGACCATATCGAGTATCTCCTACAGAACGACGCATAATCAATGACGAAGTTGACAAAATGCTGAAGCGGGACATCATTCGACCATCAGAGAGTCCGTGGTCGTCTCCGGTTGTGCTAGTTTGTAAGAAAGATGGAAGCTGGCGATTTTGCGTTGATTATCGTCGCCTCAACAAGGTCACCAAAAAAGACGTTTATCCTTTGCCCAGAATAGACGATACTCTAGACTGTCTTAAAGGGGCCCAATACTTTACATCGATGGATCTGCACTCTGGTTATTGGCAAATAGAAGTGGACGAGGCTGATCGAGAAAAAACAGCTTTCGTCACTAGTGAAGGGCTATATGAATTCCAGGTAATGCCTTTCGGATTATGTAATGCTCCTGCAACGTTCGAGAGAACTATGGATAACTTATTACGTCACCTAAAATGGAAAATGTGCCTTTGTTATTTAGACGATATAGTTGTATTTTCGCACACATTTCCCGAACACCTTCGGCGGTTACGCTGCGTGCTATCCTGCATTCAAGAAGCCGGACTTACTTTAAATCCAAAAAAATGCCAATTTGGCGCTAACGAAATCAAAATACTTGGGCATCTTGTATCCGGACGAGGAGTAAAACCTGATCCAGATAAAGTCACAGCTGTACAAAATTTCCCTACACCGAAGACTGTGCATGATGTCAGAAGTTTTCTGGGTCTGTGTTCTTACTACAGACGATTCATCCCAAAATTTTGTTTCCGCGCTAAACCCCTTCAAGAGCTTTTAAAGGGAGACTCAAGATTCTGCTGGGATCAGGCCCACATAGATTCATTTAATGACCTCAAATCGGCGCTGACTTCACGACCTGTTTTGGCATTATTCGATGAAAACGCACCCACCGAACTGCATACCGACGCCAGTGGATACGGTATAGGAGCCGTGTTGGTCCAGCAACAAGACGAAGAAGAAAGAGTCATCGCATATGCTTCGAGGACCCTATCTAAAGCCGAGAGAAATTATTCGACCACTGAACGTGAATGTCTGGCAGCTATATGGGCAATAGGGAAATTCCGCCCATACCTCTTTGGGAAGTTCTTCAAAATTATTACGGATCACCACTCTCTATGTTGGTTAGCCAATTTACGAGATCCATCTGGTCGACTAGCAAGATGGGCTTTGAGGCTTCAAGAATACGACGTCTCTATTATTTATAAAAGTGGAAGGAAGCATGCTGATGCAGATTGCCTATCACGAAATCCTGTTCCTGACGAAACCATTTCAGGAGTTGAGTCCCTTGCTGCGGTGACTGACTTGGCTTCGGAGCAACGTGACGACCCGCAGCTTGCCAAGCACATCAGAGTCTGCAAAAATTCAGCCGACTTGTCAAGCGCAGGGTTCTCCATGGTGAATGACATCCTTTGCAAGAAGAATTTTGACCCATTTGGAAAACAGTGGCTACCAGTCATTCCTAAGAAAATGCGGTTAGAAATTCTCCGCCATTTTCATGATGAGCCTACTGCTGGACACCTGGGACTGACAAGAACATATGATCGTCTCCGAAAGAGATTCTTCTGGCCGGGGATTTTCCGAAGCGTGCGCCACTACGTAACACATTGCAAAGAGTGCCAGCGTCGAAAAGCTGTCCCACTGAAGCCGCCCGGCTATCTGATCCCCATACCTCCAGCCGAAGTCCCATTTCAGCGTATTGGTATGGACTTGCTAGGACGTTTTCCAAAATCACAGGATGGAAATAAATGGGTAATCGTATGCACCGACTATCTTACACGATACGCTGTGACAAAAGCTATTCCCAATGCAGAAGCTCCAGAAGTAGCAAAATTCTTTGTTGAAGAGATTCTTCTAAAACACGGAGCTCCGAGAACCATCATCACGGATCGTGGTCAAGTTTTTCAGTCGAGACTCATTGCCGAGATCAACCATCAGTGCAGCGTAGTTCATAGGATGACGACCGCATACCACCCTCAGACGAATGGACTCACAGAGCGCTTCAACAAAACTTTGGCAGACATGCTATCCATGTACGTAGACATTGAACACAAGACCTGGGATCTGATTTTGCCGTTCGTCACGTTTGCTTATAACACAGCTAAGCAAGATACCACTAAGCATACGCCCTTCTTCTTGACGTTTGGACGAGAGGCTGAAACAACATTAGATACCATGTTCCAGTACCCCATCGAGGATTCGGAAACAGACTTCATTGCGAGGTTGAAGATCCGTGCAGAGGAATCTCGCCAGTTAGCTCGGATCCGCACTTTGGAAGCGCAAGAGAAAGACCGACGTCGCTATGATTCCAAGCATCGCGCAGTGTTCTATCAGCCTGGTGACTTGGTGTGGATTTTTATTCCTGTGCGCAAGGTAGGTCGCTCCGAAAAACTTCTCAAAAAGTATTTCGGCCCGTATCAAGTTTTGCGTCGCATTTCGGAGGTCACATATGAGGTTCAAGATTTTGACCCTACATCCAGGAGACGTAAACCAAAGGACATCGTTCATGTACTCAGGATGAAACCCGACTATGCACCTGAGGCACAAGAGGACTTGTTTCCAGGCACACCGAGTACAGACCAAAACATGCGGGTCGCCAGAGTTCAGAATCAAAATGCAAGAACTGATGTCTCCAAGGCGACCACGGCCTATTCCGGACCAATAACAAGATCACGCAGGAACCTATAACAGCGAGACGCTGTACTTTTAAGACGGGAGTAATGTCGAGTCTCAGTAGCTCAGGGGTAGAGTTCGCTTCTATAAAGTCGAAGGTCCTCGGTTCGATCCGGGAAGCGGACGCTAATTTTTCTATTTCGTTTATGAGCATTCCAGAAGCTTCTGGAATGCTCAGTCTACGTCATTTCCTCTTTCGTTCTTCCTAGGAAGTTTCTAGAACATTCTGTGATACTATAAAAGCGATCCCGTGATTGTAAAGAAGAGTTCTTCTGGGCGCAGACTAGTTCCCGGTGCTTGTAAATTCCTGATGTTAATAAATTATCAAAACCTCATGTTGTAATCTTCACTAAATATAAAAACTTTAACGTGACAATATTTAAATATTTTATAGAAACATATTTGGAAAAATAATGAAATGCCAAAAATTACGAGAAACTATTTTTTGTTTTTGCTTTAAAATACAAAATAATAGTTTAATCCGCTAGTTTGTAGTCTTTTTCCCAGGCATACATATGCAGGGGTTGGACAAAATAATGAAAACACTTTTATTCTAAAGAATTTTTTTTTAAACCTTTTTCTTCCAAAAATTCTAAGAAAAAATACAAAAAAAAATGTTTAAAATATTAAGAGAATCATTTTATAAATGCAGAAGTGCTTAGGATATGCGATTTCCTGCCCTTATCAGAGAACAGGGTGGCCACCCACCTGGAAAATCTTGAATTATCAGGGGAATTTTATACGCTGGAAAAAGCTTGGAAATATCAGGGAAATTTGGATAAAAACCTGGAAAAATCAGGGAATTTTGAAGAAAAACTGGATATTTTTTTCTTTGATTTTTTAAAAAAAATTTCACTAATTAAAATTTTTTACTATTTTTCTTAATTTAAATTATTTTTCCTTTTCCATCCGTTATACGCATTTTTTTTAGGCTGAAATGTACAGCCAAACAGCTGATATATCTTCAATTTAACGATGCTTTGCTTGTATCAAAATTTTCTCTAATATCTTCTTAAACTAGAATGCCACATGTAACTCTCCCATGGTTGCTAAACGATTGGAGAAGACGGAGGATATTTGCTTCTGCCTTTAAAAGTAGTTTTTTTTCTTCTAGTCCATGGGCATGGGTTCGAGTTGGTTCCGATGCTTTGGTGGTTAATTTTTCTACTTTGACAAAATGATTATAAAGGTTTTAGTATTTTTAACCTTGTAAAATTATTCAAAAATTTGTTGGTTATAATTTAATAACAATAGATTATCTATTTTTCTGACAGCTTTTGTATTCCCTTCCAATGAAATCTGTGAATTATTTTTTCTCAGCAAAGCCAACCAATCACACATTTTCTTACAATCGCTAACAGCAATATTTGTTGAGAAATCGTTACAATTGTTGCATTAATGCTAATTTTCTCAATTTCATTTTAACCTTTTGTGACACCTATTTTAAGTTTAAAAAAAAGATTTTTTTAAGAACCAACTATATGTTAACATTTAATTTTACTTTATTGTTGGTGAATATTTGTTTTTTGATTCGAAATTCCAATTGGAATTACAATATCGAAAGTTTGTAAATGTTGCTTGCATTCCAGAAATGATATTTCCAAAACTGTTTCTCTCTTTGCCCTATAAAGCTGACAAAGACTAAGGAAAGTGTAGGAAAAATGTTAAATGAGGTATAAACATAGAATATAAAAATGTTTTATTCATATGTGTTTATAAGGAAGAAGGAAAACGAAACTTCGTTTTTTTTTGTTCTGCACTGTACAGGTATAAGTTTCTAGTTATAAAAACAAAAGCAGTCAACTATGGTATATTTAAAAACAATGTATTTGGATTAGAATTCGTTAAATATTTTAATTTCAAATAGGAAAATGAAAAATAGATAAATAAATTTTAAAGAATTTTATCTACTTTTTTCTTTAGACTATGCAACAAGAAATTCGACAATTTTGCATTTGTGACATTCATTTTTATGTACTGAATCTCCTTAAATAATAATGTTTACTCAAAACAACATTACTTAAACTTTTGACTTGCGATACTGGTTTAAAGAAAACATGATCAATGAAGAGCACTTTTTGGATAAAATACAGTTTAAAATGGCTTCATATTGACATATAAATACGGTGACTCAAAAAAGTGTTTGTGCACTTATGACTTTCAATTGAATAAGACTATCCATTAATTTTAATCAATATTTTAGAATGGATATTAATTATATAAAAAAATATATTCGATTCTTAGCAAAACTGTATGGAGCATTTGAAAAACAAAGCTAAAGTTTATTTTTAAGAAATCAATAATCAAAAAGTGAGAAAAATGGAAAAGTAACTTTTTTTCCAAAAATGAATTTTGATAAATATACTACTTAATTAGTTTTTTCCTTATAAGTTTGTTTGCTTTTAAAAATTTCTTTGTTCGCATTACTATGTACGGAAATATTTTGTTGCATACCTAGATATAATAATGTTTTTCCTTGAAACGCTCACCTGAGAATTGTAAAAATATGGCTTATCATTATATTACCCGAAGCTCTTCATTTGTCTACTTATTAATTTTTTGGCAATTCTTTGCAAATTTATATTTAAAAGCTCTGTCCTTAATATGTTAAAAACATAAAATAAACAGAGACATGTAAAGTCAAAAGCAAATTCTACAGTTCATATTCCTTATTAACCTTTCCAGGACCGGAGAATGGATAAAGAAGCTCTTCCCTATGGCTGAGTTTATGCACACTAAAGAGAACGTATAAACTCGGGAGCGTATAAGTTCGTATATATGTTAATATGAGTACGTTTATGTACTAATACGAGATGCTATACGAGAATAAGATCAGAGAGTCTTGTTTTTATTTTGTCTTATCACATCACTTGATTTCAAGTTTCCGTATATTACAAAAAGAAATATTGTTTGTAAAAATTTAATGTATTCATTAATAAAATTATCAAGCGTCAAAGAGGATTTGACATATTTAGAAATTATTTCAACGGTTGGTTTTTCCTGTTTAAAGAAGGAACTTGATAGCTAAACTAATTTAGATTTAATATACAACTAAGCTTTTACATGCAATTACACAACAGCAAGATAACAATAAGTTAACAACAATAGATATATTAATTTAACCATTATTACAATTAACAATGATTTTTTAATTATAAATTTTTTTACAAGATGTTTCGTTATAACCATCCTTACAACATAATTTTATAACTAATGTAAAAAGAGAAATATACTCGTTATGTGGCACAAGTTAATACTTAAATGAGGAAGAAAAAATAAATTCGAAATAAACCATGTCATTGAGAGTAAAAGCAGCTTAAAATAATTAAAAAACAGTATATTTGATGAAGGTAACAGTAATTTTCTAGCGAAAGGCAAATGCATTTTAGTCCTATTAGATAATCATACCAATTTTGGTGATTTTAATACCTTTTTTGTTCTTACTGACCTTAATAACGTATAGTATTTTTATCACTTAATAATTTCATAATCACAAATTTTTGACCCCAAATATGGCTAATTTTTTTCACTTCATTTTTAGAAGGATTTTGAATATACATAAATTAAAAACGTTTGTATACACAACACTCTGCATATCATTTTAAGGCTGTTTCCCGCAGTTAACATGCATCTTTAAAAAGATTTTTAACATTTAGAGACAGTATCATCTTCTCTTTCTTTAAAAAGAATAAACAGTTTTGAATTTTTTTCAATATGGCGTCTGTAGTTGATAGATTACTGTCCTGGAAGAGTAGGAATAGCTCATCCCAAGCACTTTGAACAATACTGTTATTAAATCCATCAGAATCAAATTTCCACGGCAGCAAGTCAATGACATCAACTGCCTCTGGCACGTCTTCAAAGACTCGAACGAAGGCTCTGCTCTCTTCTGAGTTGGAACATTTAATTAACCTTTCGTAACACATTCGAAGTCTTTTGTAGAAAACGTGGGTATTTGCACTATTGTATTCGGTTATCTCGTTCATAAACTCAAGCACTTCATCGTTGTCTATAACAGATAGGTAGTCCTTTTCAAGCAAATGCTCATGAAATTCGGTGATGGCAATGCGCGCTTCTTGAAACTGAGAGCTGCATTGTACGCCGTATATGTAAACATCGGATGAAGAATTCATGTCTCGCAGAAAAATTTCTTTAATTTCAAACTCTTTAGCATTCACATCTTCCTTACAGTCAGTTCTGTTTATAAAAGTAGAAAGAATCCCGCCAAAAGCGTCAGCTACCTTGGCTCCCACAGAAGCAACTGGGTGAGGTATAAGTTTGGTCACGGTTGCGGCAATTTTAATTGCCGCAATCACATGCTTCATGGTATTATTTTTCTGGGGAGACTGGATTATTATAGTCACTATTTGTTCCAACAAACCTATAGTCTGTTTTCTGAAATCCATCCACTGATTGTAAAAAGATTTAAACGTATCAAAATCTCTTTCACAGAATACTATCAGATCAGCTATTTCTTTCCCATTACGTATTATTGAAGATTTTAAATGTTTTCTTGTGTTGTTTTTCAGTATGGCTGATGAATTTTTAAGTGGAGAAGTGATTTTGGATGCAGTTTCTTTATTATTTAATGTTATATCACTTTGTACATCATTCGCCAAAATTTTATTTTCTACATCGGTGTTATTCAAGCTAGGGTTTAATTCAACATTTTCATGGAACCATACGATTTTGTATCGGAAATGTCAGTTCTTTTGCTACGAGGATTCGGGGAGCCATTGTTTTTGAATTTCATGTGTTCAGAATATTGACCGATGACGATCTTTCTTTTAGAAAGACGGTGATGTTGAGGATGATATATTATGAAAGGCTTCATATTACGTTTCTCATTGTTTTCAGTGTCAAATACTTTCTGGCGATGATCATCTCTGAATATTGAAGTTTCATTCTGTGAATAATGATCTAGTTTGTCAAAATCAGATTTCTTTAATTCATTAGTTGACGATTGTCCTTTAAATTGTACTGTAGATTCATATCTTACATGATCATATTTTGAACTATATAATTTGGCAGGCCTCACATTGTGTTCCTCATCATTGTCCTCAATGTCAAAACCTTTCTGGCAAAGATCACTTTTGAATGTTGAAGTTTCATTCTGTGAATTATTACCCAGTTTGTTAAAACTAGATTTCTGTAATTCATTAGCTGAAGATTGGCCCCTGAGTTGGGCTGTAGATTCATATCTTCTTGGATCATGTTTTGAATTATATGCATTGGCAGGTCTCGTATTATATTTTTCATCATCGTCCTCAAAGTCAAAAACTTTCTGGCCCTGATTATTTTTAAATGACGAAATTTTATTTTTTGAAATATTATCTACTTCATCAGAATCAGATTTCTTTATTTTATCAGTGGAAGATTGCCCGGTAAAATGTGCTTCATATCTTAAAGGATCATATTTTTTATCATATATTTTGGTAGCTTTCACGTTATGCTTCACATCATCGTCCTCAATGTCCCATTTTTTTTGTCCATGACTATTTTTTAATGTAGAAAATTGATCGACTATTGATCGACCTTTCGACTATTTATCACTTCGGCAGGAGAAGTTTCGTAAGTATGAGTAGCTACTTTTCTTGGCTCATTTGGTGAATATTTTGAAAATGTGCATTTTGAAGAAGGATCTTCATAGATTTCTTCAGCGTTGGATTTCGAGGTAAACATATTTGAAGTCAAATTTCTTGTAGTTTTTATCTTTTCTCTTGAATTTTTTCGACCACTATTTCTTTTTTCACAATTACGTGAAAAATTCTTCTGCATACTGCTTGCCCAGTAAATTTCAGATTTTTGTTTGGTTCCTGTTGTCGTTTCTTGATCGTCACACATAATAGTTTCAGAACAGTCAGTCCCTTTAATAGTTTCAGGATATTCAGATACTCTAGGTTCAATAGTTTTGGTCTCTAAAATGTCCTCAATGGATTGGTCTTTATTTAGTATGTAGGCTGCTGTAGTTTCTGATATATCAGATACATTCAGGGCTGATTCATTTGGTGAATTGGAAAGCTCAATCGAATTTTTTTTTCTCATTTTGGGTGAGATTTTTTCAAGATTATTGTCAGTGCTCAAGTCATTTTCTAAATCTTGATTGGATATATTTTTGGAAATGTAATTTTTAGGTTTTGTGTTGAATGTTCCTGGTGTTTCTTGATTAATTAACTGACTTTCATTAACATATTGGGTTTTATTTTTAAAGTTATTGTTATTTGTACCGGTAAGTTGGGACTGATTTAGATCATTTTTTGAATTATCTTTTTCCAATCTGTTAAAGTAGGCTATTAGGTTTTTAGTATAACCTAGACCTGTTTGTGAATTTATGTTTACCATGTTTGTGAATTTATGTTTTGAGATAGTTTATTTGTCTTGCAAATGTTAAGTGAGATTTAATCAGTACCAGTCGAAATGTCCCTTAAAAACTTATCTTGAACATCATTTTTGGCTTTCATAACAAACGTTTAAACCTGGAAAACTTTTCCTGTCGATGATTTTTTTTATTCTGGTTTTCTTTATTTGTGCTATTTACATCCTTCAATTTGACTCTTCTGAAAAAGAAAATTGGATCTGTTAACGAAAATAAATACTTTTAATTTCTTTATATATATTTTTAAACAGTGATCAGTTTAAAACATATACTACTGAATTCACAAAATATGATACTTGCTGTTGTTGTTGCAGTTAATTTACGTCGCACTAGGGCTGCACAATGGGCTATTGGTGACGGTCTGGGAAACATCCCTGAGGATGATCCGAAGATAAGCCATTACAATTTTGATCCTCTGCAGAGGGGGTGGCACCCCTGCTTCGGTAGCCCAACGACCTGCACGCGAAGTCGAGCACTTTACGATAGAACAGTTTAACGAGGATCCATACCACACACCTTCGGTCCCTACGTAGACTGATCCAAATGGTCTCCCACCCGCACACTGACCGCAGCCAGTGATGCTTGACTTCGGTGATCTTCTGGGAACTATGTCTTAACGATCAGTCCACTGCGGGACAAATATGATACTAGTCTCGATCAAATTATTACATCACATCGATTCCGAAATTATTACATCACATTCCAAATTACTGAATCACTAAACCTTGTCCGATGAAATTAGCGTAGTGGCTAGATTTTGACTCAAATGTTTCATTTTCTTATTGACTCGGTTAGCCTGGTCAGGCTATTTGCACCAAATTTACGTTAGCGCATACATAGTTAGGCACTGGTCAATGTAAAAAGAAAAAAAAAGTCTTCAATTTTAGTTTTGTGACACCTAATGAAGAGTAGCATTTACTTATTTTTGATAGTTTGTTTATTATTTGAAGAGCTTAGTGGAAGAACCAACTAAAGGTCTGGTTTCTTAGGACAAGCGCCTTATCTGGGCGTCAGCGGGACGTCAACGTCACGCTGACGCCAACAAAATACTGGTTTGTTAGCTCAAGGCCTGGTTTCTTAGAACTAGCGCCTTATCTGGGCGTCAGCGGAAAGTTGACGTAGATCTGACGCCAAAAAAGACTTTTTTGTTAGCTCAGCGTGAGCAGTCGGTCCAACGCAGACATTATCTCTCATTGCGCATGCGTTAATAACGTAAACAAATATTTATTTTGAATTTGTATTGATTTTGTTATTGTCGACCAGTGTTTTAGAGAACAAATAAGGACTTTGTCCATGAAAAAACACATTATAGCTGAGCTAAATGAAGAGTGCTATGTTTAATGAAGAAGCTATGTTTAATGTCAAAATCAAAATCTTGGCTGATTTTAATGTGCTGTTGGATGTTGTCCGCCATTGCTTCTGTGGTTAACATCACGTTGTAATCCAACTGCAGTTGAGTTGGACGGCAATTGTAGTTCAAGATGAGCGTTCGATGACGTATACTATCAAACTCACAAATGGACCAATCAGAGGTTAGCGCTGATTTCCAGCTGACGGCGTCCTGTCCTAAGAAACCAAGCCTTAAAGGTCTGGTTTCTTAGGACAAGCGCCTTATCTGGGCGTCAGCGGGACGTCAACGTCACGCTGACGCCAACAAAATACTGGTTTGTTAGCTCAAGGCCTGGTTTCTTAGAACTAACGCCTTATCTGGGCGTCAGCGGAAAGTTGACGTAGATCTGACGCCAAAAAAATACTTTTTTGTTAGCTCAGCGTGAGCAGTCGGTCCAACGCAGACATTATCTCTCATTGCGCATGCGTTAATAACGTAAACAAATATTTATTTTGAATTTGTATTGATTTTGTTATTGTCGACCAGTGTTTTAGAGAACAAATAATGACTTTGTTCAAGAAAAAACACATTATAGCTGAGCTAAATGAAGAGTGCTATGTTTAATGAAGAAGCTATGTTTAATGTCAAAATCAAAATCTTGGCTGATTTCAATGTGCTGTTGGATGTTGTCCGCCATTGCTTCTGTGGTTAACGTCACGCTGTAATCCAACTGCAGTTGAGCTGGACGGCAATTGTAGTTCAATATGAGCGTTCGATGACGTATACTATCAAACTCACAAATAAACCAATCAGAGGTTAGCGCTGATTTCCAGCTGACGCCGACGTTTAGGACGACAGGCTAAGAAACCAGGCCTTAAGAGAGAATTTACTGAATTTGCGTAAACGAGTGTTAAAGCTTATGCGTTCCTCTTTTTTGTTTTTTCGCTCAATCTTGATGTCTTTAGTGAAGACGTAACACAAAATTTTTCGGGTCTATTTATTTGACCCTAACTCTTTTATAAAGAAAGATTTTTAAGATTTTTGTCCGAAGCATTTGCTGGTTTTCACGGAGAATGTCTTCCCACGAATACTGAGGTTTGAAAAGATAAAATAAATATGCAAATATTCAAGCTTATATTCATAGAATAAAACTTTAGCATTCTCATTTTGTAACAAACTGGTATCAAATTTTATCTGACCTTGTTAGTTAAAAAACCGATCAGAAACGATTCAGAAGCAGTGTCTGCTCAACTTTCGCGGAGTAGATGTTTTACTGATATGTGCAGCTTTAATTAGCAAAAATTAAGTAATTTTTAATTTTAAAATTTTTTTTTAAATTGTGGCCATTGTGGTCAAAATGTTACGTTATTTCGTTACATCTTAAGGTACATCTGAAAAGAAATAAAAGTATTTTTATTAGTTTAAGTATAAAAAATATCTAGGAATAGTTGTTGACGCACATAAATTATTTTCAATTTTTTATTAAAAATTTGCAGTTTTATGTAAAGATGACACATTTTAATTTATAGAAATGTTTATAAAAGCTATTTTGTTTTATTTTCCTTCGTCGTAAACTCCGCGATCATGATTAGTCATATCCGCCGAATTAGGTTATCATTACACGAATTTCCGCCGAATTAATTTCTCAGCCTAGTTTCCAGAAGATAAGAGAACACGTGTTTAAAGATCAAAGTTGCATTTACCTTCAAAAAGAATTCTTTTTAGCGAAACTAATTATCATTTGCATAAAATGAAAACAAAAACCACGAAAAATTCTCGTGGTTAACCCGATGTTTATGGAACTCTGGTATGTTTCTGGTAGTATACTTTTCATCAGCATGGCAATCTCTGCCGGCAGGGAGCAAAACAAAGTTTAACTCTCTGTCTCTGTGTTTCGCTCAAATGTAGACATAATTTGAACCATGCAGATTTTTATGAAAAAGTTGCCATTATTATGCTTATTTCGGTTTAACACTCAATATTTTAAGTGTGCACAAACATCTTAAAGATCGTTAATTAGCTCCTTCTTATTTTCAATTCAAAAATAATAATCGGGAAAACAGCAAAAAATTTTTTTTATAAGTAGTAGTGCTTAATTTGCTTAGAAAAAAAATTTATTACCAGAGCGGTGTGTCTAAAACACAATCTAATGCGAACCAGAAAAAAAAATTACGTTGAAGCTATTTAAGGGTCATGTTTTCTTGACATTTTTTAATTACTGATTTGCCAAAAAAAAAATATAAATTTCTCCTTAATATACGGAAGCTGTTTTAAGTTTTTCATTTTCACCATTTTTTTCTCTCCCCGTGCATTAGGGTCAGATGACAAGCAAGTGATTTTCTAGGGTAGTTTATTGACTATTTGTTGCCAAGTCACTTACACGGTTCTTCAAATAGCATAGTAGTAAAGATAGCTAAAAAATTGTCAAAATTGGAACATAAAAAAAATTCAAACTTGCAGCAAACTGTTAAATAACCTTTAATAAGTGGTTAAAAGTTATACGACTTAATGCATTAGGTTTTGGTGCGAATAGGAAAAGGAGAAAGAATTTTACATACTGGTATTTGGACATTAGAAGCGAAGATTTGTTTTTTACACTTCTATGAATGAGACTAATCTTGAATCAATCGGACTAATAGTTTAGAAGCTATAAGAAATTTATGTATAAAAATTATACAATATTGCTCCTGCATAAATTTAGGCTTCTTTCATTGCTATCCGTAAAAGCAAGTATTGTTCTCTTTGTATTATTCCATCAATTCCAAATTACTGAATCACTAAACCTTGTCCGATGAAATTAGCGTAGTGGCTAGATTTTGACTCAAATGTTTTATTTTCTTATTGACTCGGTTGCTATCCAATTGATATCAACCCAGAGACAATCGAACTAATAGTTCAGAAGCTATAAGGAGTTGAATAAGTACAATTTTGCTTTTTCTTACATTTAGTCATTTCTCATTGCTATCAATAGAAATTGATTATGTTTTCTCATGAAATACTTCTTTTTACGCTCAATCAAACAAGACCGAATTCTAAGACAATCGGGCTAATAATCTAATAGCCATAAAGAGGTTATTCATTAAAAGTACAATTTTGTCCTTCCATACATTTACACATTTTTAATTGCTGTTTAAAAGAATTAAGTATTGTTCTTCTTGAATTATTTTTCTTAATAAATCGCATGATATCAACTCTGAGACAATGGATCTAATAGTTTAGAATCCTTAAGGATTTTATGCATTAAAAGTACAATTTTGTTCCTGCATATACTTACGCATTTCTCATTGTGATCCAAGGAAAGCAAGTATTGTTCTCCTTGTATTACTCTTCTAATAAATGTAATGATATCAATTCTGAGATAATCGGTCTAATAGTTTAGAAGCTATTAGGATTTAATAAATAAAAATTACAATTTTGTCCTTGCATATATTTACGCATTTTTCTTTGCTATCTAAAAAAATTACGTATTGTTCTTCTTGTATTGTTTTGTTAATAAATCGACTGATATTAACTCTGAGACAATGGGTCTAATACTTTAGAATCTTAAGGATTTTATATACAAAAAGTACAATTTTGTTCTTGCATATAATTACGCATTTCTCATTTGCGAGCCAAAGAAATAAAGTATTGTTTTCCTTGTATTACTTTTCTAATAAATTTAATGCCATCAATTCTGAGGCAATCGGTCTAATAGTTTAGAAGCTATTAGGATTTTAAATATAAAAAGTACAATTTTGTTCTTGCATATATTTACGCATTTGTCATTATCATCTGAACAAATTATTTTTTTTTCTCCTATTAAAGTCAACTTTGAGATAATCTGTCTATTAATTTAAAAGCTAAAAATAACTTATATATGAAAAAGGTATTACTTTTTTCGGAATTTATCTACGAATTTATCATCACTATCCAGTTGCTATCTAGAAAAATAAGGCGTTTTTTAACAAGCATTGTTTTAAATTGAATCATCGATAAACCGAACGCAAGATCATTGGATTAAGACCACTCGTTGGCTGTGGTATGTAAGTTTGAAAACAGCGGTACCAGCGCAGGCACTGTTTCCATCGTCTGACCGGGCTCAAAATAACGTGACATTCCCACCATAGCAGTTTAATGATAGAGCTCTAAAAATGGTGCTAGGTGCTTTGTCTTGGTTGGGTTATGTGTGAGATCACTCTAAGAGTTTAGATGTTATGAATGTTTTCCATACAAAAAGTATAACTCATGCATCTGGTATTGCTATCCAGAGAAGCAAAGCATTGTTTTCAATGTATTTCTTTAAGTTTAATTGATTGAAATCAAATTCGAGTCAATAGGGTTACTGTTTCAGAAAATGCAATGTTTTTTTTGTATAAAAATAATTATTTTTGAATAGTATTTCATATGAATGAAACCCTTATCACGTCAAAACTATTTACCCCGTATATTTGGGGTTAGTCTAATGCTATTCGGTTTAATACAGAAAATAGGGAATTTGATTTTACGTGTCTAGAAAACAATATCAAAGGCTGAAATAGATTTTTTTCTAAAATAATACTTTTTTTACAAAAATACTTGCAACTTTTAAACCATTTAGTATTATATACTCGTAATTGATTTCATTCAATAAAAAAAGAGTAAAAAAGAAAAAAAAAAGAGTGGGAAACAATACTTCAATAATAGGTACAATACTTATGAGACGAGTAAATGCAAAAGTGTACTTCTGATTCATAAAATCCCCTTAACTTCTAAATTATTGATCCTTTTGCTTCGGAATAGAACTTATTCGCTTCAGCGTAAAAAACGATGCAGGAATCAAAAAAATTTTGTGCTTAAATAACATCATGTTAATTCCTTATCCCATTTATTTCTGTTTCCCTTATCCCCCAAAACCAGAAGCAACTTTTTACCACTAACAATCAAGAAGGGTACTTTACAGTTTGCCGAAGGTTAAAACTTTGATTTGGATGTCCATTTCTTTTCTAACCCTATTTTTACTGTACCGCCTTAGGAAAATTTGCCATGGAAAAACCTATGGTAATCTATGGCAACCTATGACTTCCATAGAAATTTGTATAGCAGGATACCACCCTCCTATGTTAACCATAGTGATATGTATGGTATTATATGGCATGACACCATAGGCCTATGGCAACCATAGAAATTTGTATGGCAGAATACCATAGGTCTATGGTAACCATAGAGATCTGTTTGGCATTTATAAGGTATGACACCATAGGTCTATGGCAACCACAGAATTTTTGTATGGCAGTATACCATAGACCTATGGTAACCATAGAGATCTGTTTGGCATTTATAAGGTATGACACCATAGGCTTATGGGAACCATAGAAATTTTTATGGCAGGATACCATAGGCCTATGGTAACCATAAAGATTTGTATGGCATTCATATGGCAAGACACCATAAACTTATGGTAATATGGATATATATATGGATACTTATGGATATATATATGTATAGTATTTATATGGCAAGACAATCCCTTATGGAAATGAACCATACACATATGGCAAATGTATGGGAACACACCTTACTTTTATGGTGATGTTTGGTATGGCAAAATACCAAATAATTATGGGAAAGTAACATATACGCATGGCAAACTTATGGAAACTCACCATATAAGGTTAGAACTTTGATTTGGATGTCTATTTCTTTTCTAACCATATTTTTACTGTACCAAAAGAGAATATTCTAACATTAAATATTGAGTTGAGCCGCGATGGCTCAGGGGATAGAGCGTTCACCTTCCAATAATATGCACCAGGTTCGAATCCCAGCGATAGCTGATCGATACGAATTCCGCATCCGGCTTGCACCAGCCACATTGCTGACGAGAAATATCTTCAGTGGTATACGGAACTTGGGTTAGACTCCCCTTACCGTCAGGTTAACCGTAGGAGGTTCTCGTGGTCTTCCTCTCCATATAACGCAAATGCGGGTTAGTTCCCACGAACTTTCCACGAAGACAAATTTCTCCCAATACCTGATATAGGAGCTCCCTTATCTTCTGGATTGGGTTCAAAATTACAAGGTTACTTAGTTGATGATTGGTGGTCTTAAACCCAAAAATTGGGTCTGTTGTTCAACGATGGTTATAAAAATTAAATATTGAGTTGATACATGAATAAACATCTGCATAAATAATAAACACCACTAATTAATTGTAACCATATCACAAAACGATTTCCAGGATTTGATGATTGACAGCTAGAAGAGGGCGGAGCCTTTATATGCATATGAAATAACAGAAACATTATTCTTACCTTTTTCTTCTTCTGCTAATTTATGAATTCTTTTTGACTAAGTGCAAGCTGTCAGTCGTGGTTAATGGTAAAAAAATTAAAATTCAACTGGGTTAATAAAAGTAGTTTATTAAAATAGTTTGACGTAGTATTCTTGTCGACGAGTGTTTATAAGATATCTTAAGTTATCAGAATAATAGAATAGATAATTTAGTCTAGGGATTTTTCCCTTCCGATAACAAAACAAAAGGATGTAAAAACAGTTGTTGTAATCAGAAATCATTTTCTCTTTAAATATTCTTTATTAATAAAATATTTCTTTTTAAACTGCTTCCGCCCTAAAGGTCTCAAACTTGCGTGGAAAATGTTTTCGATGATTCGACTATAAATTTTTTAAAGAACACAATTTTTTGTTTGTTGATAAGAATATGAAGAAAATTGTAAAATAAGAATGTATACATTTGATTTATTTCATGATAAAACATTATTATACTTTTGTGTTTGCAGAAAATATTTCGCAGGTATAATTGCATAAAATATATTTTTTCTTTCTAAATTTATTTACTAAGCATATTTTCTAACTTATAAAGTTTTTAACGAATAAAATAATATTTTATGCTATATGAAAATTTAAATCAATATTTAAGTGTCATGTAATAAACTCGATATGTTACAAGTTTGTGTTCTCTTTCAATAATTGTGTTCTTCACAATAAAAATTAGTATGCAAGTAAATTTTTTTCTTTTGTATAGATCTGAGTTCGAATAATTTAATTACTTAACAGAGTTTCAAAAAGTAATAAGCTAGTTTTCTTGAATTTATAATAATTTCTTCTTTTTTTTTTTAAATTCTATTTCATAAACATTAGGAAATCATTTTCTGTTAACATTTTTCTCTGTTTCGTCTTCTCAAATTCCGTCTTCATTGTCCATTCCGTTATTTTTCATTTAATTTATATTATTAAAAAAACGAACTTCACTTTTAGTTTTTACGTATTTTTCTTCTTCTTTTGTATAAATCTGACGTTCAAATTATTTAATTTTGTAACATCTGAGTTTTAAAAAATAATAAGCTAGTTTTCTTGAATTTATAATTTATTTTTTAATTTTTTTTTTTAATTCTATTTTATAAACATAAAGAAATCATTTTCTGTTAACATTTTTCTCTATTTCATCTTCTCAACTTCCGTCCTCATTGTGCATTCCGTTATTCTTCATTTAATTTATATTATTAAAAAACGAACTGAACTTTCAGTTTTTACGTATTTTTCTTCTTCTTTTGTATAGATCTGAGTTCGAATAATTTAATTACTTAACAGAGTTTTAAAAAGTAATAAGCTAGTTTTTTTGAATTTATAATAGTTTCTTTCTTTTTTTAAAAAATTCTATTTCATAAACATAAGGAAATCATTTTCTGTCAACATTTTTCTCTATTTCATCTTCTCACTTTCCGTTTTCATTATCCATTCCGTTATCTTTCATTTATTTTATTTTATTCAAAAAACGGACTTCACTTTTAATTTTTACGTTTTTTTTTTCTTTTGCATAAATCTGACGTTCAAATTATTTAATTATTTAACATCTGAGTTTCAAAAAGAAATAAGTTAATTTTTAGAATTTATAATGTTTTATATTTTTAATTCCATCTCATTCCAATAAGGAAATCCTTTTCTTTGAACATTTCGCCCCATTTCATCTTCTCACATATCATTTTTTTAATATTTTATTCCATTTATTTAATAGAAAAAACGAACTTCGTTCTTAGTTTTTGCGCTTTTGCGTGCTTTTTTAATAAATAAACACAAAAGTTTCAATCTATAAATTTAAAAAAAAGTTGAATTTGCCTATTTTACTAATCTGCTTTAAAAGTCACGTTAAATAATCCTTACTAAATCAATCTTAACTTAAAATTTTGCTTAAGGGCTTGTTTATTATCAAAATTGCGCTTGAAAACCACGATAAGGAAAAAAAAGCAATTAACAAAAAAAGAACGTTTTTATTGTAGTTAAAAAAATATCAAAACTACACTGCAAAAATGGCGGTGTAATCCCTATCCGAATTGGGTGTAGATAATATAAAATACCTTAAAGCATGTAGTTAAATTTAAACTCCGATTTATGAGAAACCTTACACCAAGATCAGATGTATTTAATCGGGTACTGGGAACTCGATAAGAAGACGATCACTGATAACACACTCGTAACCTATGATCTCAGCTCCATCAGATCGTTTATAAGCAAGATGGCGTGTTAAAGTCGAGCTTAAATTCTCACATATGTTAGAATTTTAATTCTTGTGAAATTAATTAAATACAACGGCGTATCGCACATCGAATTTGTTAAAATATAAGTCTCTCTCGTCTACGTCTCTTACTGAACTTAAATGTATTATTTGTTCATGTGTATTGTAAGTGTGATAGATTTTTGTTTCGTGTACCCGGCAACTTCGATGCATAATTAGTTTGTTTCCGTTCTACATGGCTATGTGTTAAGTAATATTATAATGAAGCGTGTCTGTTTTTCTGTTAAGTAGTATTTATAGTGATAGAATTGAAATTTTTGTGGATCAGTTTTTGTAAGGAAATTGTAGAACATGTCACTTAAGAAAATTGACCCTTGACAGGCTTGACTTTGCTTTAGTGATGTCCTTTACGAATTATAATGGAAATAGAATGGACAATTCAGTTGCTAACGTAAACAAGTGCCACGTTTCTGAAACCAATCAGGATAGAGATAACCACACTACGCCACTTGCAGGTTTTCCATTATTTTCTCTCCTGAAAATGTAAACGTCAGCGAATTTTAGATATCGCCAACAGTTTGCTTACATCGAGTAAGAGATGGCTGGAATTTGTTGTTTTCTTCCATCCCAGCCAATATACAGTATCCTCTGAAACAAAATTTCGCCGTTGTATGTGTGTACTTTTTTAAGTTATATGATAAGGATAATTATATTTAAATATTTAAATATTTGTGCTTAAATCTTTAAATCTGTTTGAGTTGTATTAAGTAATTTTATTGTATTTAATTTCCATCTGCTTCGGTTTTGTTAAGCCTAGTTCGAATTCATACGAATATTCTCTCCATGCAGTGTGGACGTTTGATTTACAAACTAATTTCATTTTAAGAAATATTGTACGTATGTATCTTAAATTTGCGATTCTTACTTTATGTTGTATCGAAAGAGTAACTTTACTGACTCTTACGTGTATCATATTCTACTGTAATTATACATTTTAGTGTCGTTCTGAGTATATAATCATGGATAATAATATGAATATATAATTATGAATAATAAACATGGTGGTGACTGCTTTATATCAAGTTGTGTAAAATAATATTCTGGGTCTTTTACTGCATCAAGAACTATCCTTGGTTCTTAGAGAAATGGAATAGCACTTTGGTGTATAGTAGCTGCCACCATTTTAAGTGTCGGGAAAACTAAAATTTTTTACAATGTATTTGTGAAAGTGTTAAAACGTTCTGAAAAAGAGAATGGTCTATCAACTCCCCAAGATTCGCGGTCTTTGCTTTAGTGATGTCCTTTACGAATTATAACATTTTTCTATCAATCCAGATGTTTCGTCAAATTAATAGGTTGTTCAAAAAGTAATTTCGTTTTTTTCCCCAACAGAGAACTTAATTATACTTTTTCACAGCCATTTTCACCACATAATCATTGTATATTTCGACAGTTTATATAGCAACGCTCGCTTGTGAAAAGGTTCCCCTGATTCTACGTAGTAGTTTTTGGTAGGTGCCCTTTCCATAATGGAAAGTGAAAAGGAAAGTTTTTGACATATTTTACTTTTTTACAATCTAAAAGGGTTAAATACTATTCAAGCAAAAAAAAAAAAAAAATCCGATGGGTATGGAGAAGATGTACAGGAAGTACGTCAGCAACAAAACTAGTTCGCAAAATTTCAATGCACGAAGATGCACCAAGGCAGTTTAACCCCTTAACAATTGGTTAATTTCCAAGAAAACGGTCATATAAGTGCCTATTTTTTTTTCTCCCTGTATCCCTGATTAGTGCTGACATCTAGTTTAAAATAAGCAATCTACAATTACGATAAAAAATATCCTCGTACTGCCACCTGGTGTGTAAAATGAGAAATTAAAAGTTTTCTGGGCAAAAGAAATGAATTAGTTTTCTTCTTGTACGCGCGTTACTACTGAACACTCCAGCACGGAAATATCACGGGAGCGAGAAATAGTGGGCGAAACGTCACCCCGTCATTTTCCCGGGAGCGAGAAGGAAAGGGTTAAGCTAATAAAGATACAATGCATTAATTGATGCAAATGGGTGAATATCTAAATATACTCGTGAGGTCACTGAAAAATTAAATTCATTGACGTCGTTCGCTTAAGATTACTTGAAAAGCTAGGTTTTATCTCAAAGATTGACACATAGATTCCTCATGCATGTTCTCACGGAAAGAAATTTGTGTCGTCAAGTTGATGTCTGTGATTTTCTTCTTTAACGTCAAGACATGAGCGTGGTTAGGGTAATAGCGGCCCTGGCCAAAACATTGGGGCATTTTTATCATGCTTTGTTTAACAAAGCATATATTAAACATTGGATTTTTTTTAATGTTTCAATCAGATTTTTCAAAAATTGCTTTCTCGTTTAACGGATGAAATTGTGAAAAAATGTATAAATAATACTTAATATTATTTAACAATAATGCTGCAATTAGAAATTCTTAATACCAGTAATAATAAAAAAGTTGTTTAATATTATTTAGTTATCGTAAACTAATTTTTGAATAAATGAACAAACTAAAAACATTAATGAATTGCAAAGGTGGTGAACCAACTTGCGAATTAAAAGTGAATTAATTTGGATTAACTACATCTTTAATATGTTTTAAAATTATTTGTATTGTTATATTTGTGTATGAAATTAAATGGGTGTAATTGAAATATATTTATTGACAATAAAGCAGTAAATACTACAATGAACACATTAAAATATAAAAATGATATGAAATGAGTAATTAAAAATTATAATTTAAAAGTTACATTTTCATCTGCTTGCTTTTGAAAAAAAGATAATATTACGTTTTTTTAATTATTAACTTGTTCCATAATTCTATTAATAAAATATTTATTATCAGTGAGATGTGATGTCAATGGTTTATTATCACAGCCTTAAGTACAGTATATTTGATAATGCAGTTCTGCATAAATAATATTTTTCGATAAAGCTAGGATTTAAAAAGTGATTTTTTTAAAATTCAATATTTTAAAAACATGCTAACTCTGCTTCTTATTTTTCTTGACATTTTCTGCAGCAATTCTTAGAGATTGCCTTATATATATTCACTCACAAATCAGCAAGTTTTGAAATTTTTAATACAATTAATCTCTATGACTTAAAAGTTGAAAGTTGGCAAAAATTTTATATTGTTATTTTAAAAATTACACTCTTGATAAAACATTAACTGAAATGAAATTTGTGACATTTGGAAATATAAACCGTAATAACTTATATAAATTATATTTACAACGAATAATAAAAATGTGTTCAACATTTAATAAAGGTAAAGAAAAACTTGTAATATAGATATTAATGAGTTCTGAATTTTTGGCGGCTCTAAATTTTCGCGGCCATGGGCGGTCGCTCAAATTGCTCACCCCTCTGTGTCAAAATAATTATCCAATTTTGAAGCTCATCATAACTGGGACAAGAAATCGGTTGTTTATAACAATGTTCCGGTTTGTACAAAATTTTTAGACGGTAAAACCTTTACTTCAAATAATGAGATCGAAAATACCTGGATCAGTTTTTTACCTGCAAAGAACGAAAATTGTACAAGCGTAGAGACAAGAAATAATATAATAACCTATAAGAAAATCACCTTTTGTTTTCATAAAAAAAAAAGAAATTACTCTCCGAACAACCCAATATTTATTTTGAAAAGTGAAATGTTGGATAAGATGGTTTAATAGATGTACTATATTTGAAACGAAATAAAAACAATAGCGTTATATATTGCACGAAAAAGGGATAAAAACAGCTGAAACGAAAATAAAATATTTATTCTATTATACCGTTTTCTTCCCCCCCCCCTGAACATATTTATACTGTTGATGAACTGCCAAGTAATGGAAGTAAAAAAGAAACACTGAACAATTCCTGAGATAAATAAGTAAATAAATTTCTTAATGTACTACGTAGAAAATGATTTGTGGTTTGGAACGAACTTTCATCTTATCAGATCTCAAATGTTTAGAACACTGACAGTAAAAAGGTCGAAATATATATATATATATATATATATATATATATATATATATATATATATATATATATATATATATATATATATATATATATATATATATATATATATATATATATATATATATATATATATATATATACGAGGGTTGCTATTTATATTTCTGGCCTAATGATGAAAAAACAAATATGTAGGATCGAAATTGGTTTTATTGTTTTTCAAAATATTCTCCATGATGATCAATACACTTTCACATGCGTTTGAACCAATTTTCAAAGCACTTTTTCCAGTCCGATTGAGATAACTCCTAAACATGCGTTTTGAATGCACCATCGCTTCTTCGGGGATAGAAAATCGTTGTCCACGTAATTTATTTTTGATGTGTGGGAATAAGAAGAAGTCATTGGGTGCCAAATCAGGGCTGTACGGCGGATGACCCATCAGTTCGATCTTTCGCTCCGTCAGAAATGCCTTTGTTTGAGTCGATGTGTGAGAGCTCGCATTGTCATGATGAAGAATGATTCGCCTGTTCTTCTGCCTTTTTCGAATTTCTCCGATGATCCAACGCGAACAAATTTTTTTTACGCTCAAATGTTCATGCAATATTTTATTGATGCTAGTCATACTAATGTCCGAAAACGCCTCTATCTCTCGGTATGTCACATGACGATCTTGTTTTATCAGTTCACGCACAGCATCGATCTTTTCTGGCACAACAGCGGATTTTGGACGACCTGCACGGGATTCGTCCTGGCTGGAACATCGACCACGATTAAATTCGTAATACCAATTTTTTACAGTGCTGTAGGATGGCGCTTTATCGCTGAATAAAGAATTAAGTTCATCGAAACACTCTTGTCTTGACAATCCACGTCGAAAGTTATGAAAAATAATGGCACGAAAATGTTCTCGATTCAATTCCATTTTTTGAAAGAGAAGAACTTTTCAATTTACTGTCAACAACACAAATGAAGTTATAATGACAAATCGTCTGCTGAATTTATGTTTAAAAATATCAAACTTTCGATTAAAATCGTCTGCGGTCGCCTAGCAACACTTACTGTTGCCAAAGCCCGAAATATAAATAGCAACCCTCGTATATATATATGTCACGGCGAAAGACCGAAATCGGTGGTTGTTGACTTTCACCGGTGAATGTCGACAAACACCAAATACGTCGGTGAAAGATCGAAAATTTCATTACATTCTTGTACATTCGGACCCTCACCGGTGTATGTCGACAATCACAGATATGCTTTGGTGAATGTCTGAAATATTTATTACATTCGATTTGATGTGAATTTATTCGTGGACATTTATTCCATATTTTAACCCTACACTGATGTTTTTTAAGGTTAAGTGCCACTGCCCGGTATACATTTGGCCGGTATACCCTACACTGATGTTTTTTTTTAAGGTTAAATACCACTGCCCGGTATACCCTACACTGATGTGATGATGTTGATGTCACTATGCGAATTTTTAAATACCAGAATTCTGATTATCTGACCAGAATTCTGAATCTGATCTGACCAGAATTCTGAAATTTTAAAATTCTGATTTCTTTGTTTAATAAATGATTATGCTATGATTAAGTTATAGAGTTGGCTAAATACTCATTGTAGTTATTAAACGAAAGTTATTTTCGAAAATACATTGTAGTTATTTTCGAAAATACTTTTTAATATGAGTTTTCAGTATTTAGCAAAGTTTTTGTTATTTAATAATAAAAATAACAAAATATGCAGTAGTTTAATAATTTAGTTCTATTTATTATTAACTTTTTTAACTATTCTTTTCAGGTACTTTATTGACGTTGCATTAAAGCTGCACAATGGGCTATTGTCGACGGTAAACATGTCTGAGGATGATCCGAGGACAAGTCATCATAATTTTGTGGGTCATTTCCTCAATTCAGACATCAATCTGAAGGGGAAGGAAATTTTCTCCTGATCACTGTACCCATGGTACTGCTCAGCGACCGACAACAGGACTTTCGATTCCACAGATTCTACGAGCACGTGTATCGCACTTTCTCGGCGGGTCTTAGTGGAGTCGGGTATCGAACTCCGGCCTCTCCTGACCGGA
Organism: Parasteatoda tepidariorum; assembly: GCF_982258835.1. Classification (NCBI taxonomy): domain Eukaryota; kingdom Metazoa; phylum Arthropoda; class Arachnida; order Araneae; family Theridiidae; genus Parasteatoda; species Parasteatoda tepidariorum. Next base: position 48,677,168 of record NC_141762.1, on the reverse strand, counting down.
TTTCGATTCTGTAACCACGGCCTATTTATTTATTATCAATTTAATTTAATTTTGTAATAAAACTAATTATTTCTAATTTGTATTCCTTAAACTCAACAACTTATTTTAATTTCTTTTATAATTTTTTGAATTTTATTTTGCATAATTGAATCGTAAAAGGGATTATCGCAAAAAACGCTTCCTGCATTTGAATATGCTTCTTAAAATCTAGTACAAGAGTGAATAAAAAAAAACAACAACTAAAAAGTGGCAAGATTTGTTTAACTTTTTTATCAGAGCTATAATTGCTCTCTTTGGAATTTGGTTATAAAGGAAATATGTTTTTAGGGTGAAAAAATGGGAATTTTTCAAAATGCTCATTATGTATAATTGCTAAGATAAAACCCATTTCAAATACGAGGACCTTTAACTTGGGATCTTAATTAAGGAGTGAGAAAAGTTTTCACAAGATGAAAAGAATAAAAATATGAAGAAAGTGAAGAATAAGTATCTTGAAAGAAAGTACTTTTAATCGAGGCATACTTTATGCGAATTTAAAGCTCCAATTTAGAAACTTAAGTCCTTTATGGCATAGTTACGTGGCACGTAAGAAGGATTCAAAAGTATTTGATGATGAATAAAAATAAAAGGAACATTATGTATGAGTAAAAAAAGGTAAATATGTGCACATTGATTTAAAAGCTACGCAAAAAAATTCTTTTTTGTTGTTTAATGATTACAGATTCTGTGACTAAGCACTTTTTTCTAACCTTAATAAAGTGCAATTATTTATTTTCTGGAAAAAATATGTTAAAAATATGCGAAGGAAATGAAAGGTTCGCTTTATTAGAAATTGTTAGAATTTTAAATTAGCACTTTTAAACTAACAATCAATTTCTAATGTCCTATTCAGGGATGATTAATCTCCTACACAGGGGATAAGGCGATGGCCTCAAAATGAAGTGAACTGGATTCGAATCCTTGCAAAGGCAGGTCGATCCGAATTCTGCAGCTGGCTCGCACCGACCACAGTGCTGACGTAAAATATCCTTAGTGGTAGAGGTATCATGTGTTGAAGTGCCTTTACCGTCAGACTAACAATGGGAGATTTTCCTCTCCATGTGACCAACGTGCGGGTTAGTTCCATCAAAAATTCCTCCAGAAAGGCAAAATTTCTCCTCATTAAACTGTTCTACTGTAAAGTGCTCGAATTCGCGTGCAGGTCGACAGGCTACCGAAGCGGGGGTGCTATCCCCTCTGCAGAGGATCAAAATTGTGATGGAATGTCTTCGGATCCTCCTCAGGGATGTTTCCCAGACAGTCGCCAATAGCCCATTGTACAGCTCTAGTGCGACGTATATGAACTACATCAACAACATTAGCAAAATTTTTCCCAATACTTGAGCCTGAAGTTCTCTTTTTTTTCTGGATTGGGTTCAAAATTACAAGGCTACGGAGTTGAAAATCGGAAGTCGTAAACTCAAAATCGGGTCTGCTGTTCAACAACGGCTATAAATTAAAATTAAATCCCCGATTCTGTGGATTTCCCGATTCCCGAGAGTCGTTGGTTTAACTTGGTGTGGTGAATAGGGGTGTTAGGGATGTTCTCTGCTAGGATTAAAGTATAAACGAACACTTATATTTTCATTTTCATACAAAAAATCGTAATTAAAATGAACTAATACTGAATATAAAGTAACATAAACCCCTTGTTTGTATTACAATGATGTACGCACAACAAATGACATATTTTCCATAAATATAACAGCGAACTATTTTACTTTACTTTAGTGCATTTTATATGAGGTTTTTCTCGTGTTTATTTAATAAGTGTATCTTATATGTATTGATTTTTTAGAAAGTGTTCAGATTTCCTTCTTTTATGATTTATTTCCTTTATGATTTCATGTCATTTTTTTAATTACGTTTATTAAAATTTAAATGCCTCTTACCTTAAAATCTTGCTTCTTACGTAAAGATATTCACATATGGACACAACTAATCATGCTTATTTCTAAAACTATGAAAGCATCAGTGCAACCATAATTCGTACTAATTTTATATTCCAAAAATATTTTTTGTACCGAAAAATACACACAGTGTTATTATTTTTTGCTGGAAATCATGTGAGCGTCAATATTTTTTTTTTACTTAGAATTAACTGTGTCCTGTTTTCCTCCTTTTTTTAAAATTTTTTTCGTTTTCATGACGACTGTTCTTTTTTTTTTCATTTTCGCTAAATTTTACTTTACAGTGAATTTTTAAAGGCAATTCTTGAAAAAAACATAGTAAATCTCGTATGGACACATGCTGACTTTTCAGCGCTACCACAAACGGGTTCTTTACTACAATTCGTACCAATTAATGGGGAAATGTGTGAAAGAACAGAGGTGATTAACACAAAACAGTATAGTATTTCCGATTTCTCACGATAGATGGCACCACTAGAGAAACTATTTAAGCTACAGTTCATGGCTTATTTGGCAAATCAAAACAGAACTTGATCCCAACTTAACTACAATGTTTAGTATCAAACGAAAAGCCTAACATAGCCTAACTCCAATGTCCAACTAAATTTTATTTTTACAATTTTGAAACCATGCTTGTTGTAAACTGTTACAAAACCATATAGTTTTGCATTCATGGATTTTAAAACCACACCGGTTTTAAATGGTTTCAATCCCTTAAAGGTAAATAAATGTTTCTAACTGCAAATTTTACCGATTGGATAAACGAACTGCAACCATCTATTTTACCGTAATTTTAGAGTAAAAATTCTAACATTGATTAGATGAATCAATTTAGGTGAATCAATCAATGTAGTATTTGCGTGATTTATTGCTCTCGCATATAGTGTTGCTTGCATATGAAGAAAAATGTTTCTATAATCTCATTTACGAAACTTGAGGATCAATGGAAAATTGATGATGCATATTTTCTTTTGTAGAATGAGGATTTAGTGAAAAAAAATTTTTTTTTTCTTTCGTTTATAGAATTCAAGATTTATTTTATCCCGTGTTACTAAGATTTACGAAACGATTTGTGGATCTAATGTTTCTGAATTTACAATTTGAGACTTAGAAAAAAAGTATTCTACCAGATCACTTATTTCTTGAAGAAATGCAATTTTAAATTTGTTCACCCGCGTGCGAAGAAAACAAAATAGATAGAAATTGCTATTTTCTTTTATCGATTTTAGATTGCATCTAGCTTGTTGAAAAGGTTATTCAGTTAGAAAGAAAAATATCTTAAGAATCAAATTTTTTCCAATCCTATATAAACGCGATATATTTTCAACCCGTCAAATTAGTGCATAGCAACTAAAATAAAATAAAATAAAGAAAAGTATATTAGTTATTAAAAAATTAATTAAAATAAAATAATATTTTTAAATTAATAAAATAAGACGAAAAGAAATAAATTAAAATAAATTATTTTTTGTTATTCATCTTCAAACTAGCTTATTTTGGAATTTTTAACTAACTAGCTGCCTTTGTCCCCCTTCGAAATTATTTTGTACAGTATACAAACTTTACTGGTAACCAAACCGAATGCACAGTAGTATTAGTATTTATTAGCACAGTATTTTTTAAAAATATTAAGATTCGCAAACGCTTCGTGTTTTAAATTTTTTTTTTTTTGCAGACCAATCGTTTTAGTTAACATAGATGTTCATTCCATTATAGAAACAAACATTTTTGAGTCAAAGAAAATTTCCTCACAAATTAATTTTTTTAAAAAATAGGGTCGCAATGATTCTTTTTTATTTGACGTTCTATCCGGAGTAAAAATTCTATTTACTATTAAACTATCAAAATTTATTTCTTTGAACACGTTAAATTGAATTTCAAACGAATGATTCGTTAGTTCTACCTGAACCAATTCAAACCTCTGACTATTTCATACAAGTTCCATTACAGAAAGGAAAAAAAAATCTATATCGATTTTACTAAATCGCTTTAAGGAAGTTCCATTAAGCATCGTTATCGAAAAATCCACGAGGGAGAGTAAAACTAAATCAACCGAATCTACTAAGATTGATTTTGTATTTGATGATTATACTGGTCGTTTTATTCGAGGAGAAATTAAAGTTGTAGTCATTAAGCATTTCCCACTCTTTGAAGTTGTGTCGACTTTTCTTCAAAAACTTTCTCAAATATTGCTTTCATGTAATTTGAGGATTTTAAAGGGCGCTAATAGTTCTTTCAAAGAATCAGGTAATAAAATTGTCGAAGCAACTATTTTTAGTCAAAGATCTGACACTGCTATAAAGCAGTGTCAATCTTTGTGTTGATAATTGGGTACTTGCACTTTAAGAAGAAAACCTCCCGTACCCACACATGTGACCTATGACGTGAGAATGTTAATTAATGATAAGTAAATTAAATGCAGGGCCATATCGCACATCGAATTGGTTGAAATATAATTCTTTCTCGACAACTTCTTTTACTCAACTTAGATTTATTATTTGTTTATATATTTTATTGTAACCGTGATATATTTTTGTTTTGTTTACCTGGCAACTTCGATGCAAAATTAGTTTGTTTATGTTCCACATGGTTTCGTGTCTGTCTTTGCGTCTCTGTGTAAGTATATAGTGAAAGAATTGAAATTTTCGAGGAAGAATCTTTGTGAAAGAATTTAGAATGTGTCACTTAAGAGAAATGATACTTGATAGGCTTGGCATACTCGAAATAAAATGGAAAGAACAGCTGTTAACGTAAATAAATGCCAGTTTTAACAACCAATCAGTTTCCAGATACCCACTCTACGTCACTTGTAGGTATCCCATTAAAAATAATAATCAATCCATTAAACCAATATTGTTTTGTGTTTTTCAGGATCATGCTGAATGGCTCTGTAAGAGCGTGAACTAAGTGTGATGAAGGCTTAAAAAATAATAATTTACTGTAAGTGTATTTCGCTAACTTGCATGATCCAGTTAAAAATTATTAGTTTGTTTGGAAGAAATTTCGTCTTTTTTTTATGAAAATCAAAAGCGATTTTCTTAAAATGAATGTATATTTTATTGAACCAAATATTTTCCCTTCTGGTTTAATACCTTTTCAAATCTTTCTGACAGTAGCATGATATTCAACGCACAAAAGTTTTGTTCTTTTGTAGCAACGAACAGAATCAGATGATTTTGACCACCTTATACGAAGTGGAGGTTTAACCATCTAAACGATTTTGTAGAAACTGGATCATTGTTGTAGACAACCCATTTTTCGTCCCCTGTGACGATGCATTTTAAAACTGGATAATTATCTTGATTTTTGCGAAGTAAACCGCACACGATAACGCGACGGCACAAATTTCTTTCCATAAAAACATGAGGAAAGCGTATGTCGAGCTTTGAGATTAACCCTTAGGCTTTTCAAATGATCCTGAAAGTTTGAAATCGATTAACTTTTTCTCTCAGCAATATCAGGAGTTGATATTCGCCGGTTTATATATTTCAATCCACTCATTGTGTCTTCATCAGTTTAAATTTGGAGCGGAGCATCTTCGTGCGTTTTAATCGAGATTTTGCCGGACAGAAATTTTGAAAAGCAGTTTTGGCACTGGCGTACTGCTATTGCATTTTCTTCTCCCAAAACATCGTTATAATAATTTTCTTGTTAACATTAAAGTTGCAAACGTTAAATGGGATAATTTAGAAAACAATTTTTTTAGAAACTTGCATTGCGTAACCTACAGTTTATGGATAAAAATAGTTTTTGCAAATCCCATTTTGTAGAAGGGTGATGTTTAGACAGATGAAAAACGACAATGGAGATGACCAAGTATTTATTTCTAATAATTTTAGACAAAACTTGAATTTGTTGTTTAAAATATGACTGTACGTTAAACGTTACAAGGGATAATTTAGAAATTATTTATAATGACAGACGAAATTATTTATAATTTACGTTAACGTTACGAAGGCGGTTTTAATAATTTACAACACGAAATATACAGTTTTTGGGCAAAAATAGCTTTTACAAATCCCGTTCTAAAATGGGCAAAGTTTTAGCGTATTGTGTAGAGACAAACAATTAGTTTTTCTAATATTAGAAAAACTAAGGAAAGCTCTAACTTCTAATATTAGAAAAACTAAACTTAGGTAGTGGAAACTAGAATTTGTTTATGAAAATATGGCTGACCGATAAGCGTTACAAAATCAGTTTTAGCAATTTACATGAACAAATATACAGCTTTTGGGCAAAAACAGTTTTTACGAATGCCGTTATAAAATGGGCAAAGCGTATTGTTTGGAGATAAACAATTAGTTTTTCTAATATGGTTAGTGAAAATTAGAATTTGTTTATGAAAATATGACTGTACCTGAAGCGTTAATAGGATTTTCTCAGATATTAATTTCAGAAATAATACTACGAAATCTACACTTTTTGGATCAAAATAATTTCTGCGATTGCCTTTCTTTAAAATGGCATAATATAGTTGGACATTAAGATTTTAAGATTAAAACAGCTAAGCATAACGTAAATCTCAAGTTTGTATATACGACTAAAATTAAATTATGCTCGTTACAAAGTAATTAGATAGCTATTTAATTTCAATGACAAAGAATAATTTATGAAGAGTTCTTCTAATTCAATTAAGTTTTGCTTACTACAATGCAAGATGGGCTTAAAATTGTTTATTAAAATAGAATGCATATAATCAATTAACTCGCCTCACGCAATAATAATTTAGTTTCAGTAAGTATTCAATGGGTGAAAAACATATGTTTAAAGTTCCATGAATGTAATTGGATTAACTGTTTCAACAATTAATGATAACGGTAAATTGATTTTAGTGCCAATGATACTAATTAACGGTATAAAAGAAAGATTTTATCTCTGCAATGTGTAACAGATTTTTCCCTGATTACGGTCATTAGCACCGCTAATGGGAAGTTACAACTCCTTGATGCATGTAATTGTAAGAAATGGGAATGGATTGTAATAAATAAATGAAATTGAAGATAATCATTTTATGACATTTATTGTCTTGATAAATAACAGTTATAGTTACAAAAAAAATGGAAAATAAAATTGACCACTGTCATACCAGAAGCTCATAGAAAAATAATAATGTAATGAAATAAAAATGATAGGAACTCCTTTTTTCAAGTCGATTAGAAAAAAACAATAATCTTTTTTTTTCTTAGATCCGAAAAAAAAAACGTGCACATCACTCTCGAAAGACGTGAGAGGAATTTTCGGCGCAATAGAAGCTTATTTACGAAAGTGTTGCCTCATAGGTTTACGTCAAACAGAAACAAAATTTTATCTCTTTTAATCTAGGTCGTAAAATGTAGTTTTTATGCTTTTTATTCATTTCCCCCCCTTTTTTTTAGTTCGGAGTTTGTAAATTCTTGCATTTAGAAATTGAGATAAAATTTACGAAAATTACAGTAACTCGTATTATTATCAGACACAAAGTTTCCAGTTAAAATGTGAGAATTCTAACTTATAGCAAAATTTCGATTATCGATAAATCATCTCTAACAGCAATATGACAATAGAATCAGATTAGAGCCGTGGTGGCTAATAGGATAGAGCAATCGTCTGCCAATCGGGTGACCCAGGTTTGAATCCCAGCTGGGCTGGTCGGTATGAAATTTGCTCCCAATGGCACCGACCACAATGCTGACGCAAAATACCCTCAGTGACAGACGGATCATGGGTTAAAATCCAATTCGCCGCCGGGTAAATCATGGCAGGTTTTCATGGTTTTCTTCCCGATGTATCGCAAATGCTGGTAAGTTCTATCAAAAAGTCTTAGTTTGCCCCAATACTTGATTCAAGAGTTTCCTTGTCACCTGGGTTGGGTTCAACGCCGGTCATAACATAAAATATAAAGTTAAATAGAATCAGATTATTGTGATAAGAATCAATTAAAACTTAGGATGTCATCCCGCATAGAGCTCCAGTCGAAAAAGGAGAGCTCTAGGTGGTTGAAATTTTAATCGAAGTTAAATTTGATTTGGCAAAAAAATAGCGTGAAAAAAAAAATCTGAAAACGAAAAAAAAAACCTCTGAATATTCTCTTCTATCTCGTACAGGGTTCTAGAAAAGATCTAAGTGCTATAGCTAGTCTAAAAGTGTTCGAAATTCCAAATGTAAGATTTTAAACTTACAACAAATTTCAGACTACGCATTTTGCTCAAACAAGAGTGTAAATAGTTTCAATTTTGAACACATTGGATTTTCAAATTCGTCTATATTTTGCTTTGGAACTATTTTGACATATTTTTGCTCGATTTTGATAAATCCATTTTTTTAGTGCAAAAAGTATAATTTTTATTCCTCCTTAATGTTTCTCATAAAGATAATAAAACAATTTTCCTCCTTTGATGTAAGGATATTTTAGCTATATATATTTTTTGTCTTAATTAATTAATTTATTTTTGTCTAATATATTAATTCTTTGTGCTAATATTAAATCTCATTAAAAATAATGCTTAAAACCACAAATAGTAAATTTTTTACGAGAATAATAACAATGATGATCCTACTATTTGTAATTTTCAAAATTGTTTTTAGTGAAATTTAAAATACTAATTAATTTGCTTGAGGCATAATTCTAGATTCAAAATAGAATTTTACACTTATTATGCCTTACAAAAGAAGCAATTTTGTATTTAACTTAAGCAGTAAGTTTTCAAACATTAAACCATGCTTTGTTTCCAAGAAAATATTTATTTAAAACAATTTCTAATTTGTAAACTCAAATACTTTTCTTTCATTAGAATAAAATAAATACTTAAAGAATCCTTAACTACCTCAGTACTTAATTACCATAAGTAGTCTGTCAAGCAGATACTCAATTAAGAAAACGAAATGAAACTTCTACACTTTTAAAACTTTGTTTTATGATCTCTTTTATATCCTCAAATCTAATCAAGTTTTTAATAACATTTCTCCCCGTTTTATTCACAAGAGACTTATTTTCATTCATTAAATCAATATTTTTTGAAAGCATTAAAAAAAAAGGCATTACCGAGTATTCATTAATAATTCATCGCTGTAATTTCATCTCCAAACTGATTTAATTCATAACATTACTTTCTTTTTCTATTTTCGAAGAATTTCCTAAGTCAACATCATCATCCCTTCCAGGCATCCCTACCTCCATCCAATTTACATTTTCAAATGATATAAAAAGATATTGTAAATAACAGGAGGAAAAGAAAGGGAAAAAAAAATATTTAAAAAAAAAGGAAAAAATTGAGGCAATTGGCTTGGCTTCCGGAATAGGAAAAAGACCTCTTTGTTTATTTTCATGTCTTCTCCAACCGTTCCGCATCTTCTCGGTCCATTCGCTCTTCTTTATCTTTGCTTCATAGGAGCAAGATGCTGAAGTTGCTATGGCAACTGTTTCAGAGACGGTAAGTCTCAAGGTCACCTTTCTTGGTTGGGTGAACGATTGGATAGGGTCCACGCCCACCCGAGAGGGTGCGGGGTGATCTGCCGCTTCTCCCACCTGGATGATATGGAGTTTAACAGTCACTACCTGAAAATGCGAATGCGTCTAGAAACAGAGAGAGGGAAGCGATAGGCGTCTGGGGCACTATTGTTTTGGGAATGGTTAGGGAAGGATCGTAAAATTTAAGTACTCTAGCTGATTTTTGCCCTCAGTTTGTGTAAAGCTTAGTCACTTGTATTTATGTCATATTACATTGTAGTGATTTTTTTTTTAAATTTTGTTTATTTGCTTGCTAATTTAACATAGGCACATTTAAGGACTTGGTTTTTATTTCAATATATTTAAATTTATGGGTAGGTTATATAAGTTTTTACTTGCATTTTAAATATTTTATTTAAGGGGGATATCTGCTCATCACTAGGGTATGTTAAATTAGACGATTCCAATGTTGCGTTTCTAAAAAAGTAATTAAGAGATTTTTTTTTTTCTTTTAAAAATTTTTTTTTTTTTTTCTGCTTGAATTCTTTTTTTCCTCTAAAAATCCGTAATTTGGAGAATGTTTTTTTAACTCGTAAAATTCAGCTTTTATTGTCAATTGCGCTAAAAGTTTTAAAATAAATAATTAAAAAAGTAACAAAACAATAAATTAGTTAATTAACTAATTCATAAATGAGCAAGTTTTCATTAAAGTCATTATCATAACAAGAGGAAGAAAAAAAGTTTTTATAAATAGCCGCAGTAAATGTTCGTAAAATTGACATTTTATCGAAAAAAGCAATTGCTCCCAAAAAAGCATTCAAAACAATCTGAATGTAAAAAAATCAAACTAGCGGTCAAAATTCCGATCTTTAATACATTCTATTAAAAAAAAGTCATCTTAAATTTATGGTGGGATGTGGAATTTGTCCCATATTAGCTTTTAACTTCGATTTTTAAGAAAATAATATTTTTTCTTCCTCATTTACACTAGAATTTAATAGAATTAAGGAACTCTCGTATATCACAATGCATTCATTTTTACTATCTAACAATTGACGAAAGTAATTATTTAAATTTTACAAATTTCATTCAAATACTTCATTGATATGGAATGAGAATGTATAATATTTAATGCAAAAATTTCTTGCTGAAATAAAGATTTTTCAAAAAATTTGCAAATGAGGATCGTGATTATTTTTTATACTTAGAAAAATCAGGTGTTCTAGTAGATTTGATTTTAATGTAAGAATAAGAAAAAAATGATGTAAAGTGAGTTATTTTTTTAATAGAAATTCAATAACATTTAAGTAATTATTGTATTATTTATCATGAAGTATAAAAATTCATAAGTATTATTGATTTATTTCACTCAAGGATGTAGTTCAGCTTCTATCTTGAACATATCTATTATTATGGATAATAGATTTTGAAATTGCATGAGATTTCACGAGTTGTTTTGCTGACAGTTTCAATTTTACAGTATGCATATTTTTATGGTAATAATTTTTATGCTCTTCATAAAAATGAACAGTTTTCAGGAAGTTTCACTGATTTGAAAAAGACAAAGAACAGTGATAAATGTTTTGGTATTATGAAATAACACACATGTTATTTCAATATTTTTGTCCATCATGAGCTTATAGCTAAATAAGATACAAAATAAGAGATGTATCCGATAATTGTTTCCTTAATTCATAAGATACAAATAATAGAGATAAATAATAGTAGCATATTATTTGTGATAAAGAAAGCTTTTGATATATTCCTTGTGCAATTAAGCATCAAAAATAATTTTTTTTAATGCTTGGAGCAAGTACAGTAAATCAGTTTTCCATATTTCTGTGTTTTTACACAGTAAAAAATTCCGGTAAAAAGTACCCGCATTCAGGGTACCGGTACTATTTACCAGCAAACAAGAACCTTTTACTTTCTTTACAGTTTTACCTTTTTGCCGCTTGCCTTTTTCCCTGTGAAATATGTCACTAACCAAAAAACCTGATACACCGTAATTTTTACTGTAATAATTACCATAAAATCAGTGAATCACTCTAATTAAATAAATAATATTGTAAAAATTACGGTGTAATATTTATGGTAATAATGGATTTTTAGATAAAATTGATTTTACGGATGATTGAGCCAAAGTACCGGTACTTAATACCATAATTTGATCCGAAAATCTTTACAGTTCACAGATTGTCTCAATATTTTTCGTTCATCATGAACATTTAACTAAATAAGATACGAAATATAAGAGGGGGAGAGAGAGAGAGAGCTGTTATTCGCTCTTTGGATTAAGGAGATAATTCATAATACCATTTTATTTGTGCTAAGGTTTTTGTACTATTCTTTACCCAAAAAAGCGTTTAGAAATTTAGCTAGTTCAGTAAATCAACTTTTATTCCTTTCTGTATTTCTAGAATCTTAGTTTCTGAATGGCATTTATCACCAGTTAAAATCAAATTCTTAACAGCAGAGGTGTGGCTATCGAATATATCTACTTAAGAGACAGTTTAGGTTTTAAAATTAAAATGTCCCTAAATATCTTGCTATTAATCTATTAATCCTAAATCTTCTAGTTATGATTTACACCGTTAAAGGTTTAGGTTAAAAATTTTTACCATAAAATCCATTTTTACGGAATAAAGTATCTAATGTATCGTAATTTTTACAGTAGTATTCACTTTAAAATCACAGAATCACTGCAATTAAGTAAATATTACTGTAAAAAATTACAGTATAAAGTTTTACGGTAAAATGAATTTTACAGATTAACCCAGGATGCCAGTACTTTTTACCGTAGATTTATCCAAAATTTTTAACAATGTAGTTCATAATGACGTATGTTAAAATTTTTAAATTTGACTACTATAGCAGCTATTGTTATTAATTCTTCAAAATAAATTTTTTGCCTTTAAAGTAGCGTTAAAAAATTAATCAAGAATAAAAATTTTTAAAATATGAATTAATAATATAAGTTAATAATATAAAATAAGAAACTTAATGTTAGGGTGAAAATATTTCCAGTTACAAGAAAATGTATTAAAAACAATGCCAACTATTATTAATCCTCCGAAATAAAGACACAGTTAAGAGAAGAATATTGAATAAAATATAAATGAAAGAAATTTTTAATCAAGAGAGTAAACATATTCAGAAATTATGTAAACTCTAAACAAAAAGTATAAAATCCAATTTCTTTTAAATTCTTAGCAAAATATTTACATTTTATTTAATATCATTGTTACGTAATAAACCGTTTTTCTAGTTACGCAAGATATTAATCTCTCCCTAAAGGCTTAAAAAGTTTACGAACCCATGTTTGCTTTGTCTGCAACTTGAGTAAATATCCGGGTACCCAATTATAAGTTAAACTTTTCATTCTGATATTTTTAATTTATCATTGGTTTTTGCTGTCAAGCGTGATATTATAAATGATTTACTTTGAAAATACGTTTCCCTAAAATATTTATTCCCATCTTTATTATATACACTCTATAACAAAAAAATCGACGCACCAAGAAGGAGTTGTCCTATTGAAACGAAAATTGGTGGATAGGAAGACAATGTACGGTATAGTAAAGGATTAAAATTTCAGAACAATTGAACAATTTATTACAGAGTTACAGTAACAAGTTCAATAAGGTGTTGACCCAAATCTAGCCTGGATACAAGCTGCCACACGGCGTGGGATAGACCGATAAAGCTCCCGGATGGTCTCTTGCGGTATTTCCGGCCAAATTCGAACCAATTGTCGAACGAGGTCATCAATATTCCGTGCCAGATGCAATCGCCTTCCCCTCATATTCCAGACATGCTCGATGGCAGAGAGATCTGGTGATCTGGCAGGCCAAGGAAGAGTTTGACAAGCTTGCAGACAGTTCATAGCAACACGTGCCGTATGTGGTCTGGCATTGTCCTGCTGAAAAACCAGCCCAGGGCGCTGCAAAAGGAACGGTAGCAAAACAAAAAAAAAAGGATGTCGTCGACGTACCACTGTTCAGTAAGTGTACCTCTAATGACGACCAAAGGGGTCCGACTGTCAAAGGAAATGGCACCCCAGACCATAATGCCTTGTTGAGGGCCAGTGTGACGTGCAATAGTGCAGGCAGGATCCCCCCTCTGCCCTATGCGTCTCCAAACAAGTCTTCGATGATCGTCAGGACATAGTTGGAAGCGGGATTCGTCGCTAAAGACTATATGTCCCCAGTCGGCATCATTCCAGCCATATCTGTTCAAAACATTCATGCATACGAAATTTCAAAGCAATCGGATGATTGATTCCTGGTGCGTCGATTTTTTGATTATAGAGTGTACATTTGATTATATTTGGCATATATTATGCGTAATGAACGCAAAATAATTGTATTCTTACGATTTGATATTTTTTATAAATCATGATGATGTGCTCTTCCCCTAGAAATTTGTTGAAATATTTATGTGATCCTAGCGTATTAAAAATTGTACAAGGGGTGATCAAATGAAAAGGTACGAAACGACGTAAAAACGTAACAGTTAAATATTTGCATATTCTGCCATGGGAGAACGTAGCGAGACATATCGGGATGCGATTGGAGTCTCTGACAAGGGGTCGGAGCATGCGCGGTCGCCCGCATGCGCAGGAGAGAGCAGAGGCTCTTATCAAAAGCAGCGTCCAAATGATGCGGCAGTCCGTATGAGCACAGAAAAACTATTGACTCCTATGTGTACTGTGAGACACTCCGACGCCTACGCAGGTCCATCAAGAACAAAAGACCAGGGGATGCCCACGAGGGTGTGGTTCTGCTCCATGATAACGCGCGTCCACACGTCTCCTGAGTCACACACATGGAACTAGCCAAATTCAAGTGGGAGACGTTGAACCATCTGCCCTACAGTCCGGGCATGTCATCCTGCGATTTCCATGTGCTTGGTTCACTGAAGAAACGCCTGAAAGGGAAGTGCTTCAACTTGGACGACGTACTCAAGGACGCTGTGAAGGACTGGGTCTCGTCTCGGCCACAGGAATTCTGGGAACAAGGAGTCCTGCAGCTTGTTCATCAGTGGGATCGTTGTGCTCAGGCCTATGGTCTATATTTTGAATAAAGTCTGCATTTGTACCCACCGTGTCGTTTCGTACCTTTTCATTTGATCACCCCTTTTACATTTTGATAAAAAATTGACCACGAATGTCATTTTGTTTTCGAAAAAAACTATGACTTGGAGTGAGAAAGTATCTAAGTAAGAGAAGTATTAAAATCTGATTTAAAAATATCTCATGCTTCAGAAACGAAACAAAAAGAAAAAAAAAACTGTTCCCCTGTGTAATCTATGAAAATTGCTACTTGTGTAAAATGAAAACAAAAATACAAGATCGTCATGCTTTTGGACATATATAGCTAAATAGATAGCATAGCTATCCATGCATGAAAAGAAAGTAAAATCTTGGTTACGGGAAAACATATGACTCTCCAGGTCAATTAGGATAACATTCTTATAGATAATATCTATCTGAAAAGGGTATGCGTATTCAAAGAAAGTAAACTTTCATTTGGAAGTACATAATGTTATCACTTTGATTATTACACATAACTTTTCCTTGAACCATAAGTTAAACCCCTATTTCAAACAACTAATATAAGAACTCATTATCCTCTATAAGAAAATCGGAAAATTAGGAATAATCTTGACTGAAGCGAAATTTCGCAAATGACAAAAAAAAAAAAAAAAAAAAATCTTTGCGAACAATTTCAAAAACTCGCTTTAATTTTAATATTTTCGCTTTAATTAATAAAAACTGTAAACAACAGTTTATTGCGTTGCGAAGAGATCCTTTAAGTCTCATCCCAGATAGGTGATAATCGTCCGTCTGCCGGTTACATCTTAATCCAGAATGGAATTTCTGAAATTCCGGTTTTCCGGTAGTCTTTGCCCTTAAACAGAATTGTCTGGCATATATATTGACATCCGCCGAGCCTAATTGCGTTTCCTTGTTTACCAAGTGCAGTTGAGTTGTCCGTGACATCGGAGTAATTTATTTTCGACGGAAATGAAGACCGTTGCTCGGCTTTTATAATCAGTTTTAATGAATTGCGGACATTGTACTGGATTTTTTTTAATAACAAGATGTATTTTTGATTGTAACAGAATGAAATCTCCGCATAAAAATAGTTTAGTTATTAAAAACAAGATGTTAAAAAAGTAATTTAGCATGCATTTTCAATTTTTGCATGATTTTGTTGAATGCAATTTTTTTTTCTTCATTTTTTAAGAAACTCTTGACTAACAATGTATTATTACTTTAAAACAAATTTAAATAACACAAAAAAACCCACATAAGGCTGACATATATATACTTTTTATTTACACTTTCTTTATAACAGATATTTGCAACAAATTAACATTTTCATATAGATATAATTTCAGCAATATATTATAGAAACTCTTCTTATAATTTCTGGTTGCGGTATCACTATATTGAGTTACAACTCTTTTTCAGAAAAATATATGAAAAAACATTTTCAAAAAATATTAAAGCATAAATTGAAATAATATTTTTTGTTATAAAACAAATTATTTAAGAAAAATATTCCATAGTAAGAATTTATCAAAGCATTGAGTTGCTTTAATAATTGAAACAATTGTCATATTTCGAGTAATCTGCAAACATAAATTATACACATTATTGAATATATTAATCTTAATATTTTAAAAGCTTTACTAAACAATCACTATTAAATATGTTTATGTAAAAATTACAATTTCGAATATTAGTTTTAAATTTTTTTTGAAAAAGTAAAGTAATGTATTATTTTGTTTTTATCGTGAACCAAATTTTCACGCATAATTGTTTTATTATTGAAAATAATTTTAAGTGAAAACTCTTTCTTAAATATATAATATTTTAAAACATTCATCCAAAGGAAAAGAAACCATTTAAATAAACCTAAAAAAATATTTATTATTAAACACTTACAGATATGAAACAGAACTCATAACTTTTGCAATTTAATATATTACAAACGAAGAACAAGGAGGAAAAATGGTTTTGTCCATAAAAGCTGATTCACTGAAGAACGAATTTGAAGGTTTGAGATTGTTCAGGAGCTAGCATATGATTGAAATCGAAAAAATAAAAATATTCATAAATATCACAAGCATTTATTTGCAATTTTAAAAAAACTTCATAACGAAATTTACAGTTTTTGATTTTGAGAAAAAATAAAATTTGAAAATTGGATTAGAAAAAAAATAGTTTTTTTCTCGAAATACCTCTCCAATCGATTCTTCCTCAGTAACCTCAATTCTGTCGCCTTCTTTGTTCGCAGGAACCATTTTTCTCCGACATGGCCAATCTTCACTGTGTAATAACTTTCTGGTAGAACCGATTTGCTACGTTACAAATTTGTCAAAACTTAGTATACCTCAAAATGCAACTGATGTTGACTTAATCGTCTTTTTTTCGATAAATGAAAAAATAAATCGTTCCTCCCCCTTGGTATATTAATTTATATTAACACGATTTTTACAAAAAATATTTGTAAAAATTTTAATTTATAAAAATTTGAGTCAAGTAAACTTGCATTAAAGCAAAAACTCTTTTTTTATTTTCCTTGAAACAATGATTAAAAGTAAAGAAAGAAAAATATGTAATAAAAGTATAAAAAATAAACTTTTCTGTTCTTACAATGTTACGAAAAGGTACTGGAAAAAAAGTTAATGAATGAAGGGTGAATAATAGTGAAATAAATTGCATGTAGTACTTGCATTGCAAAAACATGTTTATAAAAATGAATATTGTTACCAAGTTTTACGTACAAAATTTGAATTTCAAACTGAAAAACATGTTAAGCAAAAAATAAGAAATGAAGCAATTATGCGTGAAAAAATAGCTTATAAATAAAATTACGAAGTTAAGTAATTATGCTGTCAGTATAGTTTAGTATTTTCAATTAAAACTAATATACATTTTTCTACAAATAATTATATGATTTATAATTTTGGCGTGATATACGTTTGAAAATTCTTACCTTTTTGAGAACATATTTTAAATTGAAAATCCATTTTTTTGTACATTAAAGTGAAAAACACGGTGAGCAAGAATTTGAAATCAAGTAATTATGTGTATAAAAATGGTTTATAAATGCAAACCAGAAATTAAATTATTATGTGATGATTTTAATTTTATAGTTTCAATTAAAAATCCATTTAAACTAAAGCGAATTTTTAAATTGCAATTCCTATTTCTTTAAGAACATATTTTAATCAGGTGAACCCAACAAATGTGACATAGATTTCTCATATTTTCTTTAGAAGTGCGAATTAATTCTATATGAATCATACAACACATTATCAGTTAAAAAGTAATTATTAAATACAGACTAGTGTCAAAGCTCTATCGAAGCACTAATAATGTTCTTCTTGTTTAAATTTGGTATGATTGTGCAACTACAGTTCATAAGATTCAAGAAATAGTTACATTTTGTTATTATATGGAAGCAAGACAAATAACCATATGCAGATCACAGTAAATATCAATGTTGAAGACATTTTTATACATCATACAGAAATACATTGTCTTGATCTATATAGGTATCACCATTGGAATAGAACGTGGAAGAATGCTTTTTATTTAAACTCTGTAAACAATATTTACAAATTATTAATGTTGTCACCATCAAGAGATAGAACACAATTGTTTTCAGACACATTAACTACATTATTGTAATAATGATAATAATTAATAACGATAATAAATTTTAATGATAATAATATAATGATAATGATAATAAATTTTAATGATAATAATATAATGACAATGATAATAAATTTTAATGATAATTATATAATGATAATGATTATAAATTTTAATGATAATAATATAATGGTAATGATAAGGATAATAAATTTTAATGATAATTATAGAATGATAATGATAATAAATTTTAATGATAATGATAATAAATTTTAATGATAATGATAATAAATTTTAATGATAATAATATAATGATAATGATAATTTTTAATGATAATTATATAATGATAATAAATTTTAATGACAATAATATAGTGATAATGATAATAAATTTTAATGATAATTATATAATGATAATGATAATAAATTTTAATGATAATTATATAATGATAATGATAATAATATAATTATAATGATAATAAATTTTAATCATAATTATATAATGATAATGATAACAAATTTTAATGATAATAAATTTTAATGATAATTATATAATGATAATGATAATAAATTTTAATGATAATAATACAATGATAATGATAATAAATTTTTATTTTAGGTATTTGTGGAAGATAATATTTTTTTTTTTTGTTTTTGCATATTAGCACAAATCATGATCTGAAAAAAAAATTGCGAGGAATAATTCAAAATGGAAGATTACGATTATTAGCATAAATCATATTTTGCAGGAGATTTAAGCAGAATGACTAAAAATGGCAAAGTTAATAGTTGCATATTAATACAAATCATGCACTGAGAAAAAAAGCAGGATCAAAATTACCAGAATATGGTAAAATTTACTGCGTTTCTGGCCAGTGCTTTGGTGATGATTTTGGTATGGTTTTAATAAACGCCATGAAATTTGGTAAATGTGGTAATTTTATTATGATACCTTAAAGCATGGAATAAAAAAATTATTCAGTTAAATTTATATTTCAGTTTTTTTATTTTTTGCCAAATCTACGATTATAAGAACTATAATTTTGAAAGTCAAAATTTTCTGCAAACTGTTGCCATATAAAAGGAAAAATTACTAGATGACTGGTTTAAATACTGTATATTGTGGTTTTATTAGCTAAAATTACAGTTTTGTTTTTTACTATAAATATCATTACCATACAGCACGGTAATTTTACAAGAATTGTTTTTTTCCGTGTGATCTATCACAATTATCAGGAAAAACGGAAAAACTAAAAATATCATTAAAAAAATAAATAAAATAAGAATTCAAAATATTTTTCAAAAAGTCAAAATTTAAAAAATTTAATGTTTGAACTAGATCTGGCAACATTCTGTACAATTATAAACTGGATTAAAACCAATCAACTTGGTCAAAAATGTATTTATTTCCCTGGGTGATATTAATCAATTAATTAAAGAAAACATTGAATATATAAATTTTTCATTAGCTTTAACAAAATCGGAAAATTATTCGTTCATTGAAACATGTTCACTGAATTACACTAAACTGCTTTTGTTTTGGAAATGATTATTTCCTTAACAAACTTTATATGTCAACTATATCATTTATATTTAAAAATGAAAAACAATAAAAAATATTAATAAATGGGATTGCTTACCTAAAGGAAAAGAATCATATAGTAAATATCCTCCATTATCGAATTATTCTATTTGCAATTAGCATTTATATTTAAAATAATAATTAATTATTTAATATAAAAAAACATCGTTCATTAGTTGTAATTGTTTTTTAGTGATTATTTCATTGCCATCAATAGAATTGATTTTGTAACTGATTTTAAATCTAATAAGTACGTCTAATTTGTATAGTTACATTGCAAAGTGGAATATTGTTATGTGGTTTTTATAAGTTATTTGTAATAATTAAATTTTATATTTATAATTAGCGCAGGATTTTCAACGGATTAAATGTTTTAACAAGTAAAAAAATCTAAGCATATTTTCCTAACTTTTTTTAAAATTTAAATTGCTACTTTCAAAAATTTAAAATAATTAACAAAATGAAAAGTGATAACAAGAGCATTCTTCCTGGTTTTTTTAAGAACTAAATTATTCTAATCTTGGAAACAGTTTAAATTTTTAAAAATTAGCAAAATATGAAATGATGACAAATGTATTAATTCTATTTTTTTTAAATTGAATCATTCCAATTTTGGCATTAGAATAATTTTTTTAAGGAAATTAACCAAATAGAATTGACAAACGGCATCATTTCCAACATTTTTTTTAAAGCAAAATTATTCCAATCTTGACAACAGTTAAATTTTTTAAAGTTAAATATTAAAGCTTAATTATTAAACTCGCATTCCTTGTATAATTTTTTAAATTAAATTAATTCTGTTTTTGCAACAGTACAAATGATTTGCTAATTAACATAGTGTAAAGTGACAACAAAAGCATTCTCCTTAATCTTTTCTAAAAATCAAATTATTTACACTTTGTTGGTACATTCAAAATAGTTTTTACTATACATAAATAAATATATTTCAATAATTTGATCATTCCCATCAATGATATGTGCAGTACATTCAAACAGCTTAAAAATCTTGAACTTAAATTAATATTTATATTCTTTGGCAACAATCATTTTTAGCTTTTCTATTTTCAAATATAATAATAGCAATCAATTTTTAGCGTAACACCAACATAACGTATTTTTTACTTTCAGAAAAGTCGACTCAACGTTGATCTATAGTACTGGTACCTTGACCCTAATATCGATCACTTGAACCATAATAAAGTGGAAATTTTTGGCAATCTCATTAAGCTGTTAAATTGTTGTTGAATCATAGTGTCTCGAACAATTTTAAAATGTGCAATATTATTTTTCAACTTAACAGCATATTAAAGATGCAACTAATTCGAGTAATATTTTATGGTTCAACTTAATACTATATTAAGGTTGCAACAAATTTGAACGATATTATACTTTGTCCCAATTAACTTAACACTCGATTAAGGATTCAATAAATTCAAGCAATATTATGACTCAACGAAACACTATGTTGAGATTGTAACAAATTTGAGCAATATTATGGTTCAACGCAACACCACATTAATAGTGCAGCAAATTTTATCGATATTATGTTTCAATTCAACAAATTTGAACGTTACTATGTTTCAACTTAACACCCAATAAAGATGCAATAAATTCGAACAACATTATGGTTCAATATGAAATCATATTAGAATTACAACAAACTTGATCGATATTATGTTTCAATTTAACACCCAATTAAGGATGCAATAAATTTGAACAATATTATGGTGCAACATAACAAAATTACAAAAACTTGATCGATATTATGCTTCAATTTAACACCCAATTAAGGATGCAATAAATTTGAACAATAATAAGGTTCAACAGAACACCATAACAGCAAATTTGAACAATATTATGGTTCAACGTAATATATTAAGAGTGAAACAATTTTTTCCATATTATGTTTAAATTTAATACCCAATTAAAGATTCAATAAATTCGAACAATATTATGGTTCAACATAACATCATATTAAGGTAGCTACAAATTTGAATGATATTAAGTTTCAATGTTAACTTAACGTGCTATGTATGTTAACTTTACACCTAATTAAGGATGCAATAAATTCGAACTATATTGCGGTTCAACGTAAAACTATATTGGTGTTGCAACCAATTTGAACAATATTGCAGTTCAACTTAATAACCAATAACGATGCAGTAAATTCGACCTATATTATGGTTCAGCCTAACACCATATTGATGTTACAGCAAATTTTAATGTTATTATGGTTCAACTTAACACAGTAATTAAGGATGAAAAAACTTCGATCTATATTACAGTTTAACTTAACACATTATTAAGGTTGACGCAAATTTATGATGGTTCAACTTGACAGTTTATTTAGATTGCAACAAATTTAAACAATATTAAGCTTTAACTTGCCATCATATTAAGATTGCAGCAATTTTGAACGATTTGAATGGTTCAAGCTTCTAATTTTCTAACAGTGTTCTAACGGTTATCAAAACAATGCTTAATATTTTTACTTTATGGAATTTTTATTTAGGGAGTCTTTTCTTTAACAAAAATAGTAAAGTATATTTAATTTTTAAAAAATTGAATTTTAAAATAAGTTTTTACAAACTGTTTAATTTAAATCTTTTTGACAAAAGAAAAAAAACCCCACAAATTATAGAAGATTTATGGAGTAGGTTTAAAATACATTTAAATTTAGACTATTCTAAAAATACTGCAGTAATTTTGTATAATGTATTTTTCAACATTTTAGTTGATTTCACGAACAATAAACAAACGAGTACTTAAATGGACAAACACATATATGATATATGAGTTTTAGGCAGTGAGTTCATATGGACTTATATGTTATGATTGAATAATAGCATGAGGCTTTCTGGAATAAATTAACGACAAAATTAATATTGGAAGAGATGTAATTGTTACATATATATACTCACGTTGGTTGAGAATTAAATCGAAACAAGAAGCAAAATATAAGTAAATCGCAAAGAAATATTAGAAACAGTTTAATAAACTTTAATTATTAATTATGTTTATAATTATGGTTTAATTTTTAATTGTTAATTATATTTATAATTATGGTTTAATTTTAATTATTATGAATTTACAATTTTGATAGATTTATTGCTATTTTAGATAATTTTCTTAAAATTATTTTTTAAAACTTAAAGTAATGTTGAAGTGTATTTTCATATATAAAGTATAGAGAAGGCGTATGAAACATTAAAAAAAAGAAACTTTAAGGCTTATTTCTCTTAATACAAAATCAAGACTAAATAAGTATATAATTATTATAACATAAAATAAAAAAACACTGAAAGTATATATTTTTATTTTTATAAACAATAAAGGGAAGAGATATTTTATAAAATAGGTTACATTATTCCTAATTTACTCATTTATGCTCAATTTTCTGTTACATGAATTCATAGAATGAAATTCTCACTTACATAATAAACAAATCATGTATATCACATATGAATATTAATCTTGTATGCCATCAAACAATAAATTGAACGCAAACAAATAGCAATCATTTTTTTAATTTTATTACTTTATTTATGATAATATTTTTAGAAATTATAGCAGTTATTTGGGTATAAGTAAAAATATGATTTTGTATATGTATTGCAAGGTAAAACATAAAATAAAAAGGACGGATATGCGGACGGAGATACAAAATATTATATCTTTTCAAATCTAATAAACAATTGCACTTAAAAGAACAATCAAACAAAACATTAAAGTGTAGGAAAAAATAAGTTTCATTAAACTGACAGTTAAAATTAAATACTCTAACTTTGAAGCATGTGGTAAACTCATTTCTTATTCTCATTCATAGTGATTGTAGTACATATATTCAGACTTCTATTTACTGGTTTTATTTTAAGGAACTTAATAAGAGGAGGAACTTAATTGAAGAATTTAAATAACTTCTTTTAAGGAACTTTAAAGAAATTGAATTATTGTTGATTCATTTTACTGATTTTATTTGCTATTAATTTCTTCTCTTTTCTTTAAACTGTTTGTGATGTTAAATTATAAAATTGTGATTTATTCATGAGTTTAAGACCTTTCGCAACTTTATGATTTTATTACATAACATGCGAGGACACGAAAATGGTTAAAAATATCAACATTCATGTATGATTTACAGAAAGCTTGTATATGCTTAATTTTTTAAAATATTAAAAAATATGCTCACCATCTAAGAAATTTCATTAAAATTTATCCAGAAAGCCAAAAGCATGGAAATGAAACATAAAACCATAACAGCGCCAGCTGTTATGAGCAACGAATTACACACTTAAATAAACTTCTTCTTAGCTTGCTTTAATTGCCGACGTCTCTTTAAAATCATTTCATATAATATCTCTAGACCTTCTTCCAGTCCATCGCCAATAATAGCGCAGGATGGCTGCACGTGCCACAAATGTGCTGCTCCAAGTTCAACACTCAGTCCCAAAACTTTTTCAATTTCCTTGGCATCCTTTGCACCAGGTAAGTCTTGTTTATTGGCAAGCACTAAAACGGGCACACCAAGATTTTCAGGTGCTTTGGCCATCCTCATCAACTCCATTCTAGCTTCTTCTAGTCTTTCTTCATCAACACTGTCCAGTACAAAAACTATTCCGTCAGTACATCTCGTGTAAGATCGCCACAGAGGTCTGAGTTTGTCTTGTCCTCCTACGTCCCAAATAAGAAAACTTGTTCCCTTAGCTTTCCCAGTGGTTCCTTTAATTTTTTCACAGTTGAATCCAATTGTTGGCACTGTATTTAGGTACTGATCAAATTTTAGACGGTAAAGTGCTGTTGTCTTGCCCGCCGAGTCTAAGCCTAGCATTACAATATGTAGACTTTGATTTGGAGGAAGACTTTCTAGAAGAGCAGCTCCTTTTCCAACAGTGGCTCCCATGCTTTAGGTAGGCGCTAACTCAACATTGTTAACATTTCGCCGATGTGCATTTTCAAGAGAACAAGTTTAATTAACAAGGAATTATTATTTAAGATGAAAAATTAAAAGTATCACAGCTTGGAAACGTCGACTGAATTATAAATACCAAACAAAGATCACGTTTGTTGTAATTACTTTCCTCTTTCTCCACTAAAAAACTACCTAAAGCCTTGATGTTCGTTGGAGTAAATGATGTTCACGCATATTAATTAAATTTTTCAATTTTCCGTATTAACTACACTCTTTGTTCTGAGCTGAGACTGTTCAAATGTACAGTTTCCAAGTATGTTATCAATGCGTCTAATGCAAACTTAAAAGGTAAGTAAAACTTCTTAAGTCTTCTTTCAACTTTTGTAGTAAATGAAGAAGTGAAATAGAGTCATTCTTCTGCAAAAGTCTCAACTTAAAATGCATAATGATATTAACTTACAATTACAAAGTCAAACATGGCATATTTTGTGAGGATCTGACTAGACTATGAAATCTACTTTTGGAAAACAATTACCGGACGTTTTTGGAAAGGAACAGTTTCTAAAGCAATCAGAGCGTTCGTTAAAAAAAGGATGTAAATTCTATGCACTTCCACAGTTTCGGGGGGAAATAGTCTATTGACCCTCTGTTGTTTTCCATCAAACAAGCTAACACTTATCTAATTTCGAAAAAGGATAAAAAACATACATTTTTCATTAATAACAGGAGCAGAAAAGTTATTTTATAAATAGAGGAGTTATTTAGAAATGTAGTTTATTCAGAAGTTTCATTAAATTCATGATTTTTGGAAATAAATTGGTTTTTCTCGCTGGATAAATAATAAAATTTTAAATATTGCTCTATTTTTAGCAAATCCGTTTTGCCGAAATGAGTAGAACAAAAGCAATGGCTAAATATTTTGTGTTGTGTTATTAGTTTGGGGTGGGGATATAAGTCTCACCTTCATTTTTTCCGAATATAAATGCTCTTGCAATCAAAACTCAAAAGTAGAGCAGAAATTTATCCATATGCTTTATCATTCCTGGATATTATCGCCTTCTATTTTCTTTGCAAATAACTTTTAACCATAACATAACTATTGGGAACAGCATAAAATCCTTTAACAATATCAAGCTCTTGCATTATTTGTTTACAAAAAAAATTGGTTGCTATTATTTACTTTAAAAAAATCCTCTGGAATAGCGTCCGGGATCAGGGGAAAACATAGATTTGATCGCTCCAGACAGAACTGGCTGCTAGTCCACAAAAGGTTGCCACATTATCCGTCTGGATTCCGCCAAAATAACGTCGCCAATATTTTCAGGAATAGGAACTACTTTCCCTTTCGTTCCGAATTTTCCTACAGCAATATTAATGAAAAAAGAAAAAATGCTCCCCCGAAATCTCTCCTCCTCCCCTGATGTCGTTTCTCCTCTTTAGATTGAATCGGAGAACAGTAGTAAAAATTGTCTGTTTTACGATTTTTTCTGGTCTCGTAATGGGTTTTCGCGTCATAAAAAATGCGAATAAAAAGGCGAAAGGTGCTGGAAAATGAATAAAGAACGACATAAAGGATCACCACATCTTTGTGCGATTTAATAATACGAAACATTGTTTAATTCGGTGGCAAGAAATTTTGTTCCTTTGTTAAGTACATTAATGTCTCTTTTAATTTCGGTTCTGAACACTGAGATTTAGAAGAAAAAAAAAACATTAATTCGCACAATGGAAGAATGAAAAATAAGATTAGGGTACGAAATAAAATGCGAAGCATTAAGGTGGCATAATGGCTTTTAGATTTCAATAGATTGTCTTATTTCTTTATTCACACTAAAAATATTTTTCTTTCAATTTAATTCCCATTCTGACACAGAAAATGGTTAATGTATTCATCATAATGAGATTAATTGACTGTTTGTTAATTGGTAAAAAATCTTTCTTTCAAACTTTTAACAAATGCATTTTGCAAATGCACAGTCAACGAATTGATATTTTTTAAAGAAATAATCTTAAAAAAATAATTATAAATTTTTTATAATGTATTTTTTTGAAAATTCATATTCCTCTTTTTATTATTTAGAATTATATATTTATTTGTGAGGTTGCTTATGAAATATAACAATTTATAGAAGAAATATTCACGTCATTTGAATTAATACCTTTTTCAGTTTAAATCAAAATTTTAAATTGAACAATTTTGCCATTGTTTAAAAAATGCTTACAGCTGTTGTAGCTATATGTTAGAAATAAAGTTTCAGGAAAATTCGCCAAACGCAGATCATAATATAGATACTTTGAACCATAATATTGGGACTATGTGCTATGTATGCTATGTAAAATCAAGTAAGTTTTACAAAATTTAAACTATAATTAAATTTAACCATGAGTGGACATATGCCCACTTATGGTTAAAAAAGTATACATAAAAATGTTTTAAAACAATGTAAATATGAAATAATTAATGTAAGTATAAAAATGTTTTTGTGATATAGTCTTATTTTATTTTAAAACCATCATTGAACTTCCAACCCAATTTTGGATTTACGACTACTAATGTTCAACTCCACAGTCTTATAATTTTGAACAAAATTCATAAGATAAGGGAACTCCTGGATCAAAAATTGAAAGAAATTTGCCTTCGTGGATGACTTTTTAATGGAGTTAACCTGCACTTGCGTTATATGGAGAGGAAAACCATGAAAATCCCCCACGATTACCCTGACGGCATGGAGACTAAGACCATTGATACCCCTAAGGATATTTTACGTCAGCACTGTGGTCGTCAGCAATTACATTTGTAAGGAGATCATATTTTTGTAAGTCATAAAATTACTTTTGAACAGTTTATAAACTTAAATAATCCCAAGAAGCTGAATCGGTAAGATATTACTTTATTAAAAAAATACTTCATTCTCTTCAAAAATACACAAATTGGGAATAACAATCGACATCTTTAAAGAGCTCAAAAATAAGTGCCCATTTTCAAGACTTGCCAGGCGTGAATGAGAAGAAACAAAATTGGTAAGAAATTTCAAATAATTTTTGTCGCTTGTATTTCAAATCAGTTTTTGTCACTTTTGTTTCAAATCACTAGAAACATGTCGTCTGTTATTTTCAATATGTATATTTTAAGCGAATGGAACTGATTTGCAGCTTGGTAACAGAAATACAATTTTGTAAAAATGTTTATAAAATAAAAGATTTAGATAACATTGCCAGCTGTGTTAGAATTCATTAAGTTCCATTGTTCATATAATAGCTCAGTTTTTGGAAATAAAAGTTAATAAATATGGTATGTAAGGATAAAATATATTTTCTTCCTTTAATAAACCGTATTAATATAAATATTTTTTTCGAAAATCACGTTTGCGGTCGCATTTCCTTGGAGATAATACTTTTAGAAGCTATGGTATTATTATCTTTAAAGGCTTCATTTATACGTTTAGAGAGTATCTGTTTTATAACAAGAGAGAGAATTTTATTACAATGTTGTAGAAAATAAAAGATTTTGATTAAATTTAATGCGTCGATAAAGTATTTTTTTTTTTTAATTTTATAACCGTCATTGAACAGCAGACCCAATTTTGAGTGTATGGCTACCAATGTTATGACTACTAATGCTCATCTCCGGACCCTTGTAATTTTGAACCCAATCCTGAGGACAAGGGAACTCCTAGATTAAGTATTGGAAAAAAAATTCATGGGGAGGCATTTAATGCGTTTCATGGAGAGGAAAACTACCAAAACCTCTGTTTGGTTGCTCTGACGGCGAGGAGAGAGTCTAACCAATGATCCGTCTACCACTGAGGATATTTTACGTCAGCACTGTGGACGCTACGAGCCTGGTTTGGAATTCGTATTTACCAGCCATCTCTGTGATTCGAACCCGGGTCATCTCATTGGAAAGGGAGTGCGCTATCCCCAGAGGCCAAAAAAAACTCTGTTTTGGAGAATAAAAGTGAAGTAGCTAATAAAACAAGTTAAAAAATGAGTTCTTAGCTAAAAAAGCGCTACATGTTGAGCCATCTCAGCTAGATTTGGCATGCGACATTTTTAGCGGCACTCATTGGTCGATTTTCTAGCGTTGCCATTCGGGGAGTTGTAATGAGGCTTTTTTTGTCAACGTGTAAGAGAAATATATATATATATAGATATTTTTTTATTGACACGTGTGGGCATCGTTTCATGTGATTATTTATGAAACGTTAATTAAGAAATCCTTCTAACTAATCTTTCCATTAATTTTTTGTCACATGAAACTATTCATTAAATATTCTATGAATTGCCTATTATCCCAGACACTCGCTAGACGAAATAATCAAGCGAAATCGTTTTCGTCTACTACTTATAAAATAGATCTCCATCAAATGAGTCTGGAAATTTTCAGACGCTTTATATTTTATCGATTATTACGAAAATTAAGTTTTATTGGTTTTCGTGCGAAATTAAAGTCTATCCAATTTCATTTAGCGAAAAAATTAGTTATATATAATATACAATCGTTTTTTATGTGTTGCACATTTTGGTTCCTGCAAAATCATGGTTTTTGTTACTCAAATTTAGGAAATAATTTGTACTGTTACATGGTGAAATTTAAACCTTCTTAAGAAAGAAGAAAATTCACCCCTCATTTATGGTTCTACACGCGTCAATGTTTTTTAACGATATCGATAAATGTAGGATGCTCCGTCAAGGCAGCTCTTACTGCGTATTTTTTGAATTTATGAAGAAATTAAAATGAAAAACAAGCAAATTGAAAATAGCAATTATTTTTTAAGCGAGAAAAAGCAAAAATAGAATTAAAACATAATTGTTCAGTGAATAAATTTCTTCTGCAGCAAAAATTTAGTAGGATTATGGTTAATGATACCCGATTATATTATAACCAGTTTTGAACAACTGACGTAATTCGGGGATTGAGACTATCAATATTCAACTCCGTAGCCTTGTAATTTTGAACCTAACGCAAAAGACAAGGGAACTCCTCTATCAAACATTAGAATAAGTTAGCCTACGTGGAGATTTTTATTAATTGAACTATCCCGCATCTACGTTACGTGGAGGGTAAAACCACGAAAGCCTCCCATGGTTAGCCTGATAGAAAATAGATTCAGACCCATGATCTGTCTACCAATGAGGATATTTTACGTCAGCACTGTGGTTGGTGCAAGCTGGATTGCGGAATTCGTATTGACCAGTCATCCCTCGGATTCGAACCCGTACACCTCACTGAAAGGCGAACGATCTAACCCATGTGCTATCACGGATCATAATACCTGATTGGAAAAAATATAAGTGATCTATAGGGAATATCGGGCAAGGGCTTACACATCTTGGACATATTATTACCCTGGTCTGTTTGGTTACTATTAATAATACATGGCGAATACTAAAAAATTATGCTTTTCTCATTAAAAAAAAGAAGAAGAAAAGCAAAATGCGCACCTACCTGTTTCAACTAGAAATTACTTTCAACTTTACAATATTAATGAAAATTATGGAATATTTATATTTCATATTTTGTCTGTTTGTCATCAGCTATCGGATACAATGTTTACACAATGTGTGAAATTATATCATGCAGCGATGATTAATTTTCGGCATTGTTTACAACGCCGAAGAACAGCAGCATGCCTATAAATAAAATTTATTAAAGCTGTCATATGAAAAAAAAGCATACTTTGTAGTGAAAGATGTTAAGATTATAAGAAAATAAGTTTCTTTAATAGTTTAAAGAAAAGGATTGAATGATTCTAACTTTAGCTGATGCTATTCCTATTGTAATCTGTAAAAGTAAAACTTTATTTTCCCATTAAATTGGTGACTATGAAGAAGCTTCCGAATTGGTGTATCTCTTTAGAAAAAAAAATTTTAAGCCAGAATTTGCTTTGTTTAGACAAGTAATTCTTTTTTACAATCTATGATTTTGAACAAAGTAATTCTAATTGATACGTTAAAATTTTGTAAATCTTGGGAGTTGATGCACTATTAGAAATTCCCCAGAAAAAATTGTTAAACAACAATTTATTTAGTATTTATTTTACCATATTCAAACAAAACAGTCAGCTAACCATAAATAAAATGTTGTTCAAACTGTTAACTGTGAGTAATACCGTTTATTAACTGCTCTCACCTAATAACGGTTAAAAGTTGAGAACCAGAATTTTATCACACCAATTTTATAGCCTAGCTCCTATCTCCCGATAAATGTCCCTTTAACGGTTTTGAAACCATGATATAAGTAAATGGTTAAAGACAGTAAAGTTTTGCATTCAGAAATTTATAAACATACTAGTTGAAAACAGGTTCAGAACCGTAAAGGTCAAAAACGTTCTTTACCGTTAACTTCTCAGTTCATCGGATGGACAGGCTGCTATCGGTTATTTTACCATAATTTTAGAGTAATAATTCTAACAGTGGGTTTAATTGAAATTCTAACAAGAAATAAATTGAAAGTATTATTTGATGATTTTTTAATACTCTTGAAGTAGAAAAGAATAAATATCAAACTAATGTTTTAAAGAGCGAAAACGTTACAAAAAAATGTACTAGAAACTGATATTAAATTTTTGTCCTCATTAAATTTTAATTCAAATCATCTTTAATCAAAAACTTCTAAGAAGAAAATTCATATTTTTTAACTGGTGTACATTTAAAAACTCAACAATTCTTTTTCCTATTAACACGTGGAAAAAAATTCTGGGTAAATTACCGTACTGTACGGTAATGACCAAGCATTTTTATTTATTTTTTAACTTGTTTTATTTATTTTTTGCTAAATGTGTCACATTAACTTGTTTTTATATTTTATTTTTTGCTAAATGTCTGGTAATAAGAATTATAATTTTGAAAAACCAGAATTTCCGGTAAACCGTTACCACGAGAGCAGGAAAAAAAGACTAAATAAATTGTTCAAATACCGTATATTTCGGTTTTATTAACTACAATTATAGTTTATTTACCAGATATGTATACCAAACAGTACGGTAACTTTACTGGAACTTTTTTCGCCTTTTACATACACCGAGATGGATACTTATAAAGAACATGCATTACTTTTTTTTCAAATTTGATTATTAATTGATTTGTGTATTCATAACAATATGATCATTAATAGATTTATGCATTCATATGCATAACAATATTGAGTTTCAAAAGGATACACACGTGCCATTACGAAATCTTCAAAAGAGTTACTTTCTTCAGTCTTATCATTCTAGAACTGATTCAGATAACTTTCTTAAATAATATTTATTTGTGAATACCATACAGTGTTTACAGAAAACAGAACAAACTTTAAAAATGCATGATTTTTTAGAAAAGCTGAAATCATTTTACCGATAACTTTGAAATTGATACTTTTTTTTACCCAAACAAATATCAAGATACGTTACAAACTAAAATTTAAGAAGAACGAAACATTTTATTCTACATTCGATTTAAGACTAGTTTAGATGATCATGGATTTTTAAAAAACCATGAATTTTTACACTGGCTTATAACACAAAAATTTGCTTTTCTGAATAAACATTCATATTTTTTAACAGGGCAGGATTTTTCAAAATAAAAACATTGGAAGTTAAGTTGCTGTCTAGAAAATATAGTCCCATTAATCAAAAAAGCGTTTGAAAGTATAATTTTTTCCTGCAATATTTTATTTACTTTATATTTAGGACTATTTAAGCGTATCAAAAAAGTTTTGTAAGTTCACAGTTATAAAACTGGTTAATCAGAAATGATTCAATGCAAAGTAAAAATTTTATGATTAATTATTTGCTTTTTTTTATCTAATTCATTAATGATACTAAATGTTCTGAATTGTAAGGTACACAAATGAAAACATAATTTTAAACCATGTTAAGTTTTTACAATAAAACTGAATCGATCGAATGTTTCTTAAGAAATAAAATCTTAAATGTTCAAATTTTTTTCAAAATTTTGCTGTTTAAACAATATTTGACTGATTACGTTCAAAATTTATTTGAATCTGGTTTCTAAAATTACATAGTTTAAAATAATGCACATTTTAGATATTTTAACAATTCAAGATATTTTCAATCATTTCCTTTTCGAACGGCATTCACTAAACTCTCGTTCAGAATATGTTGGAAGTGTTGTTTATTTAACGTTACCCGGTGTGCACCCGTGAAACTAAGTCACAGGGGCAAGCAACATTACAAACGCCACACTGTTATGGATACCTGTAAATAGGGTGGGCCACATTCACACATCGGGGTACAACACAGAGAGAGAAACATCCATGCTATGAACGAGATTCGAGCCCGCAACTATTGGCTACGCAGTTAGCCAAAA
The DNA here is from genome assembly GCF_982258835.1 of Parasteatoda tepidariorum. Taxonomy (NCBI): domain Eukaryota; kingdom Metazoa; phylum Arthropoda; class Arachnida; order Araneae; family Theridiidae; genus Parasteatoda; species Parasteatoda tepidariorum. The sequence goes on along the minus strand of NC_141762.1, from coordinate 48,644,315 downwards.
TGGCTCCACGGCAACCTGATTTTCAATCATTATTAAATAAAGTAATAAATAATCTTATATCATAGCATACGAACGGTAAAACTACCAAATGAAAGGTTTAAATACCTTATATTTGGGGTTTTATTGCCAAAATTATGTATTTTTATTTGTTTATTTAAAAAAAAAAACAAAAATATCATTATCATACAGTACCGTAATTACAACGGAATTTTTTTTCTCCAAGTTCGAATTTGTTTAAAAAATAATTATCTTCTGCCATATAACGTTCTTGTGTTCTCTTCAGGTAATCTCCACTAACCATTAAGAGACTAGATCAGCTAGGACATAATATTTTAATCATTAAATCAAAAGTTATAAAGATCTACTGTTTCTAAGTAGAAAGATTAAAACGAAGATAATTTTAAATGTTATTTATATAAATGCTTGTAATACCCATACGATTAAATTAATTTTTGTATGAAAAATATAAAAAAAAAGTCGGAAGGTTTAAATATGAATTATGTAAATTTAAGAAGAAAAAATATGGAAAAAGGAAATATCAACGATTGAGTTTTGAAAATTATATTGCTAATAATCAAATTAAACAATAATTTTTATACATAAATAAGGCATATTTTTTCATTTAAAAGTGTAAGCATTTTCAATTTTTGGTGAAAGATCGATACTGTTTTGCATAATATTTTAATACGAAACTTCGGTTTCAACTATTTATTTTGCGTTGTGCTATTTTTGCAAATAATCTAATCTCTCGAATTCCGAACAAAAGACAATCAACTGGAACACAAGCTCCCAGAAATTGAATTCGAAATTAAAACTGTTTTATTGTTTGTTTCCTTTTCAATAAAAGCATTTCCTTCGCCCTATCGGGAGAAAATGCAAATATATTCGGAAACCCAGAACAACATCTCAGCTGATCACTCCTGCGCTTCTAACATGGCAGCTATGATTAATCACCATGGTAATGTGACGTCACACAGCTCATACATACATGTCTCTACTAATATTTGTTTAGGGTTGGCGGTCTATCGCTGGGATCGTTGGCGAAATATGCCAAATCCGGAAATTACGCAAAATTATTCATTCCAGAGATTCGGTGGCATTTTAATTGTGCAATATATCAAATAAAATAGAAAAGATTGAAGAATAACTTTTTTGAAACACATTTGCACGCTCTTACTTGATTTATATTAATTTCGTAGATGTATTTTTTTTACCAGATAAATTTAAAGAAATAGTTATGAAATATAATTTTCATAACAATTTTGAACAATGTTTTTTAAATAGAAAAAATACTTTGTTTAACCTTTTTAAATCATTCAAATTTGTTTATGTCGTATTTCCATCACAGTTTATTGGAGTTGGGCATTGTTTCCTAAAGTGTGCTACGCGTACCACCAGGGGTACGGGTGCAGTTTAGAGGGGTACGCGTTCTTATTTGAAATACTTTTCTTGCAACAAACGAAAATTTAAAAAAATATTATTCAAAAACAAAGCTGGCCATGAAAATTTACGATTGCGTATTTTTCTATTGGCTATTTTTTGCAGAGTTAACAGTTAATATTTAGTAGTGTCAACAGCCAGTTGTGATTTTTAGCTTCAGTGCAATTTTTTATAGTAAAAAATACATAATTTTTTTTTATCAGTGGAACACAGCATTACGAAAAATTTAGAAAGTGTTCGCAAAAGTCATAAGTTTGGGAAACACTGGAGTAAGGGAACTATATCATTGCCGCAAACGATTTTATTTCCTTACCATAAGAAAATGTATTTTTTCTTCTATAAATGGATTCCAGATATTACAAATAACAACCAAAGTCATCCGTTTTGGTTACAAATTTATTGCTTGATTTTCTGACATAGGGTGATCAAAAATACTTGTTTTCTTTCGCAATTTAATATCGTTCCCTGAAACCTCTGAAAATTTTAAATCTTATTGCTAAGCATTAAAAATCGGATGCACTAATTACATCTAAAGTAACAAAATAATTATCTTAGTATTACTAGAGAAATTCCAAAATTTAAAAAAGAAAAAAAAATCAAAAATTGAAAGTGTCTCTTCCATTGTGGTAGGATAGTGTATCTCTCTAAAGTAAAGAAAGATATTCCAAGGATTTCGCTAACACAAGAATGTGGATATTTAAGATTTTTGTCGCAGAGGAGTCACGAATCTTTGACAAACACTCTCTCTCTTCTTCACGAACCTAAAAAAAAAAATCTTGAAACGTAAATGCAAACGTGTACTTTAAGCTTTCGTTTTTCTTAAATCTCGTATTTGTCATTTTGAAACCGAGAAAATTAAAAAACATTCTGTACGTATTTATTTGGTTTAGAAAGATATTACCATTAGAAAAAGAGAAAGATGGGATTGCTAGCAATTTTGTTAAATTTACTTTCCTTTTTTGATTTCTATAAATAAAAAATTATGCCTTGTAAACAAATGTATATTTTGTTGCTATTATCATCATCCTTCTTTCAAGACCTTCTGTTGAATATTCTTTCAGGACAACTGATTCTTTGTCTTAGACAATCAGTTTTTTACCTCAATAACTCTAAAATCTGATTGATTTTGACCCTGAGCCATCATTAATTTTGTTGCTAGGTGTTCCTAAGTTCACTAAAATTCCAATCAATATATTTTTTGATTGAGGTCTTCTGAGGTATAAAAAATGAATTGTGAAACCAGTTTAAAAGTCAGAAAAAAATCCTCCATTGAAATCAGGAGACGCTTATTCTGAGAAAATGTACTGTTGTAGTTTGTCGTGTTATAACGCTAAATTGAATAGAATGTTACTCAGTACCTACCTTTTTTTCATTAGGATCATCAAAAAATAAAAAATAAATAAATAAATAAATTATTCTATCAGATTAAATATTTGGTAAAAACTGTTGAATATAGGAGACGTTATTTGAGGTAGAATGATTTTAGTATATTTATGCAATCCATAAATTCACTTAAAAGAACATAACATTGTGAGTGTTTTCGTCATTGTTATTATTTTTTTGTTTAAGAAAAAATTATACCTTTAAAATATACAATGAACATACTACTTCTGTAACTATTGGCTTCAATGAATTTTTAATGAATCGAATTGATACATGAGACCACGCGTTACTAAGACACTTGCAACACTCGTTTTGTTCCTGTTTCAACTGAAAACCTTCCCCAGTCTATAATTGACATATTTAATGTCTCGATGTTGCGAAACAGTAAAGAGAACTAATTGAATGTCTTCTGACTTGGCGACTTTTCCTTTCTCTTTCAAACTTTACACAATTAACATTTTATTTCCGTTCAAAAACATATTTCAAAGAATTTTCTTGGCCATAAAATTAAAATAAATACCATTTTAAGCTAATAAGAATCTTTTACTGGTTCTCGCAAATGACGCTATAAATACTTTATTTTGAAATTTTCAGTTTCAATTTTTATTATTCAAAGAAATTAAAGCATATATCGACACTTTTTTAGCTACATATCGTTCGATATCAATAATTTGTAATGTTGGGTTAAATTCAGAATCCTGATTTTAAAATATGCTGTTAATGGTAATTTGTTTATACTTCATTAAGAAACAACAACCTTAAACTCTAATTAATAAACAAAATAATAATTTAGGTTCATAATAATATTAGAAATTTTTCAATTTCTTATGAATATTTAAACTTAAGAGAATATAATTTTTAAAAAAATCATAAATATTTAGAATGAATACATTAAAAACTATGTTAGAAAATTAGGAGAATTTTAACTAGGAGAATTTTAACGATTTTTTACACTTTTCATTTAAGTCTTTATTTTCTTTGACTTGATCCATTTTTTAAAAATTTTTTCGACTGCCTTTCTTTTTGATGTAACGGGGTGGTTTCTATTTTGATGGCGAATTCTTATAAAAGTTCTTAGACTACAAAATAAGCGTATTGTTGTTTTATTCACAGCAGGATATCGTCCCTCTTATTCATTTATAAGTTCTTTGATGACACTTTTCCTGACACACTTCCATCCATGCTCCTGTTGGAATGATCAATCCTACCTTTGAAAAACTTATCCATTCCGTATTGCTCCCCTGTTGTTGGATGTACTGAGAAGATGTTATTTCTAATTTTGTATCAATATTTTAAAGGCGAAATGCTATGTAACCAGCAATATAATTCAGTTCTTCTTTTTCTTAAGAATTGATAATTTTGTTTCCCAAATTGAAGTAATATCCCAAGACTTAGGAATGTAGTTAGTTAAGTCATGCATTATATCTTCAATGTTGTCTAGAACATCAGTATTTTTGAAAACTATGTTTTTTGTTGCGCATTTTTCAAACGCTTTTTCTAACAATTCCGCTGTTAAATAACAGCCTATTTCTGATTTTTTTCATTTCTATGCATACTTTTTATGAAAGATTAGGTAGCTTATTTGCAATTAACAAGCGTTTAAGTTAGAGATAGTTAGATCGAACGCTCCGTTCTTGAAGTAAAAGTTCAAGCTTTGCGCCATCGTGACGTCACAGGCGAAAATCGGTGGTTTGGGGAGGCGAAAATTTCTTCGAAGGAGTGAACCAGCCCTTCTATTCTTTTTAGCCCTGGGATACTGCTGTCAAACAAATATAAATAAATAAGTATGGGTTTTTAAATATGAGATTCTTGTAACTGAAAATGCTTATTGCGCTGGAGAAATTTCTGACTATGGAATAATGAATAAATTAACTCTCAAGATATTTTCAATATCTTTTATGCAATAGTATGCAATGGCTTGTAAAGATTAGTGTTTCTAAAGAAAAATCACATTGTACGTGCTATTGGAGCTAGTTCGTTTTTGAAGTTTTTAACATAAAGAAAAATTACACGGAAAAATAAATATTTTGTTGCGTTTAAATAAATACTTGATCATGCCTAACTTATGTGTAGATTTCAAATCTGAAAGTAGTTTTGCTCCTAAAGCTACATATTATTTAAGTGACATTTTTAGTCTGTTTTTTAAGAAATGTGCAAATTTAAAAGCTTTATATGTAACTAGGGTTCTCGTAGCTCTTGCGATAAACTTCTAAGGGATTTAAAACACATTATCAGAATTAAAATGGCATAGGAACTCTTGCCCAGAAATGTCGTCGTACACGGCTAGAAGCGCTTCTCTGTTATGAGCTGTTCAGAAGCACACGGAGAAACAATTTGTAATGGGGAAGCACCTCTAGGGGTGGACGAAATTTCCAATCATGGGTTTCTATAGCATTTTAATCCTGATGATGTGCCCTAACAACCCTAGAAGTGTATCGTAAATTTATGAGTCCCCCGTGGTATATAACGTTCTTAAACTTAAACTCAACAAAAAATAGACCAAAAATGTCATTAAAAAATTATAGCTTGGAGAGTGAAACTGATTGCGAATTTGAAATCAACGATGTGAACAATCCGAGATCCGTTTAAAAAAATCTCATGCCTCAGGGAAAAAAAATGCTATTCGGTGTCATCTTATAAGCCGAAGAGAAAGTATATTGGTAAAATAGAAGAACTTACATGCCATATTCAGACCTCGAGTGTAAATATAGCCATCCAAGAAAAGAGCCTAATTTCACCAATTTCTTGTTTAAAATACGTACGAAAAAATACAATATTCAAAAGGTGACGAATCTTCCCGATGAAATTTATTTCCTTTCTATATAATTAACCACAGATAGATTTGTACAAAAATAGTGAATCTGTAATGTGGATATCTGAGGGTTGCTTTTGATAAAATAAGAAATTAATAGTTCAAACCCATAATCGCAAATACTGTCTTTATTATTATATTTTATTTTTATATCCGTTGTTGAAAAGCAGGCCTAGTTTTTGGATTTACGATGTCCAAAAGGTGTTGATTTCGATTCCCGCCGACCGAAGACTCCCCGCGTAGTAAATGGTGACTGATGTTCGTTAAATCTGTCGAGTCGCAAAGGTTTCCATGTTTCCGTAACAGATCATACTTCTGGGGGTACTGATCTAGGAATTTCCTTGTCTTCTGGATTGATTCAAAATTATTATTGTATTTAAAGTGCACCAAACTTAATACCCATAGGTAACGTCATTTCATTTGCGTCAAGAAATTTTGAACATAAAGGATATTTTATGGTAAGCATAATCTTGAATGTAAAAGATAAAGCGATGTTTTCAATCCTTGCCTACCTGTTGGAATAATTTTCATGCAAAGCACTTCCAACTCTAGATGCATAATTTTCAGATGCGATATTAACTTCCAGATTCGTAACTTTTTCGTTTAACCAATAGAGGTTTTGATTCGTTTTGTTCTGTAATATTAATTCCTGTTTAACCCCTCTGGTGCAGTGTAGAGAGTTTGGAAATTTTACTAACCTCTAGAAATGTAAAACTAATTGGTTTAAGCGCTTACTGTCACTATCCTATAAACAACAAAGAAATAAAGTACGTCGTTTCACTTAGAATGCATTGTCTAAGATCGCACTTGCTAAGTTTCAGACCGACCAAAATTTTAAACCGAAATTTGCTGTTACGGAAAGAGTTGAAAAATTATTCTAGGAAAAACATTGAATCTTGCTGCAATGTGATATGCTATGCTATACCAAGGCTATATTTTAAATAAATTAATACTCCAAAACACGTATCTATTTGCATTACCTATTTGAGTCATTGTTAAACAAATTATATATTACATGATGATTTGAAGTGACATAATTTTTACACTATTCGAAGCTAAAAATAAATATTTTTTAAATACTAATTGAGGTGAATCGAAATCAATATTGTAATAACACTTCCTTTCCTTTCCCGATAATGAAAAATTCTTTTTGTGCTATATTCATATTAATGCAAATGTATAGTAATCCAATGAATAATTTAAGCAACATAATGGAATTTTGTGAGCAATAAAAAAAGTCTATATACTCATATCGCATGCAAGCTTAGGAAAAAAATGTTCATCTGAATAATCAATCAACACAAAAACTCACTGCTTGTTTGTGTTAATAAAAAAAAAATACGATATGTGTTCTGCTAAAGTGTGTTACACGTTCTACATCGCCTTTATTCTGTAACTAACAACAATTAATTACAAAAATGTCATCAAGCCTTTTATGTTTTATTTGTAGCAACAAGGTAAATCAATTAATGACACAATTTTAACTTTTCAGTGTGTCTCTCGGAATGTTTATGCATCATAAGGCAAATGTCAAAAATCACTATGTTACTGTTTATGATTCATTCTTATTGGACACAAAAAAATCACATGACATGACCAGTCATTAACAAAGAAGACTTCGATATATTTGACTGTCATTAGTATAAAATGAATAAAAGTTATAGTTTTATTTACCTGTAATATTTAATTATTCTCTCTCCTTAATAATATTATCTGCAACTTTGGTTGTTTTGGTTCTTTATAATTTTGGTTGTTATTGAAAATTAAAAGTTTATGAAACTAAAAATTGCAAATAATTATTATAAAATTATAAATGAATCATGAAACTATCTTTTTTGTCCCTTTTTATAATGTACTATTATGTACTATTATTAAGTTCTCGGTTTCGACAATCATTTAAAATTAAAAGCTTTTAAAACTGAAAGTGGTAATTATTTATTGCAATGTAACTGCATGATATTATCTTATAGCGCAACATTTTTATGATGAACGTATTTAGTTAGCTTTTTACTACAGATTAAGTTTAGACAGACGGTTGCAATCAAGTTCTATCATGGTCTGGTATGGTCAATGATCAACGTGGAATGTTAAGACTACGTCACCAAATTAGTCTTCTTAAAATTATCTGAAATCACATGTTTATTATTATATATAGTTTTGCTTTTAGAACGTTTTTCTGTAGAACAAATCAACAGTAACTGAAATAAAATAAAAGTTTTGCACTAAGAAGTAAAATTAGCGAAAAAAATTTACTTATTCGTTTAGAGGAGCCGTCAAAAAATTCCTATGCTATTATTGAAGCCCATGTTAAGTAAATTTGGTAACAGGTAGGGGAGAGTGGGGTCAATTGTAACAGGGTACGATTGTAACAGAGCAAAAATTTCGAGTGTCGGGTTCTAGATTTGGTTCCTAGGTGGCGCACAAGGTGTATTTAATAAATCTACATGTACACCCCTGCTGGCCACCATTTTTATGTGCTTTTGAAAGAATTATATCACAAAAGATATTTTCACGCTACGTTAGTACTTTTATTGGCATTAGAATATTATATTGTAACTAAGTAATTTTGTTTAAACAAATAAAAATTGTTAGCCGAATATGTAAGTGGACACCTTAATTAACATTTAAAAAAAAGATTAGTTTTGGTAATTAACTAGCATTGTTTTTAACAAATGAAGCTGAAATGGCGTCATGGGGACGATTGTAACTATAAGTAAAGGGACGATTGTAGCAGCTGAAAATAAATAATCTTATGTTTACAACCATTACTTAACTCTTTAAGAACCACCAATAGTTTCCTATATCATTTATATTATGTTGCATGTGCATTATTTTATTTGTCACCTTTCACAGCATAAATTAAAATTCTTAATCCCTTAAAGTTAAAAGTTTAACCCTTTAGGTCTCTGCTCATTATTATTTTTACTCCTAAAATATCACTACTATTTTGCTCAATAAAAAAATATATCACAACTATGATAATATGTATAATAAACTATGTTTAAGTTGAATTTATGAACTGTTACAATTGACCCCGTAAGTGGGGACGATTGTAACAAGTGCACGACTGTCAAAAATTGTTAATAACTAATATAATAACATTTAAAATAAGGTATTTTTTTTTCTAGTAGAGGATAGTCTACTTTACTCGTCTGTCAATTAATACTAATAATATATTGTATTTTTTATTAGTTAAAAATAGTTAAGTAAAAAATATTACAATTGACCCCACTCTCCCCTACTATTATTGTTAAATATACTACTGCAGGTACCAAGGTACCCGTAATAGGTACTGTGGCAATTAGTTATTTACGGCCTCTCCGAAATGGACAAGTACAGGAGAAAATTGCTTAACTGTGATAAATTTTAAACGTCATGAGTTGGTCACGAGCATCAGCATTAGGCCACGTGTGATACAATTAATCTTTATTTTGCTGAGATTAAGTTCTAAAAATGGGTTTTAGAACTTATTTTTTATTAGTTAAAAATAGTTAAGTGAAAAATGTTACAATTGACCCCACTCTCCCCTACTATTATTGTTAAATATACTACTGCAGGTACCAAGGTACCCGTAATAGGTACTGTGGCAATTAGTTATTTACGGCCTCTCCGAAATGGACAAGTACAGGAGAAAATTGCTTAACTGTGATAAATTTTAAACGTCATGAGTTGGTCACGAGCATCAGCATTAGGCCACGTGTGATACAATTAATCTTTATTTTGCTGAGATTAACTTCTAAAAATGGGTTTTAGAAGTTATTTTTTATTAGTTAAAAATAGTTAAGTAAAAAATGTTACAATTGACCCCACTCTCCCCTACTATTATTGTTAAATATACTACTACAGGTACCAAGGTACCCGTAATAGGTACTGTGGCAATTAGTTATTTACGGCCTCTCCGAAATGAACAAGTACAGGAGAAAATTGCTTAACTGTGATAAATTTTAAACGTCATGAGTTGGTCACGAGCATCAGCATTAGGCCACGTGTGATACAATTAATCTTTATTTTGCTGAGATTATCTTCTAAAAATGGGTTTTAGAACTTATTTTTTATTAGTTAAAAATAGTTAAGTAAAAAATGTTACAATTGACCCCACTCTCCCCTACTATTATTGTTAAATATACTACTACAGGTACCAAGGTACCCGTAATAGGTACTGTGGCAATTAGTTATTTACGGCCTCTCCGAAATGGACAAGTACAGGAGAAAATTGCTTAACTGTGATAAATTTTAAACGTCATGAGTTGGTCACGAGCATCAGCATTAGGCCACGTGTGATACAATTGTTCTTTATTTTGCTGAGATTAACTTCTAAAAATGGGTTTTAGAAGTTATTTTTTATTAGTTAAAAATAGTTAAGTAAAAAATGTTACAATTGACCCCACTCTCCCCTACTATTATTGTTAAATATACTACTGCAGGTACCAAGGTACCCGTAATAGGTACTGTGGCAATTAGTTATTTACGGCCTCTCCGAAATGGACAAGTACAGGAGAAAATTGCTTAACTGTGATAAATTTTAAACGTCATGAGTTGCTCACGAGCATCAGCATTAGGCCACGTGTGATACAATTAATCTTTATTTTGCTGAGATTAACTTCTAAAAATGGGTTTTACTTAATCTCAAAACGAAAAGTTATCGGAAAGGGCAACAAATGATCATAAATAAAAATGAAAAAAAAAATAATTTTAAGCTTTATAAACTGTGTCAGTTCTCGTCCTTCTGCTTTCTACATGATTTTGAAATCTTAATTAACAAAGTTTGTTTATTTTTCGTACTTTGTTAATTTTACCACGTATGAAGAGCAGGTATTCAATGAGTTATAAATAAAATTAACAGCATACTTCATATCATTGTTGATTGAAGCATTGTACGAGTCATCAACCAATTTAAAGATATTTATAAAATATGAAAAAATTTATACACCATGGTAAGTTACAGTCATACATAAATTCTTTCTTGTTAACTGAATGTTCTTGCGTATTTCAAGCGTTTAAAGCTAATCAATAAAACTTGTTAACACTTATAATATCAGGCAGTTTACTTTTTCCCATTGTATCTCATATATAGCGAGTCTCATATACTTTACGAGACCCATAAAGTGAATATTAATAATTATAATAAAATGTATTTTGAAGAAAGTTATATATATATAACTTTCCACAAAATACATTTTCAATCTATACAAAATACAATCTATTTTAAATATAATATGATTATCCCAAAATCAGAAGTGTGGAGATGGAGCCGATGTGGGCGTGGGCGAGTCGTCCATAGCCTCCTCGGTCCGAGTTATGAGGCATGGAATATTTTTTTTCACTAAATACCTGCCAAACTGCCTTGAACTTAAGTAATGTAACTACTTTATTGCTCATATATTAATCTGATAACAACAATCAAGGGATGGATACAAATATTTTTCTTAAATCGAAAATGACAAACCAAATACTTTTTTGTGTTTGTAATTAAAATATTGATAAAAAGTTTGTAATTTTGGAATGTCAGATATTCTATGCGTTCATAAATAATAAGTGCCCTCTTATAAATCCACTGCATGACTAGACTGGATGCAATGAATCTTGAAATGAAATAGAGGATAGAGGAATGGAATAGAGGATAGAGGAATGGAATAGATTTTAATGGTTGATTATCATTGTTCTTCATTATTTAATATTTAAAAAACAGTCAATTTTTAATAGTCATGAACTTTAAAATACTTCAAAAGAGAAAGATAACTAAATGTCTGTAAAATTTCACGGAATGTCATTTCCTGTGTTTTATGATTGGTAACTTTTATTTCTTATGTTGAGGTTTTAATTCATCGGACAAAGGTCTACTTTTTTTTAATATCAAGTTTATCAAAAATAACTGGGAGAGCTGTAAATAAACCGTTTTCAGCTTCATTTTGATCTAGAAACTAGATAATTTTTTTAAAAACGAATTTCAAAATTAGTTACAAAAGTTCTTTAACATATCGCTGGTTCAAAGTTAAAACGACATTTCTGCACTCACTTCTCATTCAAACAACACTAATTATGTTTTCAGAATTGTCGTTTTAACTTTGAACCAGCGATATGGTTTTGCCAAATGTGACTGGAACACTTGCATGTGTCAGTTAATTTTGTTCTAAGACTGTGTCATGTTGCTGCTAAAACTGGTGGTTGCATCGAAATCTGCCTTTAGCTTGTCTTCCAGTCATCAGTACCATCTGTTGACTAATTTTGTAACTACTTTTTGAACTTGCTGGAAGTAAATTACTATTTTCCTAAGAAATGAGCAGCAAACCATGAATTTAAGTTCAATTCTATTGAAGTAGTAGTTCATATAGCTTATCATTTTCAGAGACTCGGTGCTTTGGTTACTCGATAAGAATTAAACAAAGAAATGGATTTTTGTCATTTTAAAGTAGTTAAACTATGCATTCTTGCTTAATATATAGTTGAATCGAAATGTACTCTTATTTCAGATATCAACTTTTAAAAGGAGATTGACATAGTACGAGAAGCGATTTTAGTTTTTAAATTTGTTGTTAATTAAATGTGAGAGTTTACGAAGCATATAAACAAGAATTAGACTGTAAAATTTTCGATATCTTTGTTGAAAAATATATTTCTACAAAATTATGTAGAAAAATGTGTTGATAAAATTTTTAATTGACAAAATATCGCTTTGACAAAGCCAGTTTGATAAATAAGTAATAAATAAAATAGAGGTTAGGCAAAATATTAATTTGATAAATTGTCACGCTTACAGTGTTTCACTACGTAATATTTTAAGTAAAGCATTCCCGGAACAGCTCATTGTGGGCCAGGGGAATAATGAAGGTTAAGGCTTCACAATTTCGTGACCAATGGCGTGACTGTGGTAAACGTAATATTTCAGTGCAGTTTTAATTTTACAAATACTAGACTTTATTTTGTGAAGATATATAAATCAAACTAGAACATGTTCATAAAAAATTTCGTTCCAATAGGGTATTGACCTTCCTTCACGCGAGCTAAGTAATTTTACTTGACTGTCTCTTGAGTTTTTATCTCTTGATGTTTTAACAAATTTAAATATTTATTTGTACACCCCAAAGTTTCATCAACCATGTTTATTTCAACTATTTTTAGAAATAATTATATTTCATTCTCTATATCCTTGGCATGGTGATTAAGGCCAGGAGGCACTTTTACTATATTCCTCTTTTTCGCTTTTCAGCAGTTTGCATACTTTACTTTTCACCACTTAGAAGATTTATCCTTGCCAACATCGAGCATTTTATCATCATTTCTTTCCCCTGAATTATTAGTATCATAATTGCCCGAAATATATTGTTTGGATTCACTACTTTTATAATTATTTCTATATCTCCTTCACTCCAATCGCTAACAATCTCAAATCCAAATACTTCCTTCCCTTTTTTTTCTTCGTCAGTCGATTCTAGAAGAAAGCGAGGAAAAAAAATCACCTGATGGTATATATTTTTTTGCCATGAAAACCGATATAAAAATTATAGATTCGATTTTATACAAATTAAAATAATACACGCCAATTATTGTCACAAAATTACAGAACACTTGAAAAAGAAATATATTTCGAATTTTCACCCACGACCACGCCTGTGTCGTAAATTTTAAGAACAAACTACCACGTAGCATCAAACCTCGATTAAAAATAAAAATTGTCACATGACTTCCAGTTGGCACATTCCATGATTTTGAGAAGGGTTCAAAAGAGGAATAGAAATGACCTTCAGATGTCTCAGCTGCGATATGCAAAATTCCATTAAGAACAAAATTTGCAAAATTTGCGCGGGCGAGCGTGGGAAGGTTAACCAATAAAGATTTCAGAAGATGTTGCCATATGAAAACTGATAATACATGGAAATATAAAATATTGCTAGTTTGTGAAGCATTTAAAAGAACTTTTATTAGCTGCGTTTTGTTTGCTTCAAGCATTTTTTAAAGCATCTAACTGATACATGAGAATACCATATGTTACTAAGACACTTGCAATGTTCATGATGAATCCTTTATGAACAGAAAACATGCCCCAGATTGTAATTGCCAGGTTTGATGCCCGAATATTGTTAACCAGCAAGGAGAACAATTCCATAGTCTTCTGATTTGGCAACGTTTTTGCGAACTTCTCCGAGCTCGTAACCACTGCATCTGTTAGAATTTCGCTTCCATGCGTCACTTTTGAACCACTTATTGTGAGCAGGAAAAATATAGTAAGAGTAGATATTGCTGTCACACCAGTATATCCAACTGCTAACGGATTTTTTAACATGGGAGAATTCGAGACAAGAACACTGACAGTGCTGAAGAAATTGCTGAGCATGGAACCATAAACGAAAAACAGAATCACACTCAAGATTCTGTCCACATCTCTTGCGCAATGGTAAATTTGCTTAAAAAGATTGGTGTAACGCAAAATTATGCGATTGGTGTCTCGATCTTGAGCGAGCTCGTTCTTAAAGTTCTCACCATAAAGGCAAATAATTTTATTCACAGAAAAAAACGTGTTCTGGCAAAGCAAAAGCACGGCGAATGAAGTTGCCATATTCATGTTGTGGGTGAAAATCAGTGAAAATATTACCAGCCAGGTCAAGTTTTTGATGCCGCTAATTTCTTTTTCGAAATACATTGAAAATCCTTTTAAAATGGCTTCCCAGTGCAAGTCATAAAAGAACAACGTAGTAATTACTATTAAAGATATGTTAAGAATCCCCATGTACAAGCATTGTAATGCCATGTAACGCGCTCCTACGTATACTCGTGGATCGAGCAAAACCGAAAGGCGATAAATCTTTCTAATTCTTCCACAGATTTTGCTTCGCTTGTATATAATAATCCACATATTGATGTGCACGAAAATGCAGAAGCCGTGGTAACAGTATCTAACTGCTGTTTGTGGTAAAAGCAGATGGGCATAAAGCATGCTGAGAGACATACAAATTGTCTTCATTACTATCATTAAAGCACACCAGAATTTAATCGCCAATGATGAAATCTTCTTATTTGTCTGAAAAGATTTCAAAGAAAAGGGGTACCCGATGACTAACATAATCATGAATGTAATTGGAAAAGCACTGTTTGGAATTTTTGGCTTTTTGTTTGAATATTTCTCAGACAGAGATAAGACTTCCAAAGGCGTTGCACTGTTGTATACTTTCATCCAGTTATAATTTTGATTCATTTTGCTCTATATAATACAATCAAGTTTAGTTTTTCCTTCTGGGCTAAACGTTTAATCTGGTAGTGAAGATTCGATGTACTTACTTCCATGTGGTACCCAAATAAACTGCTGCAGATTTAACTAGTTAATTTTTGTAACATAACAAATTCATAACTGGTTAGTTATTTGATTTGTTTTGGAAAACTAAATAAAGGAAATGTTATATAAAAACTGACTTCATATGTATGCAAATAACAAAGAAATTTCTTCGAGATAACTAAAAAAAGAGGCTATTTATCTCTAAAAGTACTTTTCCAACTAGTATTAATAAGATTTGATGTCTGAAAAAATGTATTTTAATCAATATTTCTTTTTTTTAATGAAATGCGTGTACATGGTTGAATATTTTTACTTCCATTTCGAAAAAAATGGACAAATTAAAGTCTGTCAAACTGCGAATCTTAATACATTCTGGATTTTTTTTTGTAATATAGTTATTTAATATCGGAAAACCGTCAACTTGAAACAATATTTTTTTTTGAAGTACAAAGGTTAAAAGTCTGTCATTTATGAGCGATTCTTTTGAATTATTTTCCTTGCAATATCAATACAAATTTTTAAATGTGATAATGCAAATTGGCCACAAAAAAGTTTGTTATGCTAAATTAAAATAGATCAATATATGCAGCGTCTTTCATAATTGGGTTTACAGCATACATTGTAATATTATTGACAGATGTAAGTCATAAATATGAGAGTAAAAAAAAGTTCAGAACAAATGTATAAATCGTTATTCGCATAAAGAATGCTTTCAATTATAGGAAAAGTTATGAAGCTTAAATCAAGTAAAAAGAAGTTGCTTACTACAACAAGTTTTTTAAAATCACTTGGCAGAACGAAGGAACCAAATGCCACAGGAATTCCTAAACAGTTTTACTTTCTACATAAAATTACAGCGGGAGACCTGAATACAATTTAAAATTAACTCTGATAGGACTAATTGTTTTTTAATATATATTTTTTCAATTCTGAAACCTTTGCTTCATACTTTTTGATTCCGAGGGATGTTACTCACAATGATGCGCGCTTATTAAAATGTTTATTTTGTTTGTATTGTATAAATGTAACTCCATACCAAATTTTACTTAAATTGGATCATTAGTTCTGTATTAATCACCGAAATATGAGAAAAATCGCCAGAACACCGGTAGAAAGTAAAATAAGTGTGAAATTAAGTTGTATTAGCAATGTAAACAAAACAGGCTTAGCTTTTATTAGTAACTAGTGGGCTGAGCCCCCTGCTCGCTAACGCTCGCCAACACCCGAAAATTGCTACGCAATCTTATATGGTTTGCTTCGCAAACCAAGGTCGCTTCGCTCACTACTAACTTAGGTACATTGCAAATGCACAAAATTCTAAGAATTCAAAACAATCATTGAAATCCGTATAAAAACTTATTTTTTAAAAAAGATTATATCTTTTTAGTAAATACTAAGTCATTAAAATAAATTTGAATTCAAATAAATGAGATGTAATTCATTAAACCAATTAGAAATGTGCTATAGTATAAAATCTTAAGATAAAATTTCTAAAAATGATATCTCTTTAAAAAGGTTAAAATTTTGGCTATAATTAAGTCTATTAAAAATTTAAATAAGTGAATTGCAACGGAAAAACCTGCATAAACAAATAAATTCTAGTAAAGCAAATAAATTCGTGACATAAATCAAAAATCGTCAAATAAATTCGTAATATATAAATTCGTGAAAAAAAGCGCTTTCGACAAAATACTAAAATAGAGATCTATCGATAAAGACTACTCACTTCTGCCTAGCTTATGCTTTCTCTGGCTATTTCAGTTTCCGTTTTTAAAAGTGCTATATGTTGAGCCATCTCAACTAGATTTGGCATGTGACATTTTTAGCGGCAATCATTGGTCGATTTTCTAGCGTTGCCATTCGGGGAGTTGTAATGAGGCCTTTTTTTGTCGCCGTGTAAGAGAAATATATATATAGGTTATACTCTAGCAATAGTTAATATTACACAGACTATAGATGGATGTAGATATTCGGGGAAAACACTTAAATTTTATGCCTCAGAAGTGAGAAGCGTAAGCATTGGAAGACCTTTGACCTAAGTACCCTATTTTACAAAAAAGTATTATAAAAATATATTATTCATACTAATCTAAATTCAGATTATTGGATTTATTTTTATGCTAACGTAAGTGATAATTAATCAGTGGCAGAAAGTTAATTGTTTCATACAAAATATTCTTATTTTTTCTTATATGCACAAAATATTTACATTTTATAAGTGTTGTTTGTCTTGAAGATTATATTATTCAAGACAATTTTCAATATTCAAGACAATGAAATTTTATGTTATACCTTACGTAAAATTTCGTGAAACCAAATCAACTCTTAAATAAAAATAATAGTAATGGATAATAGTAAGTTAGTCGTTGATTAGATGCTCATTTTTGGCTAGATGCCTGGAGCTGTTTTCCCTTTGCCAGCTTCTTCTGTCTGCTCGTCACTGAACTCTGATACGCATGCTCAATTCTTATAGAAAAATTACGATTATCGGATCCCTGAGGGACCAGATATAAGCTGGGAAAATTAAAATCATTGGATAACTGGAGAACCTTTTAAGTCGAGTTTCTAAGTACATAAACATCAAATTTTAATTTTAATTACTAATTACAACTTATAATTACTGATTGTAATAAATCTGAAAAAGCATTAGCGTTTTATTAATTCAACTATAAATAATGATTAAATAAGAAAAAAATGATTGTTTCTGTTTTGTGTTGTTTATGCGTTTTCTTGCAGTCAGATTTTGCATTCGTTGTCACAACAGTAATTGAATTAAATTGAATTTAGAGCTAAATGGCCGGAGACCCATAAGAGCAGCAGTAATTGGTAACAACAGCTGTAATAATGATGAAACGTCCGGAGATTTAACTGGCTTCGGAACTGATGTTGAATAACCCAAGTGTCGTATGATTGGACGTCAGGATATAGGGGCTACTACTGTACACCACTCAGTTCATGCCACACTGAGGTCGTTTAAGAGTAGGCAATTGCAAGACTTAAGACAGGTAAGCAATTTTTCGACAAGATGTCAGAAAAAGTTGAACAACGGTATTGCATAAAGTTTTGTCTTTAAGTTTGGGAATTCTTAAGTAAAGCCAATACTCAAAATAAAACATGCTTTTGGGGGTGTAGCAATAAGTGCTACACGAATTAAAGGATTGTACAATACTGTTCATCCATTGTCCTTAAAAAATCCTAGGACAATTACTTATCGATTTTCTTGGTCCCGCAGTGGACTTATAGTAGAGGCATGGTTCCCAGTAGAGCATAGAAGCAAGCATTACTGGCTGTGGTCAGTAAGCTGGTGGGTGACCCTGAGGGATGTTTCCCTAACCATCGCCAATAGCCCATTGTGCAGCTTTGCCTCGACTTTAATAAAGTACCTAACTACCAATCTACTCGTGATTTCTTCTTACGATGTGATGTCTTTCCTCTACGGTATTCGACCCCTTAAGGTTTTATATTCCTTTCACACGGTCTATTTCTTTTTTGCGTTGGCAACAAAGAGCAGAAATATCAAGCGAGTGAGAAGTCATAAGCAAGAACTTCTTTTCTCGCAGGGACAACGAAAAGCTGAAACAAACTGTCATCTTGCCCAAAATATTAAAAAAAAATGGAAAGAAATGAAAGGTTAACAGTGGACACTTCATATCAACATACAAGTTGTTGTTCATATTTGTGTTGGTTACAATTATAAAATTACGCTGGTCCAATAACTAGAACAGAGACGATTCAATAAGGCTCTAATTCTAACAGTCTCGTGAAAAATTGTTTAATGTATATATATAAGTTCCAAATGTAGAGAAAAGGCGGAAAAATTACATTTTTGATCTTATTTTATGAGTTCTATGAGCAGCTCATGCCCAGTAAATAAAAATTATTGATTTTCTTTTTGTTCTTTTTGTATATTGTGATTTGCAGGATTCCTGGAAACGAGGTTGCCAACTTTTCAGCCAAAAGTGGGGCAGGGGTCCTCCTGGAACCTTTGAAAAGCCTCTCTTTTCATTCTGTCAAGCACCTGGTAAAAAGAAGTTATAATACCAGAATAAAGCAGAAAGCATTATGTGACTCTGCCGGTAAGCCATGGGCTAGAAAAATCTGAAATGCCGGTAAGCCATGCTTGAGGATAAACGGTTGATTCCAGATTTTTCTTGAAGAGCAGCTGTGGCACTTTTCCGCCTTACTACAGGTCATGACTGTTTGCCCGCGTATTTGTATCGGTTCGGGCTTTGTGATTCTCCTTTTTGTCTTTTGTGTGGAAAACGTCAAATTCTTGATGCTTCTCATCTTGCACTTGCTCTGCACTTGTCTTTTTAAATTGTAATGTACAGAGGTATTGGAAGGCCAGAGAACTAATGCCGTCATAGCCAATCTTCTGGGCATTTGTAATAAATGAGTACAGTTTTATAAAGCTATATTTTACTTTTAAAGACGTTTCAAAATTACAGTGGAAGAGCAAGCCCTTTTATCAACGAAGATCGATCCGACATGCGTTTTTTTAAAAATTTTCTTATCTTTTTCTTTAGTTTTTGTTTATTTTGCGAGTATATGAATTAGAAAAGTTGTTATGAGTTTTTGTAAGAATAGAGACTATGTTGGGCTTTCGAACACTGAAGTTTATAAAATTTGAATAGATAAAACCATAATGTAAATAAAGTGAATTGAATGTTTATAAATGAAACATTTCACAGAATTTTTACATTGTATAATTTTAGAATTTCATTTTAAAAAGAGTATCAGCAAACATTCAAAACTGGACTAAAATATATAAGTATTCAATGAGTGATCGAAGTTCCATAGCAATATCGGGGGTTAACGAGCGCAGCAAGCAAGGAGTGGGCCTTCTAGTAACATAAGTCTAATGTAAATCACGTACATAAGTCTAATGTAAATTAGCACAATGCAACTTCAGGGGAAAAAAGAAATGAGTGATAAGTATACACCGAGAAAAAATTTTTGATCATAAGTATCAGAGGATGATAAAATTTACAATATTTCTGGCTCTGTGGGAACACCAAAAATCTCGATAATTTTTACCGAAGTGCTTTGGTAATGATTTTGGCAAAATTAGCAATAAAATATGGTTTTATAACATATGATGAAATTTCGTTACTTTATTATAATACCTTAGAGCATGGCATTAAAACCATTTATTCAGTTAAATTTACTTTTCAGTTTTGTATTTTTTTTTTTTTTTTGCTACATGTATTGTAATAAGGACTATAATTTTTGAACTAGAATTTCCGAAAACTATGTCATATGAACAGTAAAATTACCAAATGAAAAGTTCAAATACTCTATATTTTGGTATCATTATACAGAATTATGTTTTTTTACTAGAAATGTCCTTAGTATACAGTATGATAATTTCACCAGAATTTTTTTCTCCGTTTAAATATGTACCAAACAAGTGGAAATTAAGCTTATTTAAACAACATATTTACTCAAGTAATTAGCTTCGAGGTGTAGAAATACTCGATAGCATGCTTTGATTTTTAAATATTTAAGGATGTGTAAGAAAAAGTTAAAAATATCAATAAAATTAGCCCATTAATTTATCGATAAATTGAAACGCATAATAAACTTTACATATACACCACTATATTAAGCTACATGTAGAGGAGTTGAATAATTAGATCCTCTTTAAAAGTTAGTAATTAAAATAAGCTCTCGTTCGTAAAATAAAGTACTAAAATATATCTTCTTAATAAACCAAAGCATGTTAATTATTTTTGGCCGTAGCAAATCTTTTGTTCTTTATGTAGTGATCCGTAAATTTAACAAAATTCAAAAAGACACGAATTCATTGTTATTCTGGCAAATTTTTTCTTAGCTAACTGCAATTTGTTTCAGATAAAAGTTTTCTGAATGTCATAAGGAGTTAAATTCAGTGAAGATTTTCCACATCTATTGTTTTTTTTTCTTTTTTTCGTTTCAATAGAGCCGTTTCCTCTTTTAGCAATACAGCTTAACGAAAAGTTTTTAAATGTAACTTGACATTGTCATCGCTGGAGATAGTTTGAAGTTTATAAAGTTTGAAAAAGTAATGTTCATTTTTTTTATGAAACTTTGACACTAGTAATTGGTATAGTAAAATTATTTAAAAAAAAGTCTTGATAATCAAATATAATTTTACTAAGAATTATTTTATTGCAAATATTCAAGATTTATTTAATTAACCCATAAGCTTTATTTAAGCTTTATTTATTTAATTAACCCATAACCATTTAATTAACCCATAATTAACCAATAAGTTAGTTGCTTAACCCATTAATGCCTATGGTTCATCAAAATCTCAAGAATTTTCAATATCAATTTAGAATGAATTTTTAAAAAAATATATTTTTCGAAATTTCTTTTAGGGTCTGTGTCGTTCAATTAAAAAGATGTAATTTAAAAACTATTATGACTAATTGTTTCCCACAAACGTTGTTAGCCCCACTAATAACACCGAGGAACATGTTTCTTGTTGCATTTATACAAATGCTTAATATTGTCTAATGCAGGTGCAGGCATTTCAAATCTGAAACTAATTTTGCTTCTAAATAACGCAGCTTTTTCAAGTGACATTTTGAATCTATTTCTTTTCGAAATGTACAAGTTCAAAAATGTCATATATAGCAAGGGGTCGCATAAATGTGGCGACAAACTTTTAGGGGAGCATTATCAGGATTGAAATTGCCTAGGAACCCATGGCCGTAAATGTCGTTGACCGCGGCTAGGGGTGCTTCCCTATTATGACCTGTTCAAATGCACGGGAGGAAACAGTTTATAAAAGGTAAGCGCTCTTTGCGGCGTATGTTGACGCTCTCGGTCACGTGTTTGTATGTACTTTTATTCCTGATGATGTGCACTAATTCCTTTGAACATTTGTCGTATTATTTATCCATCCTCCTGTTATAGATAACATTTTTAAACTTGTATAAAAATGTTATATTTTTAATTTAAAAAAAAAGAAATGTAGTTCGGAAAGAGATACTGGCTGTAGATTTGAAACTACTGAAATGAAAATATCTCAGATTCATTGAAAAATAGCATACAAAAAAAATTGTTAATCAGTGTAATCAGTAATAGAGAAAATTTTTTTTATTTATCTATATTTTAATAAATAAGCATACTCGAAGTTCCGAAAAAGTTAAGTTATTGACCTTTCATCAAAACTAATTATAAATTAGAAGCTTTTTCTTTCATTATAATAATTTTGATGATTACCTGCTAAAAAAATGAAGTATGAAAGGATTAAAATTATTTCAACAAAGTAATTAGATTGAAATTAACTTTAAAAATGTACAAGTTATTCTTCAGTTTAAATGCTAATATGAAATAATTTCCTTTGAAATTGTAGAAAAGTCTCAACAAACAAGTGTATGTTTCCTACAGCCTGTCACGCGTGACATAATGCGCAACTCAAAACAAAATATATATTTGAAAAAAAAAAGATAAGAAATGTGTGAAGTTGAAAATTGCAGATCATGCATTTCGTTGACGTCTTTATATTTTGCTGAGAATTTTCGATTCCCTTACATCAGATTGAAGCTTTTGGAGAGATTGAGGTTGCTGATGCGAGAAAAGTATAGTGAGTGCACTTTTGGAGATAGGATTCCCATTTGAGAATGAGGGTTTTTCCTGTTTGATGTATTTAATATCTTTTTCCCAATGATTGTGAGGCTTATTTTGACTTTAGCGGCGTTTATCTCTAAATCTCCTTTGAAACGAAGTGAAGGTATGACTACTACTTTATTCTTTCCCCTTTGCTATTAGATTTATTCCATTAAAAGTTTTGTTTCTAGTTTGGAGCCACGGATTTCTGGAAATAACAAAATTGTTGGACTAAAAATTTATTTTATTTTTATGCTAACGACAAAAAAACTATAGGTAAAAAAAATACAGTTACAGTAGCGTATTAATGTAAAAAGTACATCAAGTTAAAACTTTTTTTTTACTAAAATCATTCGACACTGTTCTTCATCTACCGAACTTAAATTTTGGAGAATCATTCTATATTTTGAAAAATTCTAATAATTTATTTAATGATCTTTCTAGTATTCTACCGTTTTCCAAAATTCGGTAGTCTATTTTAATTTAATCTAATTCATCCTTGGATTGAAATCCCTTTACACCTGTTTCTAATCTTCCCTTTTTATTTTCTTGTTCGAACTTGTTCCTCTGCCCCTATTGGTTAAATAACATTGCAGATGTTTTCTCTTTTTTCTCTGTACACATGTTGTCTCTTTGCTTTCTCTTCCATCATTTGGTGTTTAGGCACTGATGGAGATCTTGTTTATAGAATTGAAATTGCTAATAACCATTTATGTACTTTCATTTGCGCTTGATTCCCTTTTTTTATTTTGCTTTAGTTTGCATGTTACAAAATATACTCTAACCTTCGTTGAATAGTGGTATACAATGCAAAAAAAGGAAGAATAATGAAACGAAAAAATTTTTAACATTATAAAAACAGCAAAAGCCATATAAAAAATATCAAGATTTTAATAAAGTTAGTGAAAAATGTTTCGAAATCTGTACTAAGAAATTTTGGTTAGATTATTATTTTTTTATAATAAAAGATATTCTGTATAGCGAGCACGAAATTAAAAGTGATTTAGTGAAATAAATTCCTTCAATATTTATCAAATATTTTGTTTAGGGTATAACATGTATTACCCTTTTGAAAAATTCATCTATATGTTACTGCATAATATTAATATAAGAGTCTTAAGATTTATGTAAGGTGTTTCATAATGACTGCTTTTAATATATACTTCTGGTATACTTGTAAATCATTTTTATTATCAGTCACACAAATATCGCATACTTATTTTAAGGATTATGATGTATCAAACTTTCAAAATATTCGTTTATATGTTATTGTATAATCTTAATATCAGAGTCTTAAGCGTTATGTATGGTATTTCCTAATTAGAGTTGGGAAAAACGAGTCATCTAAGGGATTTAAATCAATAATTGTTTCTTAAATTTCAGTTAGTTTTGTTTCCCAGTGATGGTATGTTGTATGCAGTTAAAAATATCTTGTAAAATCTAAGAGATTCTAACTCATTCATTTTTAGGGGCTTAAGATTTTCCAATTAAAGAGTTCGATGAACTCTGATGAAAAAAAAAAAATTAAAAAAAAAAAAATTCTTTTGCAGTTTCTTAAACTTTTCCATATTTTGGATCAATGATTCGCATCAAGTCATTTAAACTGATACGAATAAGATAGTTGATCCCTGATTTAAATCAAGTTATTTGGATCACTTTTCGAATCAAGTGATGCAAATCACTGAGTCAAACCACGTGATTCAAATTACCGCTTTTTATTAAGTGATTCAGATCACAGATTGGTATTATTTAATTCGTCTCCCTTATTCGAATCATATGATCCGGATCACTGATTCTAATTATGCTATACGAATTTCTAATTCGAATCATTTGATTCGGAAAACTGATTCTAATCATGTTCTTTGGATCAATATTCAAATCAAATGGTTAAGATCGGTGATTCAAATCATGCGGTTCGCATCAATGATTTGTATCATGTTGTTCGGAACAATATTCGAATTAAGTGATTCAGATCAGTGATTCGAATCACGTGATTAGGATCAGTGATTCGAATCACGTGATTAGGATCAACGATTCGTATCATGCTATTTGAATCACTGGTTCGTATCAAGTGACCCGAATCACTGATTCGAAACATGCGATTTGGGTCACTATTAGAATCAAGGGATTAATATCAGTGGCTCGAATCAAGTGATTTAGATCACTGATTCGATTCTAGTGATTCAAATTACTAATTCAAACCGAATGATTCAGATCAATGATTCGAATCAAGTGATTCAGATCACAAATCGAATCAAGTGCATCAGATCAATGATTCAAATCATGTGATTCAGATCAGTGATTCGAATCACGCCATTTGGATCAATATGATTCGAATTATGTGATTCAAATCACTGATTGAAATGAAAAGATTCTAATAACTAACCGATTCTTGTATAGTCATTCACATCACTATTTGTCATCAGGGAAATATATTTCTCTTTCTTTATCGTCCGCAGAGGGTATTTGGTGCTCCGCATTAATTGGTTTCATTAGTTATTATAATTAATATTGTTTTGAACCTGCGCAAACTTTGAAAATTAGATGTCACCAATTAATATTTAATTAGGAAATAAAACTTTTCAAAACTCTGACTAATTATTAATGTCGTGAAGAGCAATGGTGGATTAAAAACATCTAAAAAAACAGTTTCTTTATCTAGTGTCCCTTGTCTTTTACCAAAAAAGACTCTTTCTTCTCTGTAAATTCTAATTTGTTTATATACGTACCATCAGTGCTATATGAAAAAATTTTTATTAAATGTTTAAAACTCTCAACCTTGTGTTTTACTTTGCGGTGTACTATAATCTTAGCAAAATCGGTTAAACAATGAGGCATAGCATAAATGCTTTTTACCGTACTATAGTATAAATTTTCTGTAACTTTAATAGGGCATTAAACTTAGCAATAATTTCGCCCAATTTGAACCACAATATCTAACAATGCACTTAGAGATAATTAATTTGCTCAGTAATAATAATTCAAGTGATTTGAAATTTCTAAAAATGCCGCGAAGATTTTAGTTCTAATTAAAAGAAAATTTCAACACACATTAATACAAAAAAGCAACATTCGAAACTCAAGTGTTTTTAAATGCATATTCGCTTGATTTGAATGCATTCAAAAAGCAATATTACTTCTTTTCGAGGATTAAATAAGATTTTCTTGCTTCTATTTTATTCAAAGAAGACTCTTATTTAATTAACTACAACACGATTGAAACTTTAGCCTTTTTTTAATGATTAACTAAAGCACGATAATTTTTTAAATCTTAAAAAGAGCAACTTGGTATACTCCCCTCATTAAAAGAAGGTAGATTTTATTAGCAGTTACGTCGCTACATCAAAAGCAAATCTAATATTTTCCTTTTAAAAAACTTTCTTTCAAAGAATTAATTAAAAATTCGAAACACTTTTTTTTTTTAGAATTCATTTGACTGGGTTCAAATAGCTTAATCAAATTGAAAGAAATTTTTTTTTTAATATTTCTTCTATAAACTAAAGAAAATGTTCCTGCAAACTTGAAAACGATGAGAACATTTAAAAAGTGTTTCATCGCTTTAATATTGATACTTAATTAGTATTTTTTAAGAGAATATTTTTAATGCAGTTAAATCAGCAACTGTATGCTTAGAAAAAGGGGAAGAAACAGCTATAAGGAGAGATGAAAATAGTAAATAATTTTTTTAGTATACATATTATCGCATAACTGTACAAATCAGTTGTTCTACAGATTATCTATCAGAGTAGTCCATTAAAGTGCCAAAAATTGTGTTATTTCTCAAATTACTTAAGTAATCTTCAAACTACCTAGACAATCTGCACATTAAACTGGAATGACAGCAACTTTTCCGTACGCTTCATTTTACATAATGTTTTTTTTTATTTTTCGTTCTCTAAAAAATCAAGTAACTACTATCAAACAATCAACAGAAGGTTGTTGAAGTGTGGCATTTGTTTACTTTAGCAACTGTTCTTTCCATTCTATTTCGAGTAATCCAAGTTAGTCAACTATCATTTCTTTTAAGTGACTTATTCTATATTCTTACACAAAGGTTCTTTTTCTATATATTTATTATTTAACACAAAAACAGGCATGAAGCCATGTAGGACATAAAAAAAATTGTGTATCAAAGTTGCCAGATTCACAAAGCAAAAATATATCACTGTCACAATAAAATAAATTAAAAAAAATCTTAATTAAGTGAAAGACGTAGACGAGAAAAAATTATATTTCAGCAAATTTGATATGCGATACAGGGCTGTATTTAATTTACTTCACGTTAATTAACATTTTAACTTACGTGGAGAAACTTAGCTCAACTTTTATAAGCCATTTTGCTTATGAACGATCTGCTAGCGAAGACGTTATCAGTTACATGTCCGGGTATCCATGATCTTCTTCTTGAAGTGCAAGTACCCAATTAATGTAATTTTTTTTTCAATATCTAAAAAAGTCTTATGAAAACCATCAAGAAATTAGTTGACAGAGCAGAGAGTTCAACTTTTGAATTTAAGGATACGGGAAAAAATGTGCATAAGCGTTTGGATGTTCGAAGCAAAATTTTCAATCTGAATTTGAGTTAAGGACTCTAAAAAGAAGAGAGTACTCATTTCAAGAAAGAACATCAATATAATAATAATAATAATAATAATAAAGCATTGGATAAGAAAATCCAAATTTGAATTTTTATGTACGTACGAGTAAGTTATTCTAAGGAAAAATTACCTTATTTCCACGGAGATAATGTAAATTATTTTTCTCATATACAAAAAATATTTAAAATGTGCTGATCAAAAATTCACTATTAAACTAATTATAAGCAAAAATCATACTTTATTTTACATGAAATATTTTTATTGAGCTAAATATTTATCTCTTAAAATTCTTTATTTTATAAAATTATAAGTCTCTTTATTTATTTCTCTAGTGTAGCCCTTGATTAGATTCAAGGGGCTGTAAGTGGCCTTCGTCCTCTCCGCAAGCCACTACGCAATATTATTGGTCAGTATGAACGAATAAATTGTTCTGTTTAGCACCGTATTAAGATTGCATCGACTTTAGCAGAATATTAAGGTTAATGTATTTTAATACTGAGGAGATTTTTCTGAGAATATATTTAAAAATATTCAAATGTTCATTGCTCTGATGCTTATAATTTTCCACGAAATAATCTAATAAGTGATTTCAATCCAAAAACCTATTTTAGGACGGATAAATTTTCTTCGTAATAACCTTCTTTTATTTATCTTTTTTAGGTGAATGGTGACTTTTTTTCAAGAGTTCTTTTTAACTTTAAATAAGTGTAAAAATTATTCACTTTAAATGAATGTAGTACTAAAAATTTTACTGCTGTGTTACGTTTATTTCATTTCTTTCTCTCTCTCTCTCTCTGAATGATTTGGTTTGGAATTATATTGGGATAACTTTTCGAACCTAAATCAGTTGCTCGATTTCAACTATTTTTTTAAAAAAAATTACTTGAATAGTCCTGTTCCAAAATTCGATACGCACTATTCAATTGGAGAAAAAAATTCTGGTGAAATATCCGTACAGTTTGCTAATGACATTTCTGGTGGAAAAAAAAAAAGAAAAAAGTTATCATTCTGAACATAAAACCCAAAATATATGGTATGTAATCATTCATTTGCTAATTTTTCAATTGATATGGTAACAGTTTACTGAAAATTCTAGTTTTCAAAGTAGTACTTATTACCAAACATTTAGTAATGCCATGTTCTAAGGTACCATGATAAATCACCAAATTTTATCAAATATTATAGAAATATATTTTACGGTTAATTTTACCAAAATCATTACCAAAGCCTTTCGAAAAAAATTATGAAGTTTCTTGTTGTTCCTATAGAACTAGAAACTGGGTAAATATTCCTATATTTTGGTAATCTTGGTCTTTTTCTCTTTAAATTTTTCTGTCGTATTTTAAATAGTATTTTTTTTTCTTTTTTTTTTACCAATAGTACTAATATTTCACAAATTTTTTGGTACTGATTACTATTTAAAGATAAAGGAATTAGATACAGAAATAAGGTATTTAGTACAGAATACTACACTGCTTTAATCATATTCATCTAAATTACTAACCTCTTCGAAGTGGTAAGTGTTTATTTTCTACTATTTCAAGAGCATCTGTACCTTCATCCATCAAATCTAATTTTGTAATTACACCAATAATTCGAAGACCTAAAAAGTATTTTCAGTAATATACCATTTGTAACAAATAGTGTTGATAGATCAGATTTAATACTCAGAAATGTTTGAGGATGCACACATTATTTTGTAAATTACACATTTATAATGCAAGTGATTTATTTTGTTATTGACAATACTTTGAAAGTATTAATTTCTTTCTTAAAAAATGACGAAAAGAAAAAGCAATCAGAGGCTTAGTTAGGTAGAACGAATTCTGCAAAATATTACCTGGCCTCCAGAATAAAAACATATGGTTTAATAATGTAGTCATTGGTAAATATTTTTTCCAATTAAAAATGACTACATTCAACTAAACATATATATATCATAATAGTTAAAAACTGCATAGTTAAAAAATATTTATAAGAAAATCTATTTTTAAAAAAAAATTATAATAAGAAATCAGCTTATTTCTAAATGGTCTAAAACAAATCTTGTTCAAGTCGGCATTTTGTTTAAAATTTCAGTAAGATTCTTGGAAGAATCAACGTACATGGATATAAACCATACTTCCAAGTTGATATTTATTTCAGTGTTGCTATCAATTGAGCTACTTAGTTGCTAATTATTTTATGATTTGATTGAAACATAAGAAAATAGAAACAATAAACGTCGATAACTGTCCTTTTTATTTAAATACCAAAAGAGGCCTAAATTGCAAATTAAATCATTTGAACATGAAAGAACAAGAAATTAAATTCATCCGCCTCGATGAAAGGGCAAAAACGATGGCGTCGACGAGATTTCGTTGCAATAAATACTTCTGAAACTACGTAAATGAGCTTCAACATTCACTTGTCACCTCTAACTATTCCTTGTTTTTCTCCAAACAAGACAATAATATACGGAAAAACGATCCAACACGTGTCTTTTTCATCTCTTTAGCCTTTTTCTGTTTCATTGCTTCAACCACATTTTTGGCAGTCTCATAACTAAAAGAATCAATGTGTTCTAAATTAAGATTTCTGTACAGCAAGGTTAGTAAACATATATTTATATCATATAAGTATAAAAATTTTTTTGACCGTTTATTTCAAATTTTTCGAGTATTAAACGTTAAATGAAAGTTAGTCATAAAATGCAGCCGCAGAGTGTTTATCATTATAAATTTTAATGATTTGTAACTTTTAGGGGGGAAAAGGATAGGTATATTGATGAATAGGATACCTCCAAGTGACGTAGTGTGTGTATCTTGATCCTGATTGGTTGTTGAAACGCGGCATTTGCTTACGTCAGTAACTGTTCTTTTGATTCTATTTCAAGTTATCCAAACCCATTAAGTATCAATTCTCTTAAGTGACAGATTCCATATTCTTTCACAAAGATTTAAATTCTTTAACTACATATTTCTTACCTTACGGAAAGATAGGCATTTAGCCATGTCAAACGTAAACATACTAACTATGCATCGAATTTGCCAAATACACGAAATAAAAATAAATCCCCGTTACAAAAAAACACAAAAATAAATAATAAATACAAGTTAAGTAAAAGATGTAGGCAGGAAAGAATTATATTTTGACCAATTCGATGTGCGAAACGACGCAGCATTTAATTAACTTTACGTTAATTAACATTTTAACTTATGTAAAAAAAATAGCTCAGCTTTAACACGGAATCTTGTTTATAATCTATTAGCTGGACATGAAATATCCTCAGTGGTAGACGGATCATGGGTTAGAGTCCCCTGGCCGTCTGTCTAACCGTGGGAGGTTCTCGTGGTCTTCCTCTCCATGTAACGCAAATGCGGGTTAGCTCCATCAAAAAGTCCTCCACGAAGGCAAATTTCTCCTAATACTCGTTCCAGGCTTTCCCTTGTCTTCTGGATAGGGTTCAAAATTACAAGATTTCGGAGTTGAACATTAATAGTCGTAAATACGGAGTGAAGTCGTACGTAGTAGAACATTAATTGTGAATAACATTAATAGTGAGAACATAATTAACATTTTAAAAACAAATGATAAAAACAAACTTATGAACTCAAACAATACCTTTCTCTGCTCATATTTCCAAAACCCCATTTATGAGCGAACATATCTAAAGCAATTTCTGGATTCAGATACAATGCAACTTCTACATCTTCATTATCAACTCTAAAACTATAAAAATCTATTGTGAAAACTTTATTTGCACTTTTTCAATCATTTGAGAGAAAATTCAATTTTATTCACGTAAATTAAAACCTATTTCATTTATTTCATTTAATTTATTATCACATTTTTGAAAACAAAGTTTCACAATATGAATCTTCAGAATTAGATTTTGGATCCGAAAGGACAGTCAGTAAGAAATGTAAGTTCATAAATTTGGCATGTTGAGAACAATGATTTAAAAT
Organism: Parasteatoda tepidariorum; assembly: GCF_982258835.1. Taxonomy (NCBI): domain Eukaryota; kingdom Metazoa; phylum Arthropoda; class Arachnida; order Araneae; family Theridiidae; genus Parasteatoda; species Parasteatoda tepidariorum. The sequence goes on along the minus strand of NC_141762.1, from coordinate 48,613,268 downwards.
GAGGTAAAAAGTAATTTCGATTTCAAACTGGAATAAGAAAACATTTAAATCCATTACATATCTGCTAAAGGAATTTTTTACGCAAAGTCTTAAAATCTATTTCGTATTTTTCCTGTAAAAACAGTTTAAAAATTGCAATTTAATTACAATTATAACTTATTTACATTGTTTAAACTTACGTTTTCAAAGGTTTTTTTGCTATTACATGCTTCTTACAAAACCAATACCAGAAATTTGAAGATTCAATCTTGTATCGAAATATTGATATCATGCAAAATATAATAGGGGCTATATATATATATATATATATATATATATATATATATATATATATATATATATATATATATATATATATATATATATATATATATATATATATATATATTCTGTTACTTTGATTTGATTCAGTTAAAAACTTAATTACTTTTCAAAATCCACCTTTGCACGATCCCGATGATTAAGGGTGTAACTTTTTTCAAAACTTTCCATTTTAACACATGCTTCAACTTCTTTTTCTAAAGGGCATATTCCAACTCTGAAAATGTAAAAAGCTGTAATGAACTTTCTTAGCAGTTTTTTCTAAATAATTGTTAACAGATAAAAAAAAATGCACTGTTATCCATGTCATTTAAAAAAAATAGCAAATAATTTTAACACCAATGGCCGAGAATCAATTTATCTGAATATGGAGTATTAAATTATGAAACGAAATATTTTGCTTCCAAAGGGCAAGTCAGTAAATTACATCGATTTTATTTATTCAAATATTGCATACCGTAAATTTAAAGTTCTTTTCCTAACTTAAATTTAAACATGAAAGCTAGCAGAACCTAATACTCATTCTATATCAGATGTAAGTAAAAATCAACTTCGTGTTTTTATGCAGAAACAATAGAAATTTCGTAGTTAGCTTCATAGCAATATTTTCCAAATTTACATATAGTTTCCGAATTATCCTTTTCGTAACAGAATACAATAGAGATTGCAAAATTAATTTCATAGATTTATAATGTACATTTTACTTACGTATAATATCTCGGTAAGTTTCATAAGTTTCATCTCATAAGTTTCCGAATCATCCTTTTCGTAACAGAATACAATAGAGGTTGCAAAATTGATTTCATAGATTTTTAATGTACATTTTACTTACATATAATATCTCGGTAAGGTTCAAAATTTTGCAAATTACCAAAAATGCAACATTTTTGGAGAAAAATTAAAGAATACAATTTTTTTTACCATATAGAAAGTTTTACTACTCTGCTTTAAATAAAAATAAAACTTCTATAAATAAAAAATAAAACATTACTTCTATTTCCTTTTCATCTATTTCCCATTTCCCTTTCCTTACAGATTTTTTTAAAACGTTGTATTTAAAAAAAAATGCGCATTAAAGTATTTTAAATTGTTTAGTGCTTGAAATATAGATATTCTTTTAAATTTTCAACATTTATAATAATAAGATCTTTCGTTATTTTACAGTTTTGATGATGCTGCCAATAAAGTTGTAATTGAGGAGTTTTCATAATTCTTTGAAATGGCTGCAGAAAATATTCTTTTTTTTTACCTTTTGAAATATTTCGTATGAATTTTCATCATAAAGTGAGCTTGCATGCAATAAAAAGTACATTCCTAAAATGTTTTTCTCAGATATATTTTTCAGAAACAAGTATCAGTCTTTTTTTATATTTCAATGAAATAATTTACATTAAATTCTAAAAAAAGTTATAAAAATAAGTAATAAAAACATAAGTTTAGCTTAACCTAGGCCACTGTCTGGAAAAAAGTGTAATATCTACTAAAATGTATTAATGACAGTACATGAGTTTCATTGAAAGAAGTTTAGGTAAGAAATATAAGTAACTTTTCAGAGTGTGTTATATTTGGTTGATGTTGCAAACCTTTTTTTTATTTGTTTGGATGTTACAGTCTCTGTCATTTCTGCGTCCATAATTAGTTGAATAAAAATGTCCATTAACAAAAGAAACAAAATTTGAAATTATTTTAAAAAGTATTTTAAAACTCAATTCTTGTTTTTTGAATTATCATTTCTGTTAAAAATCAGATATGAAATTTTTTATAAGGATTTGCTTAACAAATAGAAATTTACAATGACTTTATAGTTTTAAAATAATATCTGATGGATATTTGGCTAGAATGTGAAAAATATTAGGAGATTTGGCAACTTAGTATGAATTAAAATTTTTAAACAAAGGAAGAAAAAGACAAACTGAAGTTAAATTTTTTAATAACTCAAGGCACGTACTTTATTCATTCAAATTTTTTGTTTGTAGTTATAAATCTTGAAATATTTTTAAAAAAAGTACAATTTCTTCGTTTTACAAATTAAACCAATTTTTGAAAATTTTGTATCTTTATTGCTGCACAAAAGAAACAAAAATATCAGCAATGTAAATTAAGAATTTTTTATTCTGTTGAATTCATCATTAATTAAAAAACATTTAGTATGGTACAAGTGTCAGAGATTTTTTGTTTTAAAGGTTTAATACATACCTTTCTATTTTAGCATCATCATCACAAATTTGTGCAGAATCACTTTTTTCTGCATAATATGATGCTTCAAAATCTACATTCCAATAAATATACCTAATAAAAAAATATTTTTAATTTTTCTTATTTTTCGAGGTAATTAAAGCATATGAATACATGCCTTTAAAAATTTATTTCACTTCTGTCATTAAATCAAGATATTTATTTTATAATCGAATAATGATTTTATAATAAAAATAACAGACGATTTAAGTAAAAAAAAGTTTTTGTATCAAGTTTGAAAAATTAAAGCATATTTAATCTATATAACAAGTCTCCTACTGCATTTGTTAAAAAAAATTGTGTTGAAATGTGAAAAAATATTTTTTCTCGATTATTTTTTTTCATTTTTCAACTATTCTAGAATTACTTTATAAACTTAGTGCCTAGATTTGATAATAAATTGTTACTTTATGCGCTTATCAGAACAACATCTTCCGTATTTATACAAATTTGTGACATAAATTTCAATAACCCATGCATGTAAATTAACGTTTAGAGACTCGCCTTTAAATAGAAAGTTTTTAGATATATGCAAACAAATAAAACTATATTTAAAAAAAAAATTTTATTCCATACAACCATCATTTATGCTTTGAATTAAATAATTTTGTATTTAATTGTAGTCCAACTTATGACATTGAAAAATATGTATCTTCTTTATTTTAATAATAAACAGAAACTACTACTTATAAACATAAGTACTAAATATAATTAGAATACCAGCAATGCTTTCTTTAGAATTTTTTGTTTTGTTGATATAACAATTTTAATGTAACAAAGAAACTAAAGAATATTTGTTACATGCATTAAAATCGTTTTTTAAAGTACTATTTTGTTTAAAATTTGCATAAATACCCTTAATTGTCAACAACTTCACTCGCCAAATTAGGAGGAACACTTCTCTCCTCATATTCATATTCGAAAGAATCATGCATCATATCATTCCAAGTATTTTCATCAAGTCTAAAATATAATGTAGAGTTTATTTATTTTTATTTGGTTTGGTAGTTTTAGCACATAATTTCATGCATAAATTCCTCTTCTGTTTATGTTATTTGAATAAGAAATGTAACTTACTAAAATCGAAGAGTTTTCTGAAAAATTTTGAAAAGTGAAAAAATTTCAAAATTTATATCAAACTTAAAGACAACCTTTTATTATTTTAAGCTCTGAAATATGTAAAAGTGTAAAATACAGCTGTTAAATGAGAATCAAAAGTAAACACCCAGGATTAAATTTTGATTTAATGATTTACATGATGATTTGAGGTTCTAATATAGAATATGATAATAAATTAGTTCTCCTGACCAAACTATTCAGATAATATTCTCAGGATTGTTGCTACCCGAATATTTTGAGAGTTAAGATTTCAAATCTATTGAAAAAAGGCATAGTTATTCAGAGACAGTTCATTTGTCTGATTTTGCAACTAAAAATATTGTATGCAGTAATTAATTAGCATATTTAAAATGACACTTTCAAAATATTAAGGAGTCTTAGTAAGTGATAATCCAAACATTAGATCCAAAGTTATTCAGAATATTCTCCTTTTAAAAGCTTTATTACAACGCATTCCGTAATAAAGTAGATTTGCGTATTAACTTTAACTGTTCACTTTCAAAATAATCAGTATTTAATAATTAAATTTCATTAATAATTAATTTTTTAATTAAATGTAGACATAAAACCTACATTAATAATTACAAAAATCAGTTATTTTTAATGACTTTTAAATGTTTTCCTTTAGAATTTTAAATATTTCTAATAAGTCTAGATTTTTCAGATTTAGTTTTTTGTTATTTCATAGGATCAAACATTAATTTACTTAGCATTACAACATAACATTAACATAACATTACTTAACATTTACAAACATTAAGAGACTAAAAAACGAACATTTTCTATATCTTAAACAGTAAGTAGGTATTTGTTTTTAATTCTTTTTTATAAAGACTACAATGAAGTAAGCGAAGAAAATAAATTCTGGTAAAATCTCCGAATCGTATATGGTAGGGGAATTTCTGGTAAAAAAAAAACCCATACTTCTAGTTAAAAAAACCTAAAATGTACGGTATTTAAACCGTACATTTGAAATTTTTCCTCTCATTATCTCATTTTCCTCATCCTTATAATATAATGGTTTACCGAAAATTCTGGTTTTTAAGATTATCGTTCTTATTGAAGCACATTTAATAAAAAATACAAAACTGAAAAATAAATTTAACCGAATAATTGCTTACAACATATTCTACGGTATCATGGTGCAATTACCAAATTTTATGACATTTACCGAATTTTACGACATTTACCGAATTTTACAACATTTACCAAACTTTATCACATATTATAAAACTATTTTTTTTTCTCAGTGTATACATTTAAAAAGTTATCTTTTATTTATGATTTGCTTAATTTTCCTATCTTCAGAAACATTGAAATATTACTTGTTTGATCTTAATTTACTCAGATCTTGATCAGATCAGATTTAAATAATCTTGATTTACTCAGCTACAGAAAACTTATTATTTTTTAAAGTTGTTTTCAAAAATCTCCTAAAAATCTCCTTTATACGCCCTTTCCTGCAACTGTGAATGCGTTTGAACTCTTCAACTCCCTTTCTTAAGAAGCTAAACTGACAAACTCTTCCTTTCTTCAAATTTAGTTCCTGGTTATAAAATTTGAAGAAAAAAAATTGATAGTGGAAGGCCTATTTAGAAAACGGAGACATAAGGGAGGAAACTGGGTCATAGTTAGATTCAGCTTTACATAGTGCGTAAGAATCAAGAGTAATAGTGCCATGGTTCAAAATTTCTTTTTCTTTCTTGCGATATAGAGTAATTAAAGAATAGTTGGCATGAAAAAATTCTAATTAAAATTTAGATCAAAAACTATTTTCCATACCTTATTCATACCTTTTTAATTTTACATCATTGTCACCAGAATTTTCAGAAACTCATTCTTCTGTATGGATCAACTGTTTAGAACCATCGTCCCACATAAATTCTCTAGAACAATAATATTTTTTTTTTAAAGTTTACCATTGCCCAAATTTAAAGTATTTATTAGCGTATATTTTTTATAAATTTCTTTCATTTATGTCATTAAATTGAAAGATTTATTTAAAGAGCAAATGGATATTTTTCTTTTAGTTTTGATTAAAAAAAACTACTAGTTTGCACTATCAGTAAGCAAAATTTGAATCCATTGTAAAACTAAGCTGTTAAGATATTACGTTGCAGTGTTGAGTAGCTAAGGCTGTGGAGAAATTTAACTACGAAATAGTGCAACATTATTCAAGTGCAACTGAAGTAAAGTCTCGAATACAGTAAAATTGAGCTGTTAAGAGCTTTTGCTGCTAAGTAAAGCAATCCTCCCGGATGCGAGTTAATTTCAACAAAAAGTCCTTTTCCAAAAGTTTTTCCCAATACTTGGTTCAGAAGTTCCCTTGTTTTCTGAATTGAACATTGGTAATCGTAAGCTCAATTTCAGTTGTTCAATGACTGTTATGAAATATAAAATAAAACTATAAATTGAATATTGTCTTTGTCTCTTTTTGTATTAAACTTTCGACGCATTGTTTCTAACCACAAAAACCTTAAACATTAAAGTTTTTTTTTATTTAGAAGCTTAAATCCCCGATGAACTTTATAATCTTTGTAATTGTTTAGATTCTCCTTTAAAAAAAAGTAAGTATTATGTTACCTTTAACGCTTGGTTACAAATACTTCTAATCTTCGTTTAATACGTTGGATTGAATATATAGGATTAAAATCAATAGGGTCTGGTTCATTTCATCGACAATCACTTCATCGACAGGCCATTTCATCGACACCACTTCATCGACAGGCCATTTCATCGACTAGGTCATTTCGTCGACAGGCCGTTTCCTCGACAGGGTTGTTTCGTCGACAGGCCATTTCATCGACAGGGTCATTTCATCGACAGGGTCATTTCGTCGACAAGGTCATTTCGTCGACAGGGTCATTTCGTCGACAAGTCATTTCGTCGACAGGGTCATTTCGTCGACAAGTCATTTCGTCGACAAGTCATTTCGTCGACAGGGTCATTTCGTCGACAAGTCATTTCGTCGACAGGGTCATTTCGTCGACAAGTCATTTCGTCGACAGGGTCATTTCGTCGACAAGATCATTTCGTCGACAAGATCATTTTATTGACAGGGTCATTTCGTCGACAAGTGATTTCGTCGACAGGGTCATTTCGTCGACAAGTCATTTCGTCGACAAGTCATTTCGTCGACAGGGTCTTTTCATTGACAGAGTCGTTTCGTCGACAAGGTCATTTCGTCGACAGGGTCATTTCGTCGACAAGTCATTTCGTTGACAGGGTCTTTTCATTTACAGGGTCATTTCGTCGACAGGGTCTTTTCATTGAGAGGGTCATTTCGTCGATAGGGTCATTTCGTTGACAGTGTCATGCGTAATTCTGAAACTATTTTAGAGATTTAATCTAAATATTTCTATTATTAATTAGAAAAATGCACCTATTTAATTTTATACTAAAGTAAAATTCTTTATGGCGGTTTATTGTTCCAATTGCACTAAAAGAAGTTCGTTTTTTAAATTAATTAATAGGTAGTTGAGAAGCGTTTAAACGGTTGATGTATCGAAATCTACTTTTCTATATCTAAATCGTAATAGCTCGACACTTATTTTTAGGATAGGTAAGGATTGTCTTCAGAACATTACCAAGCATGATATCCGGACCGTGGTTACAGTTAATATAGTGTGACGTTAACAATCAAATTGTTTTTAATATCAAATCAAATTAATAAAATATATTTTTAGAATTAAAAGTAATAAAAATATATTACAATGAAAATTTAGACACTATTTCAAGGAGAGGAAAGCTAAATTTATTGCAGTAAAAATTTTCAACATTTTTACATAAATTTTATCAAAAACATAGACATCAGTCGAATTCTTACAGAAATGAAAATAATCATAGACCTAATTATTATATCTGCTTAAGTAGAAAAAAATATAGGTTTTTTATGATGGAAAAGTAATTTCTTAATGTTCACTTTAATTGCAATTTTAAACTTTTTGTTCAGCATCTTTAACATTAGGACAGGAATATGCGTATTCGAACAATCGAATTGAGTCTTAGTTTCGTTACTACTATTAGAGATTTCGAAGAACAATAGGAACACAAACTTGATGTTTAGGTATTTACCGAGGCGGTTGTAGATTCCCACAATATTTAAAGTGCTACTCACCTTACCAAAATTGTTTAGAAGCACGGGCGTAACGTTGCAAGCCTGTTAGTGTTTGGTCTTCACAAAATATGTTTTTTCTATGAATAGTGAATTTAATAATAGTATTAATTACTCAATTCTAATCTAATACTATCAAATTATACTATTTTTGAATTATACTATTATTATAATTAAATAATAATAGTATAATTTAATAAGAATAATAATAGTAGTAAGTAAATGATGAATTAATTCATTTTTTATTTGCAGGATTTAAATTAGACACATTTTGCTTAAAAGAAAATTAACAAAAAGTCAAGCTTGGAATTTAAACGTAAGAATAAATAACTCCTACTCTACAAAAAAGAAAAAAAAATCTTGCAATTAAAATTTGACCAATTTTTTACTAGTATAATTGCTGAAATTTTTAACTGATTTTCTACACAGGATGAAAACACAATTTTCAAACGCTTACTGACCACTATTAGCACGACTTATCGCCAATCAAAATTTTGATTATTTTCTGCCTGAACAAGCCAGGAGACTCAGAACTAAAATGCAGAAAAAATGAAAATAAAAAATGCATATGTATTTAAAATATCAAGTTTGTTCAATAGACTACAAATGAGAAAAACAATTTATAAAAATTTTCATGCATAGCAAAACCCACAAGGGCAAAATTTCACAAAATATTCTATCAACATTCAAAATTCCCCTTTTTTCATTTTGGTAACAAAAATTCACATTTCTTTATCAGGACACATATCAAGCATGATATTTAAAAACATTTCCATTTACACTTTTTAAAGGACTTATTGCTCGCCTTTAAAATATATACTCTCACTGCAAATTTTATTAATTTAAATAAATTTTTATTCTCTTGCAAATCGAAAAGAAAAACATTTTAATATTTGAGAAAAAAACAAGTTTGCTAAACTTATTTTAATAAAACATTAATGAGAATAAAATCAGATGCATATAGATAACTCTCCTCAATTATAAACTCAAAAGTCAATTTATTTGTTGTATCGTAGTAAATTGCGTTTTTTTCCCAAATGTTTTAGATCATAAAAACCAATTATACAGGTTTCCTCCCCTCCTCTGATTTTGAACCATTTTTTATATCATTTCGATTGCATCGCATACCGAGGATGTGGAGTCATTGTGAGTTTTTTTTTTTTTTGTTTTTTTTTTACATTAACGAAGTTTATTTTATAAGGTAAAAAAACTTATAAATGTTTAGGGAACATATAGGATAAAATACATATTAAACTATTAAACGCCAAAACGTTATAAATAATTAATTAAATAAGAAATAAAATAAACTGGAAATGCGAGAACAAGATTTTTGTTTCAAATAATATTTCATTTAAATTTCACAAGAATTGTCAGAAACTTCCCTCTTCAGCAGAATAGCTGACAAAGACATGAGGAAGAGGATTAGAACAAAAAATTTTATCAACATTATTTCCCAATATGTTTTCCAAGTTGGATTTTCATTTTATTTTTCCCCTCATGCATTTTTTTCCCAAGATTTTTATAATACTAGGAAGTTCAGCCCGTTGCTCACTTCGCTCGCCAACCTTCGTAATAGCCACTCATACAACTTAAGTTTGTTTTTTTCCTATATCGATCTTTCTTTTAAAGAGAAAATATATAAATATTGAAATTTCATGTAAGAAAATTTTATTAATATGTCAATAGTAACAAAATTAACGATTACTTGCATATGAAAAAAAATCAACTGAGCTTGAAAAAAATAAATATCTAAATACAGGTAATATATAAATTTTTGATAAAACAAGAAGTAATCTTACTAGATAACTATCTAAAAGGTTTGTGTTTTTCGGATTAAATTCTTTGTAAACATCACCATTGTTATCATTGCAAAAGTTAGTTCCTTTTCCTTCTCTTTTTTTTTTTGGACAAGATTTTAAACTGTATTAATGCGTTTTACTCATTGCGGGGGAACGTTATATAAGTATAATTTTCTTTTTTATCGACAGAACATTTTGCAGCTGAAATGGCCCGTTGACGAAAAAACCTTGTCATTGAAATTATCTATCGACCACATGGTTTCATTATCACACAGATTCATTTTATACCGTCTTTTTTTCCTTCCTAATTTCACCCGTCATTCACTCCCTACATCAAGAATCATTCACAATAGTTGTTGCAATTGCTTTTGCGATGATAATCTACAATAATGTACATTAAAAATTAATCTTAGAAACAAATGTGTTAAATATGATTAGAAAAAAATTGTGTAATATACAACTTAAATGTGTAAAATACAATTAATGTTTCGTTTTTGCAACGTGATATGAATAGAGGAGTAGGCAATTTTCAAATGAAATGCTTTTTTCCGGGAACTTCAACATACTATTAAGATTTTGCATCAGGCTAGGCTTAAAAAAATTCATCAGAAATATACTAAATTACAAAAAAGTGCAAGGGGCATAACGTCTATTGTAAAAGAATCATAAGACTAGTTTCAAAATTACGCATGACTTTGCCTACAAAATAATCTTCTCTTAATATTGTCGACGAAATGACCCCTGTTGACAAAATGACCCTGTCGACAAAATGACCCTGTCGACAAAATGAACCTGTCGACAAAATGACCCTGTCGACGAAATGACCCTGTCGACAAAACTACCCTGTCGACGAAATGACTTGTCAAAGAAATGACCCTGTCGACAAAATAACCCTGTCGACGAAATGATTTGTAGATGAAATGACCCTGTCGATAAAATAACCCTGTCGACGAAATGACTTGTCGACGAAATGACCTGTTGACGAAACGGCCTGTCGACAAAACTACCCTGTCGACGAAATGACTTGTCAACGAAATGACCCTGTCGACAAAATAACCCTGTCGACGAAATGATTTGTCGATAAAGTGACCCTGTCGATGAAATGATCACGTCGATGAAATGACCCTGTCGACAAAACTACCCAGTCGACGAAATGACTTGTCGACGAAATGACCCTGTCGACAAAATGCTTTGTCGATGAAATGACCCTGTCGATGAAACGATCATGTCGATGAAATGACCCTGTCGACAAAATGACCCAGTCGACGAAATGACCCTGCCGACAAAACTACCCTGTCGATGTAATAACCTAGGTGAAGATGAAATGACTTGTCTACGAAATGACCCTGTCGATGAAATGAACCTGTCGACGAAATGAATTGTCGACGAAATGACCCTGTTGACGAAATGATCCTGTCGATGAAATGACCCTGTCGACGAAATGACCCTGTCGACGAAATGACCCTGTCAAAGAAAAGATCCTGTCGACGAAATGACTTGTCAACGAAATGACCCCGTCGACGAAATGATATGTCGATGAAATGACCCTGTCGATGAAACGATCATATCGATGAAATGACCCTGTCGACAAAATGACCCTTTCGACGAAATGACTTGTCGATGAAATGATCCTGTCGACTAAGTGACTTATCGACGAAATGACCCTATCGATGAAATGACTTGTCGACGAAATGACCCTGTCTACGAAATGATCCTGTCAATGAAAAGACCCTGTCGACAAAACGACTTGTCGACGAAATGACTTGTCAACGAAATGACCCCGTCGACGAAATGATATGTCGATGAAATGACCCTGTCGATGAAACGATCATATCGATGAAATGACCCTGTCGACAAAATGACCCTTTCGACGAAATGACTTGTCGATGAAATGATCCTGTCGACTAAGTGACTTATCGACGAAATGAACCTGTCGACGAAATGACTTGTCGACGAAATGACCCTGTCGACGAAACGACCCTGTCGACGAAATGACCCTGTCGACGAAATGACTTGTCGACGAAATGACCCTGTCGACGAAATGACCCTGTCGACGAAATGACTTGTCGACGAAATGACCCTGTCGACGAAATGACTTGTCGACGAAATGACCCTGTCGACGAAATGACTTGTCGACGAAATGACCCTGTCGATGAAATGGCCTGTCGACGAAACGACCCAGTCGACGAAATGGCCTGTCGACGAAATGACCTAGTCGATGAAACGGCCTGTCGATGAAGTGGTGTCGATGAAATGGTGTGTCGATGAAGTGATTGTCGATGAAATGAATGCGACCCAAATCAATAAGGATATGCTATATGCACTATATGTATGTGGGTATTTCAAAATGCAGTTTGGTTCTTTGTTTATAATATAAAAACAATCTAAAAATTGTACTTAAATATATGAAATTGAAAGAACTATAAAATGTAAATTTACAAAAAAAAGAGGAATGGTTACTAAGATTACATTATCACTATTATACTACTAATAATACAAATATTACTATAATTCGAATATTACTATGGAGATTTTGCACTACAGAGAATAGCTGTTGCCCCTAGTCCTTCAACACGTTTAATTAAGAATATTATTCAAGAATTAGATTATACATCATAAAAATATTTCTTAAATAAATTAATGTCTGTAACAAATTGCTATCGAAATGTCTAGACTAGGAATTTCTCAAACACACCAATGGCCTTTATCCATAATTATTTATTTAGAATTTTACATTGAATTTATTTTGATGCTTATGGTGCTCTTGTCTTGCTAAAATTCAACTAAAAATATTAATTTATTAGACTCGCTTTGAAAAAATGTATAACCTATTATGACCTATATTTACTATATTTTACCATTACCTTATAGCAGTAAACCTTTCATTTATTAAATTAAGTAAATTGATATTTAAAACTATTTGATTGATATTTAAAATTAAAGTGTTGACTATTGATTTTTAATGTAAATTTATTACAGATATACGCTACAAAGCACTTCAAAATGAAGGAATGTTTGGAGGTGACATGATTTTACCGTCGCATCGTATGTTGCGAGTAAATATTATAAAAATTATTTATTTTATTGGCAAAAGTTATAAACTATTTCTTTAATTTCTCAATGCTTGAGTAGTACTTTCTTTAATATTATTTCATATTGAGTGTCGGAAAATATAACGCTGCTTGCACACTGATTGTTTTATGTGAAAAAAGTATTAAGTTTTACGGTAAAACTTTTTGTTACTATATATATAAAAACTCATTTTTAATGAGATTTCAAAATTTCAGCGTTCATTTTCCATGACTATCTGCATTGTACTAAATGTTAATGTGAATTTCCATAATTATGTTAAATTTCCTGCGTTTCTAGTACTATAAAAAATAGTTTTTTTTTTCTTCGAGTGTTTGTTTTTAATCCTTTAGAAAAAAAGAAATATTTTATACGGTATGATTTTTATTTCAAAAGATTAATAAATGCGTATAAAGATCAAAGACCTTATTAAAAATATTTAGTTTTAAAGAAAAATATTAAATAGTTTTTAATTAATGATTTCTTGAAGAGTTAATTAAGTAAAAAACGAGTTTAAAACTCACTAAACTTAAAATGCAGCATCAAAATTTATTATTTTATCCCATAATTTTAGGTAATATTAATATATTATTTTGCTATCTACTGAATAGATTTTATAGCATTTGTAACGATCAAAAAGTATTTTGGGATTTTTGGGACATAAAGAAATTGCAATTAAGAATTGTAACAATGGTTACTGAAATCTCGATATTATATAAACTGCTGCAGCAATTTTTTTGTAAATTACAAATCCTTACAAAACTGTATAATAATGTGTAATAGTAAATATATACAATATATAATTGATATTTCTCAGATCAATTGAATGGCTTAGTCCTTAAATAGATTTTCTATTTTTGACAGAATGGAATATTGAGTGAGGATTATAGGTGGCCTGGTTATCCAGGTGCAGCTTTTATACCATTCATTATAGATTCATCTCTTGGTAAGTGGTGTCCAAATTATCCTTTAATTTCAAAATGATAAATATATTATAATAAATTTCCTAAATCCACAATGCAATGTTATTTTTTGTGATATTTATAAATAATAGTTATTATTATTGTTTTTGATTTATTGTATTTTCTATATATCTATAAAACATAATACCCTAAAAAATCTCCACCTCCCCCAAAAGAATAAGCATAAGAAATCAATATAAAAGTAATAATAAATAAGAATAAATACGAACGCAAAATTGTTTTATAAACCATGTAAATATGGAACAAATCTTTTCAGCTTTCTAATTTTTCATCCCTTTATCTCTTTCACCAAACAAACATTGTTTGTTTCTTCAATATTTCACTTATTTGTAATCATTCGTATTGTGAAATTTATTAATTATAACCACGCAAAAAATTTTTTTACGCTAACTGACTTTGTTACGACTAACTGACGCTAACTGACTTTGTTTTAAGACAAAACCTGTGATGATTGCAACGTTTGATGTATTTTATCATTTATTAATAATGGAATTAATATGATCGAATCTGATGGAATTTATTAATTAGTATAGAGTAGAATCGACCATTGGTTTGAATAGAATCAAACTAAAAAAATCAACAGGTATAAAATATATTCAAATTGAATATAAATGATTAGAATAAGCCACCACCAAAAAAGTAACCTGAAAAACTACCAAGTAAGTTTCGTTTCATCTCGACGGCTTTTATTTTGTTTTATAACCGGCGTTGAACAGCCGACTAAGACTCCTAGCTTCAACTCCTTAGTAATTTTTAATCTCACCCAAACGACAAGGGATCTCCTGAATCAATTTTTTGGACTAACTAGCCTACAGAAAGGACTTTTTGATGGAACTAAGCCGCTTTTGCGTTACGTTGAGGAAGATTGTTGCTGTTGTTGTAGCTCTTTTACGTCGCACTAGAGCTGCACAATGGGCTATTGGCGACTGTCCGGGAACATCCCTGAGGATGATCCGAAGACATGCCATCACACAATTTTGATCCTCTGCAGAAGGAATAGTAGAGGAAGAATACGAACACTTCCCAAGGAAATTCTGACCCCTGATCCGTCTGCCAAACTAAATTCAGTGGCGCGACAGCCCATAGAGGGCCAAGGCCTACTGTGCCCATCTCAGTTTTCTTGTCCTTGGGTTCTGGTGTGCAGGAGCAGATGTTCCGGTCAGGTGGTCAGCCGAGCGCGGAAACCCCAGTGTTTAGTTCCCAACCCATTATTACTTGGTACTCATTTATCGACCCACTGAAGGGATGAAAGGCTGAGTCAACCTTGCCCGGCCCCAGGATGATCCGTCTACCACTGAGATATTTTACGTCAGCACTGTAATCGGTGCGAGTCGAGAATCTCGACGGCTTTGAAAACTATGGATATAGTGTTAGGATTGGTCATTTACAATCAATTTACATCTTATCCATTATCTCTACCCCTCTTCAAGCACGCCTTACGCATGCTCAGAGGGTAAAAACTGAGACTTGAAACAGACCAAAATGGACGTTATTCATTTTGAGTAATACAAAGGAAAAAAATATTTGCCACTATCTGTGGTTATGTTGCTTTTTAAACCTTGAAAAATTGTTAAGGATATTTAAATAAGAAAATAATTATTTTGCAGATTGTAAATTAAACTTATACTAAGTTTTAGAGCAATAATTCTCGGATGGTCGAAGGTTAAATTGTTATGTTCGAAGGTTATGCTGCTAGGTAGGCTCGAAGTGACGTCATTGTAGGTAAATTATGGAAGCTAATCACGCACGTGATATCGCTTACAAGTATCCAAATGAATCTGATTTAAATCACATGGTTAAGCATTATCACTTCATTTCTACTCCAAGTGCAAGTACCCAATTACTATATCTAGTGCCTAAATTTCAATTAATTTCAAATTTTCTTGAAAATTTCAGAAGATGAAAAGAAACTTATCTTAGAAGGAATGGAAGCTGTTACGAAACTAATTACTTTCGAATTGACAAACGAATTGTTACTTTTAGAAACATTTATTGGGACGCAACACAAACACATACATATTAACACAGACACTCAAGACATAATAATTTACATTAATCCCGGTTTCATAGGGGGCGCTGCTGGAGCGCTTCTGGATACGAATATTCTTAACACACCCCACCTGTACTCTGTTAAGAGTACATTACTACAAACTATTAAATGCAAATACAAATTAAAGAAAGAAAAAACATTATGACACAAGGATAATATAGGCAATGATACATGAAACCTTTTAGTATTAATTTATTTCAAGGGGGTAAATTAACTGAATTGGTCGTTTATACTGACCTTTAGATGTTTTAATAATGCATGATCTAATATGCCCATCTCGGCCAATAATTACTTCTTCAATAATGCCAAGGGGCCACAAAAATTTAGATTTCGTTATTCCTTCGAGCAATACTACGTCCCCTACCTTCAGATCCTTTTCTGGTAAGGGATTAACGAATTTGTGTGCATTTCTTAATTGCATTAAATAATTAGCTTTCCATTTCAGCCAAATTTGACGTACAAGTCTAGTTTGGTAAATTTTACGTCTAGTTAAACTTTCTTTATTCGAGGGTTCATTGCTCAAAATTTCTGTAAAATGAATTGGATAGCTAAGAATTTCCTGTCCAGAAAATAAAAATTGGGATGGTGTGAGAGGTAGTGGTTCATTTAACTCATTGCTTACATAAGTAAGTGGTCGATTGTTCAATACAAATTCAATTTCTGCTAGAATGGTCGTCATTTCTTCAAAGCTAAGAAAAGATTTACCGAGAATTTTTCTTAAAGGTTCTTTAATACTCTTCATGAGTCTTTCATAAAATCCTCCCCACCAAGGAGAATGAGGGGGGATAAACTGCCATGTTATTTCATGCAAAGCCACAAAATTGTTTAACTCTGAATCATCCAAAATTTTAGAAAAACTTTTCAAAATGTTTTCTGTATTTTTAAAACTCTTAGCGTTATCCGAAATGATGACCTTACAATTTCCCCTTCTCGCCAAAAATCGTCTTAAAGACAAAATAAAGTTTTTTGTTGTCATATCCGTGACTAATTCAATATGAACAGCCCTTGTAACAGCACATGTAAACAATGTTATATAAGATTTTTGATTAATATCTTTACCAGAACGAACAGTGACTGGACCAGTAAAATCAATTCCAGTAACAGTAAAAGGGGGGTTTTCAAGAACTCTAGTCTTTGGTAATTGTGCAGTAATTTGTTCTGCAGGTTTCAACGAGTACCTTTTACAAATGAGACAAGTTTTTAAAACCTTTTTCACTATTTGTCTACCCTTCGGAATCCAAAATGCACTGCGAATTTTTGCGAGGGTAGCCGACACCCCACCGTGACAAACCTTTTTATGTTCTCTAGAAATTAGTAATTCAGTAAATTTTGACTTTTTAGGTAAAAGAATTGGATGAATCTCGCTATCTGAAAATTCACTTTCTTCTAACCTTCCCCTTACTCGCAAAACATTATTTTTATCTAAAAATGGGGCGAAATAATAAAGAGACGACTTTTTAGATACCTGTTTACCATTTTTAATGCATTCCAATTCAGAAGAGTAGACAAGACTTTGCTCATACCTTATCCAGTCCATCTCAGCTTCTGAGAGCTCAGTTGCAGTGTAAGATCCCAACTCAACTGGTAATTTTTTGAGCTTGTTGACGAATCTTTTAACCAGTACTGTAATTTTTAACACTCTATCTAAGTTACTATATTTATTTAAATCTAACACAAATTCTGAATCAAACACTGTACATTTACATTGGGAGATTATTTCACATTCTTTTCTGACTTCTAAATCTCCAATGGGTTTCTCATTTTCAATTTTACAAGGCCAAAACTCACTAAGTTGACTCAACCAAGGTGGTCCATACCACCACAACGAATTTTTGACTAAGTCCGATGCAGAAATACCCCTTGAAAGGATATCTGCAGGATTTTCTTTTCCAGGACAATGAGACCATTGTGTTTGTTCAGTTAAATTTTGAATTTCATTAACTCTATTTTTAACAAAGGTCTTGTAGTTATTGGCTTCTCCCTTAATCCAATACATGCATATGGTTGAGTCTGTCCAATAGTGATGAGTAGTTTCAAATTTTAAACATTTACTAACTTGTTTAACTAACCTAGCGGACAATAAACATCCTAACAATTCTAAACGTGGTAATGTGATAGACTTAATAGGAGCAACCCTACTCTTGGAACATACAAAGCTAGTAATCACTCGATTTTCTCGAGTAATTCCTCTTAAATAGATCACACAGCCATAGGCATTCATGGAAGCATCTGAAAAAGAATGAATATCAAATGAAATAAAATCACATAAACTTAATCCTGAAAAATAATGTCTAGGAATGAATATCTCGTTCAAATGTTCGATTTCACTGCACCACAACTGCCACTTGTAGTCCAGTAAAGGTGGAAGTTCAACATCCCAGTCAATATTAGCAGCCCACAATTCTTGGATAAGAATTTTCAGTTTCATAATGAAAGGACCAACGTAGCCAATGGGATCGAAGATGCGACCCAGAAGGTGTAATACAAATCGCTTGGTACTGCTACCATGGACAGCAATGTCTTTCAACTTGCTGACGTCAAAAAAGATTATATCTTCATCAGGATTCCAAGCTAGTCCTAGAACTTTACTTGGTACACCATTTCCACTTATGCCATTTGAGTCATCAGTTTCTATGCCAGATCTTTTGTACATCTCACGGAGTGGTATCGAGTTAGTTTGCCATTTTCTAAGCACCATTCCAGCTTTCTTCATTATCTCTACACTTTCGGTGCTGATTTTATGAGCAGTTTCTAAATTATCAGTTCCTCCAACGAGATCATCGACCCAGAACGAATTTCTTAACACTTCACAAGTTTCTGGGAATAAATTTTGGCACCTTTCAAAATGGTGCTTAAGAGTTGCTGCAAGCAAGTAAGGACTTGGTTTAAGTCCAAATAGCACTCTAGTGAAGTTTAGTACACAAGGCTTGTCTGAATTGAGGTCTTCAATCCAGAAAAATTTGGTAAATCGTCGATCATCTGAGTCTATCAAAATTTGTAAATATGCCTGTTTAACATCAGCTGTATATGCTATAGCATTTTGTCTAAATTGCAACAAAAGCTCGAACAAGTTAGGATATAAGTTCATTCCAGTATGAAGACAATCATTGAGTGAGTATTCTCCCTCTTCATGAGCTGTACCATCAAACACTATTCTCAGGCGACTACTTGTTTTATCTTCGCGAATGACAGCATGGTGGGGCAAATAAAACGTAGATTCATCAATTAAATCATCTGACAATTCAACTATTCCCTCTATAAGATAACCGTCTACAACCTCCCGATACTCCTTATACAAAGATGGATCTCTCTTAAACCTCTTGACCAAACTATTAAAACGTTTTAATGCCACCTCCCTATTGCTCGCCAACTTTTCTTGCATCCCTTCTATCCAAGGCAACTTAACACAATATCTATTGTCAACAAACTGAATCGAATCATTAAATTCCCTCAAAAGATCTTGTTCTTTGCTACCTAAAGTCTCTATTTCGTCACCTCTAATTCCCAAACTTTCCAATTCCCAAAATCGTCTAAGCTCCGAAGAGATTGAATCATTCTCACTAAAAACGAAATTAACCGATGCGGACTCAATTGAACCTTCACATCTACCTTGAAGGGACCATCCAAAAACTGTTTCAAGAGCAACTAATGATGAATTTAACCTTTGAAATCTTTTAGTCAAATCCCAATAATAATCTGATCCAACTAACAATGAGATCCTACAATCATTGGACAACTCATTAGTATTAAACGTCAACTCAAGTCTCCTGGCCTTCATCTCAGCGCAAACCCTTTGATCAGGAACATGAATTGGCGCTCTCGAAATTTCATCTATCTCCAATGCCTCAATCATGACTTCGTTACCTTCGAAAATATTTCGCAACTTAACCTCCACTTTGCGACAAACCTGCAACTTAGGATTCTTAGAGCCAAAACTATAAATTTTCAATTTTTCAAACCCTACAACCTTTAATCCTAACCTTTCGGAAACACATTTTTTAACAAAAGTCCGTTCAGAGCCATTATCAAACAACGAAAATATTAAATCCGAAGAATTAGTGCCAACAATTTCTACCTTTACACATTGCAACAAAATCCCTCCATTTTTATTCCCCATATGATTCGAAGAAGTGGATACAATTTCATTTAATTTTTTCTCTTCATTTTGGTTTTTCTTCGACTCATCCTTATCCTTTTTAGAGTTTTCTAGTTTAAAACATATTGCACGCGCATGTCTACCATTACAAAAAGAACAAGCGGGGCCTTTACAATTTTTAACAAAACAATTAACATTACAACATAATAAGCATCTTCTTTCGCGTAATAATTTCTCTCTTTTATTTTGAGCTTTCAAATTCTCACATAAAGAACTCAAATGATTTTGATTACAAAATATACAACCATTTGAAGCTGCATTAGTCAGCAATTCATTCGCGGAGGATATAAATTTATTCCGATTCCAAGAGCCTCCGTTATATTTACGAGAAATTTGTTTTGAATGGAAATTCGACGCCAGGCGAGGCGAAGGGGGGGAACCCGCAGACTGCTGCAAGTGAAAAGCCCTCTCTCTGGCGATAATAGCGTTATGCAAAAAACTCATTAATTCATTTAGATCATGATTAGTACTTGAAATTTGCTCTTTACTAAATTCTAAAATAAGATCACTGGGAAATAGTTTCAAAATAATTGCGCTAAGCATTACACTATACGTTTCCGATTTTACACCTAAACTTTCAAGAGAACGAATTTGAGTTTGACATTTAAAATAAAGATTCTTTAATTCCTGTAAATTAGACGAAATTTTTAAAGGGGTCATATTCAACAGTTTAGACATATGGGCGTTAATTAAAACATCTTTTTGACCGAATGTATCTTGAATTAATTTAAGAGCTGGTTTATAGTTGTTTTCTGTTATCGCAAAACCTTTAATGCAAGAGGGTGCCTCACCGCCAAGGCAACTAAATAAATATGAAAATTTTTCTACATCTGAGAGAGAAGGATTTTTGTCAATTGAATTTTCATATTGATTCCAGAAATTCAAATACTCTGATGGATCGCCATAATAAGTTTGAATTTTTAATTTAGGCAATTTTGCGCTTATATTTCCGCTACGATTCACTGGGTTTTCTTGCACATTATTACATTTATTTTCAATTACGCTATCCGATAGCAACGATTTTATTTTGTTTTTTAATTTAACAGTAGTAAAAACTATTTCTTCGTTATATTCATCAATTTTTTCTATTTCTGATTCAATATCATCATTATTTAAAAGATTTTCTATTTTAACATCTAAAGATTTGATTTGATCGTCTTTGGTTTGCAATTGGATCAACAGACTTTCGAACTCATCGATTTCAATTCCCTGCTCATCTAAACAAGTTTTAATTTTTGTAATTAGTTTAGTAACCTGTCCTCTACGTGAGGTGCGTTGCTTTTTTAACTTATCTAACTCTTTCTTTTCAGCCATTACTAAAGTTATATTCCTATTCAGATATTAATAAGCACTACCAAATCAAACAATTTTTAAAGCATATGTGGTTCAGTAAATACAAACACTACTTATTCAAACTAGTACTTATTCAAAACGAAAGTATATCAAACATAAACAACACAATTTTACCATTTCAACAATTTCCTACTCATAAACCCTAATTCGACACAATATGAAACAATTAAATGTCCAAATCGAAACTATTTCAATGCAATGACTTTTAACTTCTTTCAACACAATACGAAATGGATAAGTATCAAATCAAAACAACATACCCCACATGCCGTCATTCTTTATTTCTTGCAAACGAATTTTTTATTCGAACAAACCATGGGCTTCCACGGACGATGCATCAATTTTCTGTTACGAAACTAATTACTTTCGAATTGACAAACGAATTGTTACTTTTAGAAACATTTATTGGGACGCAACACAAACACATACATATTAACACAGACACTCAAGACATAATAATTTACATTAATCCCGGTTTCATAGGGGGCGCTGCTGGAGCGCTTCTGGATACGAATATTCTTAACAGAAGCTTACCATAAAACTACTTGCGTGAAGTTTGTTCCGAGAACCACAGAGCGAGAATATGTCAAAATATATAAAGGTGAAGGGTAAGTGTTCTGCCCAGAATTTTTGTTTAAAACCAGAATCTGTTAATTTTAAAATATAGAGAAAGTGTCAAAATATATAATGCTGAAATTAAGTATTTCTGTACTTAATTGTATCAGTTTTTATCACATCATTACTTGTAACGGAATAATTTTTCCGAATCCAGTTTTGTTTATGTATCATATACTTACATCCGGAAAAAAAAGTTTGGAAAATTTACTGTACTGTATGGAAATGACTTCTCATGTTTCTGGTCAATAAAAACCAAAATGTACTGTATTTGAACCATTCACTTGGTAATTTTTCCATTCATATGGTAAAGGTTTACCAGAATTTTTTTTCTTCAAAATTACAGCTACATGGATGGGGAAAAAATCCGGCAGATTTTAAGAAATAATATAAATTTGATATTAACTGTTGCATAATATACCAAATATTCTATACACAAAGAATTTTAGGGATTTTAAAGTCAATAAAATACAATAACTTTATTACACTAATAAACAATGGTTTACAATATTTTCATTTATATGATTACTCATAATTTTGAATAGTAATAGAAATTAAATTTTGAATTAATTAAAAAAAGGATTCTGAATAAGCTAAAAATTTTAGAACCAAAAATAAAGAAGTTTTTAACAGGTTACGATTTATTATGCATTAAAAATACTTATTTAAACAAGCAAAAAAATGTGTGAACATTTTTTTGATTAGGAATTTTTTTGGTGCAATTAACTCAATTTTGGGGAATTCTCAAGAATGCACAAAAGCTAAGAGTAATTTTACTGAACCAGTAAACCAGGAGAAACTGGCAAAACCCAGTTGTCTACTGGAAAATCCATTAGGGTTGGTAACTATGCAGCTGTTACCACACATTCAGTAAAAATTACAAAACTGAAAAACAAATTAAACTGAAATAATGATTTTTATGCGATGCTCTAAGGTATCAATATAAAATTACTAATTTATTACCACATTCACCAAACTTTATTAAACATTATAAAACCGTATTTTGTTGTTAAATTAACCAAATATCATTACCTAAAGCACTTTTGTAAAAATAACCAACTTCTTGGTGTTCCTAGAAACACGATTAATTTCACCATATTTTGGTGGTCTTCACCACACTTTTTTCTGAGAGCATGATTATAATTTTTTAATGAGAGTAATGTAGCAGAGAATTTTTTAGTTTTATATTTTGTCTGCTTATTACCGTATTCTCCAAAAGTGGAAAATGTCATGACTTCGGATAAAAGATGTCAATTAAGCAAATCACCCATGAATTTTTTTTCCTATTTTTTTTTTAAGAGTTATTTTAAAATGCAGAACTTTAAACTAATTTTTTAAAAAAAAAGAAGTTTTGATTTTCAATTTTCAAATAAATAAATGAATAATAAATGTTATAAATATCATTGATAAATTTTGATCAAACTATGAGCCTTTATTTTAAGGAATTTAAATAATTATGAAACAAAGTTAAGAATTATCTAGGTATATCTTCTATTCCATTTGTAATATATTTGAAACTTCAGACGTAAGGGCAAAATTTATTATTGGTAATTCTTATTTAAAATTTGTTTTTACTTAGCAATGGCCATGTTCGTAAGGGGTTAAAATAGTTTGCGGTACGGTTAATTTAAGACAAACTCTGTGCAAAAACTCTTCAATATTATTCTACTTGCCGCTATCATAATTATCAAACGGATAGAAAGACAAGATTAAAAGTTGTGTAAAGTAAATAATGACTTTCTTAGTTTGTTTAAGTAAAAAATATTTAATTTTACTTTTTGTTGTTCAATATTATAACCAGTATATTATTGAGTTTCATTACAAAGTTCATAATTACAGAAATTCATAAATATTAATTTAACTTTTCTGAATTCTTTGTAAAGAGCTCTGAGATTTAGAATGAAAGTTGAACCAACTTTTATTTGTTCAACGATTCGGCCTTAAATAGTCTTTGCATTACCAAGTGGACATTAATATTTGTTTTGAATACATGGTAATGATGTCTTAAGTCAAAGCAATGAGAGTTTGAAATACTTTTATGTGGAAAATATAAAACTCAACATCTACGACAGTTTACCTATTGGGAAATGTAACAAGAATCACACAAGTATTGCAACCGAGTTGCAGTTGCACCTAATCTATAAAAAAGATTAGTATAGAGAGTACTGGAGAACAGAAAATCGTGAAATGGCAACACATCACTGTCTTGATATTTTCACAATTTATCCGTTTATTATCAATAATGAACGGTAATTATTAATAAAAATCTCGCTACTAATAATCCGTATTCCATGCACTTTTTTTATTAATGCATCGCAAAAAAATAACGAAATTTAAAAAGAAAACATCAAATTTTAACTAAAAAAATAATAAAAGGGAATAAATATTTTAATACAAAATATTTAATTATGTTTAACTTGTAAATTATGTTCTGAAATATTTTTGAAGCCAAACCATAAGATCTAGGAACTAATATCGTTAAATATGAAATCACCACCTTAAGCGAAAAAACCAAGCAATTCATTTTTCAAGAGCGAAACAATTGTTGTCAATCGCTTCAACTTCGAAAGCCTGAATCGGGGCAACATTTATTAAACACTTAATTTAAAAATTTGCATAAACGGATCTTAGCGAAAGAATTTTTCTTAAGGAAATTAATCAAAATTTGCGTTTCATGAAGAAAAAAAACGTCAAATTCTATATATTAGTCTATACATTAATCAAATTATCACAATGAGCCTAATAAATGATTCATCAGCCATTAGCTTTGACTTAGAAGTCATCCACTGGCCTGTTGATCAAGTCACATCTACTGTCAGAAATAACCGAGTTCATTGAATCATAAAAAAAATGAAGAAAAAAATGAAAAATGTTGAATGCCTTATGCATCATAAGCAAAGTCCTTTCCCTTCTAATGAAAAGAAGAAGAAGAAAAACTTTTAGCAAAAACAATCTAACTTTCCCAATTTTCTTTGTTACAATTTTTGCGGCCCTCAATTTACCAATTAACGGCACATAATCATTTACATGATTCAATCTTTCTAATATCTTACTTTTTTGGCAGCTTCGATAGCCAAATAGAACAAAAAATAAAATTTATGTTCGCCCAAAATAAGATTTCCTTCAGTTCTGAAAGTTAATTCATTAGATAAGTTAACTTTTTTTTTGCATAAAATTGACGAACTTCCTTTCAGGTTTTAAAACTAATCTAAGCAAGCTCTCCAAACTTATTTCCCATCGGATTTAAGCGCCTTTTAGCTTCGATGTCTTGCAACATTAACCCTGTCAAGAGAGAAATTAATTCAAAATTTATTTTTAAAGTTAAGTAGATTTTGTGTGGTTTTACTGCTGATAATGATCTTTGTCGAATATCCGTCTTGTTAATTAAGAGGAAACAGGTTCTAGTGAATAAACTTTTAGCAAAACACTTTTATAAAGTTTTTCCTTTTGTAATTAAAAGGGTAAAATAGCTTTTGAAGCAATTTGTAAGTTACAAGAAAAATCTACCCTTTGATGGTTATAACTGCTTAAAAAATAATTTACGAATAATAATTGTTTAAATAAATATTTGGTTAAGGCGTAGAATCAGATGCCTCTTGATGTGGTAATAATTTTCATTCAGTAATTTATAATTTTCATTTTCATTCGGTTATAATTTTCGTTCGATACTAAATTTCCATGAAAACTAATTTATGGTTACCATCATATTCTTCTTTGTCTTTGCTTTTAATGAAGTCACATTCGGGTTACTGCAACTTATGTTTACCATTATGCGATTGGTTCTTACTTTTATGTTTCAAATCACCGAATATAAAAGGGCTCCCCGAATGGTAACTATTGCCGAATACTTTACATTGTTGTTAATAATCATTCATTGTTTAAATTTTTTTTCGGCTGAAAAAAACAGATATTTAAATTTTTGCTGTTTTTTTTATCTCTATGTGAAATAGAACTTTTACAATGTAGATCTCTAAAAAATTAAAAATACATTTGAAGTAAGAAACAGTATGTTTTTAGATACTTTGGGAGTTTCGTAAAAACTACCTTAAGTATAAATTCTTTCAGATTCCTTGTTAAATAGCAGTCAAATATTAAAATTAAAGCGAGATAATGATAAACAAAAAGCAGAAAAATCTGATGAATCACTATAGAGAAAAGCGGAATCAGAAAAAAAAAAGAAGACTGTTTGATTGTCTAAGGAGGCAGAGAGGTATAGAAAAGCGCTTATTACAAGAAGAAAAAAATGCTGTTAAAACTATTTAAACCATTCATTTGGTAATTTTTCTGCTCATATGGTAACGGTTTACCGGAAATTCGATTTTTCTAAATTGCAGCTCTTATTACTACTATAGAAAAAAAAAAATACAAAAATACAAATACAAAATTTTTTTTAATAGTACTACTATTAAAAAAAAAATACAAAACTGAAAAGTAAATTTAACCGAATAAATGGTTTTAACGCCAGGCTAAGATATCGTAATTATAACAGACCTTTTTAGTGTTCCCATTGAGTCAGAAACACGGTACATTTTACCATATTTTGATAGTTTTGACTATACTTTTTTTCTTGTTCTAGAAACACCTCCGAGTTAAATCGAGAAATGAAACTGATTTTTACGTTTTTCACTCGGTCTTAATGATTTGACAGGTTAACGACAGAGCTTTTGTCCCATCCCACTGTGGGCCAGAAGACCATGATCTTTGGCCAAAAGTCAAAAATTAAATTTTCAATTAGAATATGTGTAGGCAGTTTTAATATAGCCCAAATTAAGCATTCATAATCATTCCAAGCATTATAATTTACTTTTTGGACAGACAAGAGTACAATGTAATGAAAAATATGTTAATTTTTTTTTTAATGTAACTTTTAAATTTTTATTTCAGAAATATATATAGGAATATTTCACCTCACTGTTACATTTTTATCAGATTAATTAGTCTGAAATTATAATACAATTTTTCAATTTGTTGGATAGGTTAATACTCTTGACAAACTTATAGTTTATATCTTATCATTTGACATTTTGCAATGTTTGAATGACTTTCGAAACTTAGCTCCAAAAAGTTCCACGAGGTAATTAACTAAACTTTTTTGTTGTCTTCTTCGATGTATCTTCTTTCGAAAAAACCTGCCCATTTTGCCCGTATTGCAAAGGTAGACTAAATATACCAAAAAACAAAAATTATGTTTTTTTCCCCTCATGTTTTCGCGTTATTTTGTAATTAATTCGAGTTATTTTGTAATAATACTTCGGAAATATAATTTGCTTTTCATTTTTAATATAAAATTACAAAAAATATTATATTTTCATTGCTATATTTAATTATTTAAACGTACTATCTATTTTTTTAAATTTTTGCTCGCCATATTTCAACCGCCATTTTGTTTTTTGGGGTATTTTTAGTGTATTTCAAAATTTCAACTATGAATTCAATTAACCTGCACATAAAAACCCTCAAATTTTGAAACAAATTTCATCAAAATACTAATTTTGGCTACAAAACCTTGGATGCTGGCCCACTGTGCATTCTATTTAAAATACGAATTTACTAATCCTCTTACTTTTTTACATTTGAACATGGTTTCTAAAATTATTAAGAACAGTCACCACGGAATATCTGGTAACAATTCATAATATTTTCATATAAATTTCTTGCTGCATGATTCTTATTATTTGCATGCAAATAATAAGAATTATGTACGCATAATAGCTTCAAGAAGCTTTCAACGGTGAATAAGAAAAATTACTGTTTCATCAACCAATAAGTTAGACTTCCTTTCACTTGAAATAAAGAATTCTTATACTGCATTTTTATCTTATTGTAGGTGTTTTTCCGCCGTCGGCCGAGATAGAGAATCCGTCCAACCACAGGAATTATCTCTAGCACCCGGATGTCTGAACATAGGAACAATCATTCATGAACTTGGACATACCATTGGTTTCTACCACGAACAAAATAGATCGGATAGAGACGAGTTCTTAATCGTTCACATGAATAATATACCTTCGTGTGAGTACCATTTTTTCGAATGTTTCGGTGATGGAAGAGGAAAATCTGAATGTTTCTAAGCGAATAAATATATGTTATGAACTGGTGAATATTATTGCATTTGGAGTAATTTGTAACATAGTCAGCTTCAACATATTACACGTAAATAATGGAGGCAACTTTTTTTTTTCAATTTAAAAATTAAAATAGTTTAGTTGTTAACTAATTTAAAAGAATGATGTATTGAGCTGTTTTTAACTTCAAATGTCTAAATCGATCCCCATTATTTAAAGTGTAAATTGCATAGAAAAAAATGAAAGCATTATAAACAGGTATAAAAGAATTTATAACAAAACATTATTTAAGCTCTCAAATACATACTTCACTATAAAAAAAACGGACCACATTGAATAACTTTTAATTTAATTATCGGATATTCACGTTCTAGGACTCAATCTTAATGGTTCAAAGGGGTGTCCTTAAATATGCTAATTAGTTAGCGCAGACGATATTTTAAGTTACGAAAGTTAACCCTTTAATGGGCCATTTATTTCTAGTAAGGGTAAATTAAAGTTTTTTTGGAATTGAAATTGTTTTAAGAATTGATATTAAAAAAAAACTCATTTAGTTTATAAAAATGCCATTTTTTGGTGGTAAATATATTTAACACGACATATTACGAACTTATTGACTTTTATTTTTCTTTATTTATAAAATGAATTTCATAAATGCTACAAACTTCAAAAGGAATTATGTATTTTACAACTTTTATACATTTTTTTAAACTAACAAATGGTTACCAATTTTATTCTAACGCACTTCAAGAAAGCTGAAGTTATTAACCAAAGGAAACCTAAATTAAAAGTGGTGATAAGTATACTTCCCACGGCCTTCGAAAGGGTTAAAAAAGAGAAAAACAACTCAGTCGAAGTCTATTTAGAGCATAAATTCAATTTAATTTTGAAAAATTTATTGAAAACATAATAAGTATCTATAGGATTTAATTTGAGGTGCACAGGTGTTCATAATATTATTAAAAAATACTTATGTTAATTTCATAGTTGTTATTATGTATTCATTTTGTTTATGTTCATGTTTTTCGGCTATTATTTAAACACTTAATGTAATATTTTGTTACTTTTATATTATTTAAAACTGTTTTAAAATGTTTATGTTATTTAATCATGTTCCGCAAGAAAATGGAAGGTTGAGAAAATATCTTTTGCAATTAGTTTTTAAATTTATCGTACAGTTACAACATGGTCTAAGTATTTTTGAAGTTTAAGCTAAATGGCTTTTTTATTGTTTTGTATCTGTAGTAACACTTCTTAATATAAATACAATTGTATGTTTTGTTATAAGAAATTCGCTATTTTATTACTGAACCAAATTTTTTATTTAAACTCTCGTAATACTTTTCATTTAAAGTCAGAATTTTTGCACAGGAATTCAAAAACTATACCGGTTCCATAAATGGTGAAAAAACAGTTCTTAAAATGAAAAAGAAAAAAGCGTGTTTTGAATAATAAAAAGAGAAATCAAAATTCATGCTAAAAAACAGCTTAAAACAACAATTTGAAAGGAAAATTGCGCAATTTCCTGGCTTTCTTGCAAAGCCTTTGGGGTACAGAGAGAGCAAATTTTAGTCCTTTGTCTAGCTCTCTCCATTGAAAAGGTTACGTACTATTTTTATGATTTCCGGGGCTGGTACCCCTGACGACGTCAGCTACGGTTGTCATTATTATATTTTTCAATGTTTTCTATGTTTACAGCTAGCGTGTTTCGAACACTTTTGCAGCTAAATGTCTCAGGGAATTTTTTTTTCCGTACTTCAGGTACAGTTTATCCTGTCAGGTACAGTTAGTCTCGTCAGATGCAGGTTGTCCGGTAATGGGCACCCAAAAGGTACATTTTTAAAATCTTAAATATAGTAAAATCGTATCCACATAAGAGGTGCAAATTACTAAACATGGAAAAAACGCAACAAAAATTCAACAAATCTCTAGCACTTCAAGCATCATAGCTCGTTTGAATGCAAATGAAAAAAGAGAGGAGCTGAAAAGTTATTATTGCAAACACCTTTAAGTTTCATTAGGCAACCAGACTGGTTTTAATATTTTAAATATCGTATTTTTTCCCTGAGATTCATGAGAATTCGATAGTGTTTTGTTTTCCCCTTCGTTAAATATTAATTGTAACCTCTAGTGCATATAATTTTTTTACTTCATTTACGCTAAGTATTCTAATAATATATATGTATAAAGGGCGGCGAATACAGAACAATCTGATTACGAAATATAAGAACGAACTTAATTTTAATGCAAAGAGAAACTCGATGTTTCAATTAAATTCCCGAATTAAGATCGCGTCGAGGAAAGAAATTGCAAACGCTATTCAGCTTTGTTACCGAGGGGACAAAGAAATAAAATTTTGTTTCATTGAGTTAGTGAAAATATTTGAAATGAAACGTTCTTCTTTCAGATCAGAGACACAATTTCAGAAAGCTTAAGATGGATGAAAACATACTTTTGACTATGATTCAATAATGATCTATGGGAACTATGCTTTTTCCAAAAACCCCGATGAAGCCATGACCATCGAAGCCAAGACAGGACAATTACTTTACGATCCTTTTAAAAAAGTAAATTTAACTCTTTCTGATATTGATCGAGTGAATAAAATGTACAAGTGTTAAATTTTAATCACTGTAATATCACGTATTCATCATTTTACTATTTGTTTTCAACACATCATGATGAATTTATGCACATAAATCACTTGAAATATTAGTGTGTGAAAAAAAATTACAAATTGATAATGAAAAGTCATTTAGTCCTTGGCATAAGATTAATGTATTGCATTGCATTTAAATTAAGTGTGAGTACACAATGCCAGAAGCAAGTTTGTTTTATCATTTGCCAATTAATTTAAATCCAAAAACATAGATTTAATGTGAAAAAAAAACATCTTAAGAAATCAATTTCGATGATAAATGGCTAAAAAATTTAAGACGAAAAGAAAAGAATTTTTTTCACACTATTGTCCAATACGAAAGGTTATGTGCTGAAAATTCATCATTCATTTTTTTATTTATTATTTATGTTTATTGTGAAATAAAAATTCAACGCATCAATAAGAGTGTTGTAGTTCACTTTTTCATATCAATTTTTATTCATTTGAAAAATACTTCAAATTACTTTGCTTTTTTATATTTAAAAAGTATACTTTTATTATGCATTTGAAAACCGTTTCAATCATTTTCAGGTTGTAATTAAACACTTAAGAAAATTATTAAATTGAAAATATGCGAGATGGAAATTTCAATCTATACTATTTGTTTATGTCAGAGCTGCTATGCTAAGCTCTGTAATCGATAATCGCTGAAAATATAAAAGCTATTTCATAATACAGCTAATATTTCTTTCACATTGTGTTAGTTTAAGTGTCAGAAAATACTTAAAAAGCTTAGTAGAAGAACTAGGAAAGCGACATTTTAGTGTATTTGAGTAAATGAGCTTTAGAGATTATGTTCCTCATTTTCGTTCTATCGCTCATTTGTTATGTTTTCAGTATATTTAAGAAGACATAACTTATAAAACTTTTGGGGTTACACTATTTGATCAAAACTGCACAAGGGAGGATTTTATCGATTTTTGTGCATGAGATCTTGGAGAATATTGAATATTTTTCCGCAAATATGATTTTGTTTAAAGATCTAAATTAAATATACATACATTGAGGCTATACTCACGAAATAAAATTTTAACAACCCTTATTCGGTACAAACTGGAATCAAGTTTCATGTAGTCTTTGTTTGCAGATCTTCAAAAACGATTCAGTGGAAAAATGAGTTCAACATTTGTTTGCGGAGTTGGAGTTTTACTAGCATTTTTCGCTTAAGTTGGTGAGAATTTGGTAATTATTGATATTAAAAAAAGAAACATTTTAAATGACTCTGATAAAGATTGAAAAGTTACAATATTTCGTTACTCCTAAAGGTATGTAGGAGACTGAAAAAAAAAAAGCATTTTTATTAGCTTTATACAAAAAAATATCTATAGCTTTTGACTAACATTAATTATTTTCAATACTTTTCAGTCAAAATTAGCAGTTTTATGCAAAAAATGACATATTTTTTTTCAATTCATAAAACTGTTTTGGGTATTTTTTTCTGTTATGGTAAACTACGCGATCGTGATTAGTTAGGTGACGTTTATTTTTCTTCGTCCTTCAAGTCATTGTTTTACAAATTTCCGGCGTTAAACAACTGATTTACACGGCGAATGTGCAGATTTTTTCATTTTTAACTTCCTAGCCTAGAATCTAGAAGAAAAGTATACTCCTGCTTAAAAAACTAGATCACATTCCCTTTTCAGGAAGAAATTTTGTAAGCGAAACTATTCAGTATCTGTGCAAAATGGAGGCAAAAAAAAAAAAAAAAAAGAAAACACGAAAGCATCTCATGGTTAGCCCGATGCCTATGAAGCTCTGATCCGTCTTCACCGAAGCAATGCAATATCTGCTGGCAGGGAGCAAAACAAAATGTGATTATCTCTGTGGCTCGTGTTGTTCTTGTTGTTTCTAATGCCACTTGCCAATCTAAGTGACACCCCTATTATGGGATGATAGTAAATTCTTATCTAAGTGACATTTCAGGTACAGTCAGAATTTTTACATAATATATATAAGGGAAGGGCATGGAATAGTCCCTAACCGACCTGTCTAATCAAAAGATAAAAAGTGGTATTTAATCAACGCTTTTGGGACAATGCTGAACAGGTGCTTTAGGGAAAGTGCTGGACAAGTTATAGGAGAGATCCATTATAAGCGTATTATCCAAAAAGGGCACTGCAAAAAATAAATTCAATTTAATAAACCTTACGATTTGTCATGTTAATATTTAAATAATTTGGCTGAAGATTTACGGTCGGAAAGTTCGTTGGAAATTAACGTAAACCTAATAACGTATATGGTAATGTTTACTGTGGTCAAAGAAAAAAACATATTATGTTTAATTGGCGCGACATTGGCGCGACGGCCTGGGAAACATCCCTAAGGATGATCTAAAGACATGCCATCACAATTTTGATCCTCTGCAGAGGGGATGGCACCGCCGCTTCATAGGCCCAATGACCTGCACGCGAAGTCGAGCACTTTACGGTAGAACAGTTTAACGAGGACCCATACCGCACACCCTCGGTCCCTAAGCAGACTGATCCAAGTGGTCACCCACCCGCACACTGACCGCAAGCAGTGATGCTTGACTTCGGTGATCTGTTGGGACACGAGTCTTACGATCACTGGGTTACTTACACTGCGGGACGGGATAAAAATTAGTTATACACTTGCATTAAAATAAAAAGTTAGCCGTTCCATTTATTGAGAATAGAACTATTTGCATGCTCTCTTAATTAAAAATTAAAATTAATTAGCAGATTTATTCATTTAAAAAAGAAATAGGAATGATTAAGTTTATGAAATAAAGGAACTAAAAAAGATGAAAGCATGAAGTATTTATTTGGGAACCAAATTTTATTAAACTCTGTTTCAAAAGAAATGTGGTTTTGAGTTTTCTGAGTATCATATATATTAAAACACATTCTTTCATTTTTACCATGAACAAATTTATTTTACCAAAGCAAATTATCCACATCAGGTTCACAGAAATAATTAAAACAAAACATGTTAGATTATCAGAATTATGTTCATACTAGAATATAAAATTCAAAAAAGTAGTTAGGGAAATTTTTTTTTATTCATTTTTAAAAATTTATCAATAAAATATTTTGCAAATCAAAGAAATTCTATTGAAGAATCACCGTTTCTCTTAAATCTAAAAAACAGCAAATTTGAAAAATTGTTTGGAAGTGAGCCGCATTTGGAACATTTTTCCTTTAAAGCAGAGAAAGAAAACGATATCTCATGCTGTATTTAAAAATCGTATTTTTTTTAAATGCTAAATATAATATTGCTCACTTATTTTAACCTATATCAATACAAAATAATAAAAAAAGTATGAGAAATATGTTAAATAAAAATTCTGCGTCTAAGGGTTAAAAAGTGACCAGTGTTAAAAATGCACAATTTCATAATTTTGTCCTTTACTACTAGCAGTTCTAATTATCTTTTCTGTATAAAATGAAGCTTTTTCTTAATTTCTTTAACTAAAACTTTTTTTCAAGGATTTAAAAATAAATATTTTTTTTTCACTACGACATAATTTTATTTACGATATTTTTTTTAGAAAAAAAAATCAGAGTTTGAGAAAGGGCAGTTTAATTTTTTGTTCAATAAAATTTAATTTTATTCAGTAAGTAAAGAATGTCAGAAAAATTTCGAAGTAATTAAAAGAATAAAAATATCTTATTTTCACAAAAAAGACAATATTGCATGTGTTTAGAAGTAAATTGATTTTAAGAAAGGGAAAATTTCACCATTTAGAATGTTATATTATTCTATGTATTATATTTTAAATCGATTGTATATCAATGATTTTCTGATGTTTCAATTTGTAAAGAAACGATATGGTGTAAGATTTGTTTTTAAAAAATAGAAAGAAATTAAACCAAATAATTTGTATCTTTGCTTCTTTTATGAAAATTTATACAAAATTTCTAGAAAATTTTATAATTCAGAATTTTGCTTCAATGAGAAAACTTTAACAAAATTTTTATTTTTAAAATGTTTCTACACAAAATTTTTTTTTTTATAAATTTAATTTTCAAAATTTTTTTTTACATAAATTTTTTTTTCAGAAATTTTCTTTTAAAACTTTGTCTACTTAAGATAAATTATTTTTGCAAATTTTATTTTTGAAATTTTTCCACTCTAGAATAAAAATATTTAGTAAAGTTTATTTTTGAAAATTTTTTTTTTATTGGAGAAAAAAAAATAATTTTTCTATGCAAGAAAAACTTTTGATTTTCTTTTCCAAATTTTTTAATGCATTAGAGAAAAAACAAATTCTAACACTATTCGTTTTCCAAACATTTATTACTTAAAAAAAAAAAAAAAAAACATTTATTATTTTTTACTTTTTCCGTAAATTTTAGCAAGTTAAAATATTTATAACTGAAAGAAAAAAACATCAATAAAGACGAAAATTTTAATACATAAAATAGCATTTATTTCAAAGTTTTAACCATGCACTTCTGCGAGCATACAGTATAGGTTGTTCCACAATTTTATTTTCTTTATACAATTTTTTATTTACAGCTAAATGTTTCGGTAATTTAACATCATTCAAAGCACTTAAAAATACATGTCTTCCTTCTGGAGCTGATTTCCGATTTCTTAAAAAGTCACTGAGGAGATTTACAATGTTACTTCCAGGAACAGTTACATTTTTATAAATGATTTCTCCTTTATTATTCCAAAGGAGAGATTCTTGATCTTTCAAAAACTTTAACATTTCTGTTTCTTTATCCTGCTATCGAGCTGGAGCTACACTAAGGATTCTTTCTTCCAGATCTTCTGTTTAATTTTTTATTTGTATAAGTTCTTCTTTCGCTGGTTCTGTTGTTGGAATTTCTGTTTGACGTGACTCAAATTCTTCTATATTAGGCTTCTGAATTGAAAAATGTGTATATTTTTGCAACACTCGTAAATACAAAGTCACTTTTTCTTCATCTGATAACTTTTTGTTCTGAAGAATATTTTTCATCAGTTGATCCAGTTCGGATAGATGTTCTGCAACTTGTATTCTATCTTCTGGAACTAGCACAAATTTCTTACTATACTCCATGAATTAAAGAACTGATGGTAGAAATAGCTGCAGGCACTCTCCTTTTTGAATAAGAATTTTCTTCTTCTTGTATAATGGTGTTTTTTTGTTCGCAAGTTTACTTAAACTTTCTATGTGAGGAGATAAACGGGTTTTTTGAGTTCTTGTAAGTGATATATTACCACAAAGAGCATTCAAAACACACTCGCACAGAGTTTTAATTTCACGCTTTGAACACTTTTTTATAAGTGATTTGCAATGTTTAGATTTTGAGATCAATTTTATAAGCTCTAAAGTTCGTACATCACACGCAGACATCTCGCTTTCAAATGATTTCTGTTGTCAGATGTCGAAGCTTTTTATAACTCTTCTTTGAGAAAAAGAGCAAATGTTTTTGCTTTGACGACGGCACAATGTTTAAAGTCAGGTGAATGTGTGGGGCAGGAAGAAAAGGATGGCATTAAATCATCTATTTTAGGGCAGTCAAGATCTTCTGAATCATAGCACACTCTTCCAGATAGAAATTCCAAAAACTTTTTTTTCTCGAATCCTTTCACATAAATGTGTGAAAACCTACCAAACAAAAATGTTAGCATGATACGAAGTTTGGTGTAAGGCTCCAGTCCTTGATTCCAGTCGATTCGATGAATATTTATTGTCATCCAATTGTATTGCATTTTCTGATGGGCTGATAGTTCTTCGAAAGGGTACGGTGGTTGGAAGGTGCATAGTCTCGAGATAGAACTAACTTCTACGTCTTGAAATGCGAGTTCCTTGATGATGTAGCTTCCTGATGGGAGTGGAAAACCTTCGAAGTCAATTACCACGGCAGACATCTTATTGGCTAAGAATTCGCAGTCGAAATGAAGTTAATGAGGCTGGTACACATAATAAGAATCTCCAGGAAACATTCCAGTGCGCATGCGCAAGGATTCATCTGTATCACATTTCAAGTCTATGAGTAAATATCCAAAAGGTATTGAAGTAGCATCTGCAGAGCATTCTTGAAAAAACTTTAATTTACTTGGATATAATTGACGTCCCAAATGCATAATTTGCAATTCGTCTCTTCGATTCTTAAATAATACAAGATGATGGGCATTTAGAGATATTTCTCTCATTTCCTTTCCTTTATGAAAAATGTTCTGGACCACAAAGATGATACTTAAAGATTTATGATGAGAAAACTTTGTAAATAGTTTTGTTAATGGAGGATCATTTCCCAATTCACTCGTAAGATCATCAATCACTATCAGTGCATTTGAATATTGATTTAAATTCGGCAGAAGTCCTTCATGAAAAATAACATCAGGCCTTTCATCGTACAATTTTTGATAAACACCATAACACCACACTATAGATTTTGGGAAAGGCTGTAACATTCTGTTTTCGATCACTTTCTTGATGAAATAGCTTTTACCACTACCAGTTGGACCTGCCAGGACGGCTGTAAAGGGATGCTTGAATTTCAAGAGATGAATGAAATGATACAATTTTTTCAAGGCTATTTATAGTTTTTCTGGTTTTACTTATTCCATCTATTTTATCTTTTTTTTTAAAAAAAATATTTTTTTAATTCCATTTTTTATTATGAGCTATTCTGCAATGAATAATGTCCAAATGGAAGGGTGCTGATTCTGTCTTCCAAGACGTGTCTTTTCTGATCGTGAGGAAACAGTGCTAACTTATTGGAAGTAATCGAGAAGACTTCATGACTCTTTGAACAGATGAGATTCATCGAAGTTATGAGCTCCCGGTGTTCAAATAGACACTGCCTATAATCCTTGAAATCAATTTTCCGATTTATGGCTGTTCTCTTAACTCCTTTCAGTTTCTTTGTTACCTGGGCACCAACTGTATGTGCATCCATCTTAGACCTCAGGCCAACGAATTCCGTCATAATCTCCTCCTCGGTTTCATCTTTTCAAGAACCTTCTTGTTTATCAAGGGGAAGCCGTAGACATTGTTTGTAGGATAGTTGGAAGTGTCGTAGAGCTCCAAGTTTGTCTTCATGTCCGCATACACATCTGGAGTGGTGATGTTATAGATGAAGCTGTCGGTATCGTTGTACAGAAGTTTAAGAAGTCCTCCATATCTTGGTAACATCTTGGAGTAATGGAAATCATACATTAATGTTTTGGAAACATCGAGTATAACCATTCCGATGGCAATTGGCTTGTTAAAAGGTAGGGTTGTCAGCCTCATATGGAAAGCTACGAGATCTTCAGAAAAAATGGTGCGATCCCGAAAGTTTGATCGGGCGATGAGTTTTTCCGCCTTTTTCGCATTTCAACAGTTTTACATCCGCTCTACGTCTGTTGTTCTCCATGGTTTTTCCGAACACTGCGTTGTTCATCAACTTGAAGAAATTCTTCTCGAAATCGTTGGTTGCAGTTGTTCGGAGGGTAATACTTATATCGATGTATGATTTTAACCAGGGAGACTGTGTAAATTGGAGGATCCTATGAACTCTGGTGAGTTTGAGGCCGTGTTGCAAATAGAGTTGAAGATTCCGGTAATACAGCACGTACCTCTCTTTGTTGTTCAAGGTGGTCAGGAGTCTCTTTTCTTTACAGCTAGGTGGAATTTTTGCTTCAGGCGAGAGGGGTAGATCCACGTGAGCTTCGGGAATGGAAGGCGGATATTCCAAATCAACTTCCAGGATATATCCAACTGAGCTGTCGAGGGGTTCTCCAAGACATCCGTCGCTGGGTCTATCCAATGAAAATCCTTAAGAAGAAGGTACTGAGATTGGGTCCAACCGTACAAGTTATTGGCGTCGAGATATAGGAGATAATTTGATGTTAGGGCTTTATTGTAATCCGCCCCCATATACGGATTGTTAGCTCGACTGTGTCGGTGGGAGCACTGAGAGATCCCACCGCGAATACCACTCTCCACAAACAGATGCATATCATAGTCCACCAGCAGCTCAAGCTGAACTTCAGTCTTCTTCAACATAGCGTCCCATGACAGCCCTGGGGTTGTGTAATACCAAGTGGGATCCAGTTCATATGTTTTCATGCAGACATCTCTGAAATTTTCAAAGATGTCCGCAAGCAGCAAAACATCCGAGTTGATGTATAAATCAGCATATTCACCAAGATTTTTTAACTCGAAAAAATCCCATACTCGATGAGCATGCTTGTAGTCCGCCTGAGTGATACTGACCTCATTAAGACGATTATAGAAAGCTTCTTGAGGAGGCAAGGAAGTCTCAGCAAACTTATCCGGATGGCAGATGTAATCATAAGGGTACACCCTCTTTTGCAGTAGTAGAGGCACTTGAGAAGATGAGAAGTATGTCTGAATCAGCCTGAACTGGTCTTCTGATAAGTTCTTAGCGAGTTGGTCGAGGCTCTTAGCCATGAATCGGAAAGAGTCCAAAAATCGAAGACTAAGTCGGTTTCCCACTTGCTTTGAGAAGAAGATGTACTTTTTCGTGTTCTCCGGGATGACGGTGATATTCCCATCATCCCTCCCCCCCAGTTCCTTGATGAAAAGATGGCTATCATATCCGGACAAGTTGGGAAAAATCACCGGGATGAAGTTAGGTATTCTTGCCTTCAAGTTGCATGTATTTCAGGATATACCGCGAAGTTGTTTGGTTTGATGGTCCCTCACCTACAATAAAGAATAAGCAACTTTAGAAAAATAAATAACTAGCAGTTATATAACTAAATAAAAGGTTTTTCCCATATGAGATAAAATTATATGTTACTTTTTGTTAGTCTTTAAATTCCACGTTTAAGAGTAAAAACATTTATATTTTTATTCTAATTAGGATATGAAATATTTAGAATGAGTAATCGAAACTTAGAAGCTCAAATCACTGAAATATTTAAAAAAATGCTTATAAATAGTGAATTTTTATTTAATCAAATAAACAATTCTAGTATTGATACTAAGTTAATTTTTTCATTAGATAATTTTTAAGTTCACATAATATTTTAAAAACTAAATATAGCACTTTCATGTTGCGATACTCAGTAAAAATGTTTTCGAACAAAGTGCATAAAAAAAGATATATACATTTAAAAATAATTGATTTACACAGTAAATATAAGATTAAGTTTTTTGTAATAAATATACATTTAAAAACAAATGATTTAACTGCTAAACTTTTATTTTAATCAAAATTTTCACAATGATCTTTCGTAGGGAAAATAATATTAAAAAATAATAATACATACGATAATATTTAATATAATATTTTAAGAACTAATATGAATAAAAAAAAACACTTCCCTTATAATTATTCGTGGAGAACTTTTCTTTACACATATAGCAATTTGTAGCAGTATCGAAAACTCGCTGTTGCTCTTCGGTCAATGGGTCCATAGGCAGAGGATGATTGTAGATTTGCTGAATATCTTCAGCCTCCAATTTCATTCTTTTCATAAAAACTTTCTCAGCATCAGGACCCCGGTGGATAAATGGTTCCTTGTATGTTCCCATTGTCGAGGCAATGTAATAGCAGAAGCTGATCAGCTCGTGCTTCTGATATGCCTTTGTAAAAGAGTCTTTAGCATCAGGTGAACAGGAGTCTACAGGTCTTGTGAGACATTCAAAGTCAGTGTAGATGACAAATGGTATCGGGGGCGAATGTTTAACATTTTTAAAGGATAACCACTCATCCTCGGGCATCTGTACACGCACAGCTTCGTGCTGACTGCAGCTGAGATGATGACGATTGAGCATAGTTTCCGTTTGAAAGAACTGCAGGCAGCGACGGCAGATAACATGGCTTGTTTTGTGTTTGCTATACTGTCGGAAGAGCAGCAGAGATAAGTGCTTGATCCAGGCATAATGAGAGGATGAAGCATTGGTGAGGTACATTAGGTCAATATGTCGAGTTTTCTCTTCTTTCGTGATGACCAGAGGATACACTTTATTATTTTCTGTCAACCTGTACACGTTGATGGAAAGTCCATTCAGCTTCTCGAATTTAGGCACATCTTGTAATTTCACAGGAAACTCTATCCCTGTAAAGTCCAGCGTAGAGATATAAGGCTCATATTTCTGACATCGCGAAGCATGCAGACAACGATCTGGTATGGAGTAGAGAGCAGAGAGTACTGCTCACATAAAGCATCGGTTGTCGGTGTTTGCACGTTGATGATAGCGTGCGTTTGCTTTATCACTGGTGGTAAATCAATGTAAGAAGAACCGCCAAGTGGATTGTACTTATTTAACCATGTCTCTAAATTGATGATTTCCTCAAGATCCCATCCGGATTC
This sequence comes from Parasteatoda tepidariorum, assembly GCF_982258835.1. NCBI lineage: Eukaryota > Metazoa > Arthropoda > Arachnida > Araneae > Theridiidae > Parasteatoda > Parasteatoda tepidariorum. The sequence goes on along the minus strand of NC_141762.1, from coordinate 48,572,500 downwards.
TTTCCCTTGAAAATCATCAGCTTCTGCCAGAATTTTATCCACCTTTGCTCCAGTGGAGTAGCGAGCTTAACTAGCGCCCCCCCCCTCATTCGAAAACCATATAATATTATTTGTAAAATATACTCGAAAATTAATAAATAGGTAAAGTAAAATAAATAAAGTCATAGGCTCAAGCTAGGCTTTAAATTTCAGACAAAAAATGTAAACAAGACTAGATTTTGAAATGTATATGATCATCTAGAATTACTTCAAAAGATACCCATTATTTATTTACATATTTATAAAGAAATATTTTAAAAACACGCAGTTTTAAAACAATAAAAAGGTAAATATTTATTACCTCTAAGGAGATACATATATTTAATAATAACGTGATTATAATACGTTAATAAAACTAATTACTATGTATAAATTTTCCTTGCTTTCGATGAAGCAAATTTAACAATAATATCATCAAAGTTGATCATTTCAAATTTTTCTCTTTCCATACTGAAAAATGCTGGGTCATATAGGCGATCTTGTCCCATCGTTGATAGTCAAAATTAATTTTAATTTGCTGAATGAACGTTTGCAGCTAGCAATTGATACTGAGATAGTCAGGAGTATTTGAAGTGCCACTCTCAGGTTTTGAAAAACATCTACATACGAGATTATAAAAGAAGTATAGTATAGAAATTCTAATGAAGTTTTAGGCTCAATTTCTCTTCTACTGCGGGGTAACATTTTGCAATCACATATTTCGATAAAGAGTTCTACCAACACCTCCTAGAAAAGAGTAGGCCTCTGCACGGGTTACCATAAATATCCTTTAGTAGTCCAAACGTAATGACATACGCCGTATTTTCAACCACTGCGCAGCTTAGTACCCCGAACGTAATGACATCTTTCTTATTTTTCATCAACTGCGCAGTTAACTTCGTCACATCGGACTACTAAATTGATCCGTGCTGAGGCCTTCATACTTCTAGGAGGTGTTGGTTCTACTATATTGATATCTGTATTATAAAATTCACCCAAATTTTTAAAAAATTTTCAGGGTCATTATCAACATTATCCTTGTTTAATAAATTTTCAACGTCTAGTAGAAATCCAAATTTGAAATTAAGGTCACTTAATCGTGCAAATCGTGTACATATTTCTTGTTGGAGATGATCATGGACGCTTTTCATAAAGCGAGAAATTTCACTTTCTGCGGAAAGACCAACATCTCTAGCCAATTCTCCGGGCATTTTGCGACGTTTTTTTTACACGTATTGTTGTATCGATATTCCACTTTTCTCAAAGAGACTTGACTTTTTCTATTGCCTCTTCACAGAACTTGTCTCGAATTTCGGCTAGTTCAGTCGCTAAGGATTCAAGATCATGGAACGCTTCTCTAAAATTCATTCTAGGATCTTGTAAATCTGAGCTGCGCACGATTGAGGGTTTTTCAAAACCTAGGTACATGCTCAGGGTTGGGAGGAAAGAAGAAAAAAATCTTGTTTAGCTGCAGTAACTCCAACTAAATTCAATGAATGGTTATCACAATTTACAAAAATGCTTTATGATTTTTTTCCATTATTCTTTGTTGAACACCAGATGTGTGACCTGCCATCACGGCAGCATTATCGTAACGTTGTGATCTGTAGTTTGTTAATGAAATTTCATCGGAATTTAATTTCTCTAAAATTGTATTTTCGATCGAGGCTGCATCTTTGGTATGTATTTCAATAAAACCCAAAAGAGATTCTTTAATGGAAACTTTTTTATTGATAAAATCAACATCTACATACCTAACGACTTGGGACATTTGTTCTCAATGAGAGATATCAGGAGTTGAATCAAACAAAAGTCCATAATATTTACGGTAAATTAAAAATTCTTAATTTTTATTACTATAAATAGTAATAAAAATTGAATATTGTCAATTTCTTCAATTGTTTTATTGATCACTATTAAAAAATTTTTTCATACCCTATTCACTGAGTAATAGAATCGTCGAGTAGATGTAGTAAGTAATCTTATTAGTTTTATTACTTACCAAAAATGCCTTGAATTTGAAAGGTAGTAACACAGTGAAATATACGTAATTTATGCCAACATTAAATTTATTAAATATTATAACATTACATTTTTATTCTAAGCAGAGCGCGATGACAAGGACGCAAAACTGAAAAATACACGCACAAAGTAACTTAAACGTTAATATTTCGGGTATTTCCCTAATTTGTTGCGGACTTCCACAACCTGTCCCAAGTGTCACGGATATGTACAGTCACGGAAAAAAGTATCCGAAAAGTAACAAATAAAGAATCATTTATTTTTAATACAGATAATTGTCAGGCACACAACGAATACGGCGTTTGCGTCCTTTCCTAGAAACGGCAAAACGCTGTATTTGCTGTGTGTCTGAGAAGTATTGATATTAAAAAAAAGGCGATCCTTTAAATGTTATTTTCCGGATACTTTTTTTTCCGTGATTGTACATATAAGTACATTAGAGTGTTATTGTTATCGTTTTAAAATAACAAGGGTAAACTGCATTGCGTTTATAGAAATAAAAATAAATAGTGTTCTGAAAGAAAAAATGTTTGAACTTTGTGCATTGCAAATATTTATTATAACATATTTTATCAGACAAATCATGAAAGGAGATAATTTATGCAACCACACAGCGTAGATGCCATAAGAAAGTACAGACAGACACAGGTCGAGTCAACCCTGCCAGTAGAAAAGACGTGCCATTTCTATTATGAATATATTTATTACAGTTTGATTTATACTATTAGTGTTCCTTTTTATTTACGAATTAACATCTATCTATATTATATAAAACGCTAATACGTACGTATGTATGAATAAAACCGATGATATTTCTTTTCTCGCGCTGGCAACAGTTTTCATTTTTAATTGATTGGATTCGGCGCGCAAGAGCACGTAGTGAGCATCATATGGCTAATCCATGTTATAAAACACTAATACGTTTTAATTGATAGGCTTCGGCGCGCAAGAGCACGTAGAGAGCATCATATGTCTATCTATCTCCGATTGTCACCGAGAAAAAAACGGTTGGTTGGTTATGAGTACTGAAATAGTTCCTTTTCATTGGCAGAAATGAGAAGTGTTATGCTATTGCTATTTTATTTTGAATTGAGCGCTTTACTATTCCACGTTTTGTTATATTATTAGTTATGAGTTGAATGCAGTTTTAATATTTCATATTTATTTTAAGTTAAATTTCATGAATCTTAATAACCTACGTACGGTTTATAACAATCTCCGAAGAAGAGAGAGCCGCTCTAATGAAACTCCAGAAGAGCAATATCAACGGAGAACAATTAGAAATGCTACAGAACTAGCACGACGTTCTAATGAAACTCCAGAAGATCAATATCAACGGAGAACAATTAGAAATACTACAGAACTAGCACGACGTTCTAATGAAACTCCAGAAGAGCAATATCAACGGAGAACAATTAGAAATGCTACAGAACTAGCACGACGTTCTAATGAAACTCCAGAAGAGCAATATCAACGGAGAACAATTAGAAATGCTACAGAACTAGCACGACGTTCTAATGAAACAACTGTTGAACAACATCAACGAAGATTGGCCAGGAGTGCTGCCGATAGGCTTCGGCGCTCAAGAGAACGTAGTGAGCATCATATGGCTAATCAGGTGAATTCTCAAACTGAAGTCACTGTCTTGGAACACGATTGCGGTAGTATGACGGAAGTTTGCAATTTTTGTCACGCACTTTTTTGGCGGGGTGAACTAAACTCCAGTAAAAAATATACAAAATGCTGCCATGATGGGAAAGTCCGATTGCCGAATTTGGCTGATCCTCCTGAACTTTTAAAGGATTTACTATCCAATAATTCAGTTGAAGCTAGGAACTTTCAACAGCATATTCGGGAGTATAATGCATCACTGGCTTTTGCATCAATGGGCGCTGAAGTAAAATTACTTCCTGGATACGGCCCATATTGTTTTCGTATTCATGGACAGATCTACCACAGAGTTTCCCCATTGTATTCAGATGAAAAGAAAAAACCTGGATATGGACAGTTGTATATATTTGATTCTTCTGAAGCAAGCAGAAAGCGTCTATCCAATAATCCATCTTGCCTTGCCTCCGTGATGAAAAAATTGGATGAAATGCTACGTTTACTAAATCCGTATGCTGAATCATATTTGCAAATGCATAAATTAGTGCAGGCTAATCCAGCAGTAAAGGTAAAAATGGTTTTTGCTGAAAATTCAGATTTGGATATGCGGCGTTATAATGCACCTACCTCCAGAACTGAAGTCGCTGCCATATTTGTTGGAGATGAAGGCGAACCACCAGCAAATAGAGATATATGCATTTATCCAGTTGGGCAGGGTTGCATAAATATTTCTCCTTTAAATAAATGCAATGACCCTATGGTTTATCCTCTACTTTTTCCAAGAGGAGAACAGGGATGGTCAAATGAAATTGAACATGTTCAAGAGAGACGCTCGGCTAAAAGAAATAGAGTAACTCAACTACAATTTTATGCTTATAGGCTTTCAGTTCGTGGTGGTTTCAGTATTTTGCATAGCAGTGGCAAATTATTTCAACAATTTGTGGTAGATGCTTACGTTAAAACAGAAGGATCTCGACTTAACTACATCCGCTAAAATCAAAAAGATCTAAGAGTAGAATTTTACCAGGGACTTTTGGATGCTTTAACAACACAAGCCTTGAATAACAATTTACGCGTAGGAAAGCTTATCATATTGCCTTCTTCTTTTCAAGGAAGCCCAAGATTTATGCAACAAAATTATCAAGATGCTATGGCTATGGTCAGAAAATTTGGGCGACCGGACCTGTTTGTTACATTTACCTGTAATCCTGCCTGGCCTGAAATTTTAAATGCCATGAATGGTCGGGAAAAACCCGAGAATAGACCAGATATTATTGTACGAGTTTTCCAGATGAAGCTGTCAGAGCATTTGGACGATCTCATAAAGAGAAATATATTTGGAATTGTTACTTCTTACATATATGTTATTGAATTGCAAAAGCGGGGCTTGCCTCATAGCCATATTTTACTGACATTAGACTCTTCCTCCAAAATTCGTTCAAAAGACGACATAGATAGATTTGTAAGAGCAGAATTACCTAATGTAAATATAAATCAACGTCTTTTTGAAATTGTTACAAGATGTATGGTCCATGGCCCCTGTGGTTATTTAAACTAAAATTCCCCATGTATGAGAGATGGTAAATGCTCGAAGCAATTTCCTAAACATTTCAAAGAGGAGACAGAAGAAAATGTAAATGGCTATCCAGTTTACAAAAGACGCTGCACTGAGCCAGTCAAAGTTGGCAAGCATCACATTGATAATCGTTGGATTGTTCCATATAATCCTTACCTTATCAAGAAGTATAATGCACATATCAATGTTGAAGTTTGCGCATCTGTAAAAAGTGTAAAATATTTGTATAAATATGTATATAAAGGGCACGATGCAGCTTCTATCGTGCTGAAAAATGATAGCAATATAAACCATGAAGTTTTAAATTTTTTAGATGGACGATATGTTAGCGCTCCAGAGGCAATGTGGCGTCTAAGTGAGTTTAGCATGTCTGATAAATCTCACACAGTAGTTCGACTAGCAGTTCACTTGCCTGACCAACAACCGATATACTTTATAGAGGGCCAAGAAAATGAAGCAGTTGAACGAGCTTCAATTAAAGAAACAACTTTAACTGCTTGGTTTAAATTGAACCAAGTTGACGTTGAAGCGCATGAATTTTACTATGCGGATATTCCTGAACATTATGTCTTCGATAAAGCTTCAAATAAATGGAAAAAAGGCAACGAGGCGGGCAAAAAGTCATTGGAAGAATGCCAATAGTTGGTGTACAAGATTCTGAGAGATTTTACCTTCCAATGTTATTGTTAAGAGAGAAAGGTGCACTCTCCTTTAATAGTTTAAAAACTATCAATGGGAAATTCTGCCAAACGTTTCAAGAGGCGTGTAAAGAACTTAGGCTGCTTGATGGGGATCAGTACTGGCATAACACTCTTTTTGAAGCTGCAAGAATGCACATGCCAAACTACCTTAGAGTTTTGTTTGCCATGATTTGTGCCTTTGGGGAGGTTGAAAATATTCCCGATCTTTGGGTTGAACATAAAGAAGCTCTTTCTGAAGATTTCATAAATAAATATTCGGAGGAAACTGGGCCACTTTATGCACAAGCAGCATTAAATGAACTGCTTAAGTCTCACGGTTTAAACTTGCAAAAAGGTAAACTTCCTTCGGTCAATTTACCGACAAATCTCTTTCCAATATTCTTCGACACTGCTGAAGAACAGTCTAAAGCTAATGCAAATATTGAAAAGCTTAATTCTGAACAGCGATTTGTTGTTGACAAAGTACTAATGCTGTTTACGGAAATCAGTCTGATGTTCAAAAGTGTTTTTTTCTTGATGGTCCTGCTGGGACAGGGAAAACTTTTCTATATTCAACTCTATTACATGCAGTTAGAGGAAAAGGAGATGAAGTCATCGCAGTAGCATCGACAGGAATTGCAGCTACATTATTAATCGGAGGCAGAACTGCCCACTCAGTTTTTAAAATTCCTTTAACATTAAATTCTACTTCTACGTGTAATCTGAAACCCAATACTCCTGAAGCTAAATTATTAGTAGAGTAGATGCTAAATTGATTGTGTGGGATGAAGCTCCCATGACGGACATTCATGCCTTTTTAGCTGTCGATAGACTACTGAAGGACTTAACTAAACTTGATGAACCGTTTGGTGGAAAAATTATTTTGCTGGGTGGAGATTTTCGACAGGTTCCTCCGGTTATTCAGAGAGGTTCCAGAGCTTTGACAGTTGCGAGCTGTATTAAAAAACACGCGCTTTGGACTAAATTTTTTGTTTTCAAATTAACTGAAAATATGCGTGCTCTGGCTTCTGAAAGAGAATTTGCTAATTGGCTGTTACAAGTTGGGGAGGGTGCAAGTGGAGATCAAATTATATTGCCCCCAATTTGCTATCCTGAAATTCAAGATCCAGTAAAACAGCTTTTTCAAGATATCAATTTTAGTACAATAACACCTGCAGAATTAAAAGGTAGAGCTATACTTACTGTAACCAATGATTCATCATTACTAAATAATAACCGTGTATTAGCATGCTTACCAGGAAGTGAAGTTATTTATGAGAGTACCGATAATATAGTCAGTGATGACCCTCAAGACCAACTATCATACCCTGAAGAATTTTTAAATAGTTTAACTCCAACTGGAATGCCTCCTCACAAATTAAAATTAAAAACAGGAGCTATAGTTATGTTACTTCGAAACTTAGCTCCTTCTAGAGGTCTTTGCAATGGTACAAGATTAACAGTAGCTACATTAGAGAAAAATATCATTGTAGCAAAAAAAATTTGTGATGATGGTAACAGTGAATTTCATCTTATACCTCGAATTCCACTAATTCCATCTGATAATAATATGCCGTTTAAATTCAAACGCAAGCAGTTTCCAATTAGATTAGCTTTTTCGATGACTATAAACAAAGCCCAGGGACAAACTTTCGATAAAATTTGTTTGGATTTAACTAAACCAGTGTTTAGACACGGTCAATTATATGTTGGACTATCAAGGGTGAAATCCTTCAATTCTATAAGTGTTGTATCGCCAAATGCCCAAATTAACAATTGTGTTTTTAAAGAAATTCTATAAAAAGTTTTAAATAAACAACTTTAACTTAAATAATAAACTCATTTTCTTACTCTTTTCTTTGTTTTTTATACATTTTATATTTTTGTGATAAAATAAACTTATAGTTGTTCTGCTTCTGAACACTGATGAAAACGCAAAATGATGGGCTTCATCAACAATCAAAAATATATACATTTATTTTACAAATTCCATATTAGGGTGGCGCCATTCAGAGAATTAAAAATACAAAATTATCTTTACATCCGGCGTTCAGTGGCAGACTACTATTTCATATTGTTTTACAACGCATGGCTTTAGCCCTTTTGTGGGAAAGACTTTAAAACAAAACTTACAACAGTTACTTTTCTCAACAACTGAAATTTAGAATAGTGTGATTAAGAAAAATATGTGAACTGTTTGCAATTTCAAATTAATATTGAAATGCACAGGTTCAAAATTTTCTACAGTGAAAAGTTTTCGGAACTTCAGTGTTCAAAAAAGTATACAAAAGCTAGACGTTAAGAACGTATCCAATGAGCGAGTAAAGCGAGCATCGGATTGCAAAGCAATCCGAAATGAACTGCGAAAGCAGTTCCGAGGGTTGGCGAGCGCCAGCGAGCAGAGGGCGAAGCCTCCTAGTATATTATATTAGACAAGCACTAAATTTAAAATATATTTTCCAAAAATCAATTATAATAAAAATTATCCAGCAATTTTTTGTTTTGCGGACCATTTGGCGCCCCTTTGTCAGTAGCGCCCGGGGCATGATGCCCCCCCCCCTTTGCTCCATAGATTTCATTTAGATCGACGGAAGATGTAAATACTGCATTTTTTGTTTTGAAATTCTTGACCTCGCTGTTAATACCATTTTGAGTCACTGTTTGGTAACGGCACACAAATTTCATATTCACTTTCTGTTTATAGTCAACGAGGTGAGAATATACTATTCTTACAAAATCTTCTCGCTTGAGTTCTAGAAATGTCCGCATGTCTTTAATGTTGTCATTATTGGGAAGACGAATATTTTTCACCCTCCCATTAAAGGCAGATGTGGAAGGATCCGGAACCGGAGAAGTAGCACGGAACGTTGATGGATGAGCAGGAACCACATTAGAAACAGTATTCTGATGTGCAGTAAGAATATTTAGACGAGGCTGCTTGGAAGTAGTGAACGTGGAAACAACAGTTTTCCGTTTATGCACACTGAGATGACATTTTAGTTTATCAGTTCTGGCGATGGTTTTGGAACACTCTGGGCACTGAAGACGCTTATCCCCATGCATGGAACGCTGATGTCGCAGCATATTTCACCGGGTGTTGAAGCTTTTCGTACATTCAGGGCATGAAACTTGAGCTTAACTTGAGCTGATCTTGTCTCAACATGTTATCCAAATCTTTACCGGTAAGGTCTCCAAAATCACACATGGCAAGCACTTCATCGTTTGCATGCAAAGAAGCACTAAATTCTTGACTCATCTTAAAACTTGATAAATTTAGAAATAATAATAAAGAAAACTACTAATGAAACTTTTAAATAAAAAGTTAAGCAACTAAAAACTTCTCCGTAACAACTAGCAAAACTTTTAAATAAAAAGTTAAACAACTAACAAAAGCTTTAACAACGATGACAAATAAAAAATTAACAAAAAAATCTAACGTAATAACAAAGAGAGAACAAACTAAGTTTAGAAAAGTGCCCTGAGAGAGGTAATCCTACAATCAGAATAAGGTCTCTGGGCAAATGCATCAGATTTTATACTGTAGTCGACTACTCAGTATGCATTTCGAATGACCATGTAATGCTTGGTTAAAAATGATATCACTATTTTAGTTCAGTCACACATATTCTGATTGAGAGAAAATGACATGATTTTCTGACTCCACCCTTATGGAACATTCGAGAAAGATCTAATGAAACAAGACCCAGCAAGATTTGAGCGAAACATTTCAATGTACTTCATCTTTCTAGCCCTCACAGAAGTGATGCATGCCTTATCTTGAATACACGTACTTCATATTCATGTTAAATCCTGATTGTATGACATCACGTATTCCTGTTTTGATTGAATCGAAGATATGACATCACTCCACCTTACGGAAACATATCTTATCTTGCAAAATTGCTTTCAAGTTTTATCTTGCAAGATTACTTTCATGTTTCATCTTACAGACTGATTATTAACAAAGCCTGAATCATGTTCAATCCTGATTGTATGACATCGGGTTTCATTTTATGTCATTTTTCAAATATCACTCGTATTAGAAAAAAAAATGATTAAAATATTAACTAAGAAAACAGTAATCAAAAAATAAAGATTGAAAACAATAATTATTAAAAAAATAATTATTAAAAAACGCCCTCAACTATAGTAGCTGTTACATTTGATGGATCACCCCAATCCCCTTCAGGAGTACACCAGCGGGATCCCTGGTGCTGAAGCCCCTTTATCCAACTACTCATGGTTGGACAAAGAATACTGTAATGAAAGTTTATACAAAAATACTTATAGAATATATTTTGAATGTGATCATAAAAGATTGTATAATATTATTTTAAAATATTCTATGAACTTCAAATTTAAACTAGATTAAATTCTGCTTATGTGACTCTTTCTTTAAATTCTACAGTTTTTCCTACTCCTTGATTTCAATTCAAAGAACAATCGACCAGTAGAGTTTGAGGAATTTGGATCTTGAAAAGTGTGGATTGAATTTCAACTAATGACTATTTTAACTTTTATTAACTTTTCCAAATTTTATTAATAATAATATGTAACTAAGCAAAAAGCATATCTGATTAAAAAGTACTGTATATACAATACATATATATAACAAAAAAAAATGCAAAAAAAAGTTCTTTTTTAAAGAAAATGATTTAAAAAAATAATAGAAAGCAAACAAAATAAAATAAAAAAAAAATTTAAAAAAAACATATGAAACAAAAAACACACACACACACACACAAAAAAAAAAAAACAGAATGAAACACATATGTAACATATAAAGCAAGTAGTGAAATCACATGTCTATTTATTTACTGACATCTTTCAAAAATGATTAAATTTATTTTCGTAACTAAGTTGGCCAGATTACAAAATATGAAATTTAAGCATAAATAGAGGATAGTGGGATATATTTTTATGGTGTGTCCTTACTTATGTACAGAACCACATTTGATTTGTCTGTTACCTTGGATTGACCCGAAATTGGATTTGTGTAAGGTAATTATATTATACTGTATAATTAAAAGTTTATAAATAATAAAAGGTCAAAATTTTGAACAAATTCTAAATCTTAAACAAAGGTCAAAATTATTAAATTTAAATTTTGATGATTTTTAGAGAAATTATTAACATTTATTGAAAATACTTTAAATATTAGAAGATTTTTTCCATGAATTTGCCAGAATTGAAATTATACACAGTAAAAGTAACAAAAATATTTAGTATAAATTAATTCATTAATAATTATTACACACAATTAACTCAATATAGAATTCAATAACATTAGTTGGAAGTTGGATATCCATTGTTTTTAATAAAATTTTGGAAGAATTTGTCTATAACACATCAAGTAACATATAATGGAAGGAGTGTCTAGTACTATACATAAAATAGTTTCAAAATCCCCTGAAAACATATTAATACCACCCCCAAAAAGATACTTACGAAAATGTAACCATTTGAGAATAATAGTATGAATATTTGTAATAGTAATCAGAACTATACATATAAACACAAATAATTTTAACAGTGTATAATTATTATTTAAATAGTAAACTATTATTATTATTCTCTTTTTTTTTTTTTTTTTTCAAAATGGAATATGAATAAAAAGGCAGTGTTTTAAAGGGATGGCGGCTTATCTTTACAAAAAGGGAGCATTTATTGGGATCAAAATGCAAGCAGGGTTTATCAACAAATTTAAAACATTTTTTTTTCTTCCTCACAGTGAGTGAAAAATAAATTCTGAAGAAGTTGATGGATTCGATTCTTTCACATACCTGAGCAATAGTAAATAAACAGGGAGGCAGCAACAATGATATAGGAACAAAAGAATCATAAAAGCTAGAACCTGTTTCAGGAGCCTTCAAAAATTTTTGAAAGCCTCAAACAAAAAAATCTCCACAAAAATAGATGTTTTTAAAGCTGTTATTCACTCAATAGTTTTTTATGGTGCTGAATGTTGGAAACTCAGCAAAACTGAAATAGTAAACCTGGAAACATTCCAGAACAAATGTTAAAGAATAATTTAAAAAATTTTCAGGCACAACACTATTTTAAATAAAGATCTATTAATAAAGGCAAAATTATCACCCATTTATGAGGAAATCTTAAAGTGAAGATGGACTGGACATATCCTTCGGGATAGTCCTGGTAACATCGAAGTTACTTAGGAACCTGATGATGAATGCAAAAGAGGAAGGCCAAGACATACTTGGAAAAAATACATGCACCAAGAAGATTTTTACAAAGCAAAACTAAATGGATGGGAGGAGGTAAGAGGACTGGCCTGGAAAAAGAATCTTGAGGCATCATGTGCCAGATGAAGTGAAGAGGATAGGCAACTGGTCACAATGACCTTCTTAAGTGGATTACATTAATTTTCCCTAAATTTTTGCTGATATCATAATAATTAAAAAAAGTTCTACAAAGAGTTTTATTATATTCATAGCTTTAAATTATGTTAAATCTTTTAATAGAAACAAATTCTTTAAATTGTCAAATACATTATGAGATTTAAACAAATCAAAAATAGAGTTTTGAAAGTTAATAACGATACATAAGTTATTTAAATTTTTCTTTTCATTAGGAGAAATTTTACTTATTTTTCCTTCCACAAGATCAAAACAAAGAAGTTTGAAGTGCAAATTAGTAAAAGAAAAGTTGTTAATAAGATCTTGAAGTTTATAGATATCTTTAAGGGAGAAAACAAACCTTTCATCGGTTTAATATTGCAATGGTTAATAAAATCTTTTTCCTGATTAGAAATAACAATTACATTTAATTTGTCATGATTAAAAGAGTATTTATTACATCTTGATCCCTGTTTACCTTGATTTGCATGCTCATCTTTAATGTGAAAAAGTAGAAGAGTTATTAAAGTTAATCTGTGTATATTGAAAGGTATCTTAAGCCTATATGTAAAATTGTTTAGTGTAAAAGCATATAACAGTTTTCTTTTTGTAGTCTTAAATCAAAATCATCTACAATGTCTAAAGACCAAATTCTAAGTTATTAATTTTATTGCTATTTATATTTGAGCAATGTTGGTTAATTCTAATTTTATGAGTGCTACAAGTTTGTCCAACGAAATTCATATTACAAAAACTACAGGTTCACACATAAATTACATTATTAAGTTGGCAAATAGATTTACGACTATTGTTATTTTGAATTAAATGTTTATTATCAATATTGGGATAAGTTATCTTTTGAAGAGACCTTAAACATATCAAACTCAAAAACACTTATGTTATTATACATTAAAGTCAATTCAGTCGAAATTTTCTTTCCTAATGTCAGGTTCTCAATGAGCAATTAAGACTAATTTGAAGAACAGTCTATTTGTTTACTTTGATATAGTCTATAACACTTTTCTTTAAAGCATTGTCTCTAACTGCATTAACTTAAACATTTTTCTATCATGACACCGAAATTAAAAACAAATCAATTTCTTTTTCAATAAGGAGACTTTGTATTTATGCGTGATAATTAAAAGTTTTGGAATGTTATTACTGTCAGAAACTTTGAATAAATCAGTCTAAAAAAACCTTAAAATTATTTTTAGTGTATCAATAGGTACACCTAAGACATCATTGAGGATTACTCATGATTATATTACTCATTCACGAGGATTTTTCCTGGTCTGGTCAATCATAGCACACAACACAGGAGAACAAGAACACAGAATCATTTTATAAAATGATAACTCCTCATGATTTTCTGTTTACAGCTTAATATTACAACATATTGTGCTTAAAAACAAACATCTAAGAACATTCTGAAGAGTTCAAGGAACAACTTGTTAGGAAAATGAATCAATATTTAAAACATTTGTTTCAGCAACTGAATCAACAGAAAAAGCAACTACAATAGTAAAACTCTTTTTGGTGCTGGATTTAAAATTTAATTTAAGCACCAACTTATACCACACTGAATTTTCATAAATCACGTTACTGTTTCGATTTTACTGTGGTACAAAACTTTTTAAGCTTTCTGTGAAATGTAATGCATTGATTGTAGTTCTTTAATCATCAATGACAGTAACTTGAATTTTGAAAATTTCGTGAAAGCTAGTCCAGTTTAAGGCCAGATATTCAGACTCTAATGATTCAAGCTCATTATGTCAAAACAAACATATAGAGAGTTATGAAAAAGGTAAAATTCTGGAAGTAACTCAGTTTATGCTGTACATTCACAATTGCATTTGAGAATTTATTTACATTTAGACATCTTTTCGCTTCCTACTTTTAAACAACTGATAATTTCGATACCTTCTCTTTAATATGACATCAAATGATTAGTAGTTACATCATCGAAACAAAATTTTGTTATCAGACACTTGCAGATCCTGGATCGATATAAAATCTGACGGCTGAAAACGATAAAATGCATACACGAGAGTAAATCACATTACCTTCAGAATCGATGATTTCTAGGGAATAAACAGCAACAACAAAATTAGTATGTGTACTCAAACAGCATGCAGCATATTTCGTCCCATTACTAGGGTGACCACAGAGATTGAGGTCTACGCGGCACTTCTATTTTGGAATAACTTCAACAATAAAAGTAGATCTATAGATACACTCGTTATTTGCAAGGTTTTCGATTTTCCAAGTAAAGATGAAATAGCCTTCCTTCCTAATAAGGTACCTTCCGAGACATGCTTTTAAATTATATAGTGTATAAGCTTCAATTCTATGTGAAAAGACATTTGCTAGTCTTATATTAACATTAAACGGTTTATACAAATTTTATATTTAATTCAAAATAAATTTGTAAAAAAATCATAATAAAATTCCCGCTTATTGTTTACGCTTCTGGTTACTTATTTTTGTCATATCAAGATCAGTAGCAGCAATAAAAATTAAGTTTCTAAGTTTATATTTTTTTTTATCCATTTACATACATATGCTAAGAACTAATTACACAAATTTTAGGAGAAGGAAATATTAAGATTTATTTTATGAGTTATTGAGCGGAATTCAAAGATAATCAGAAGTTTTTTTTAATGTAAGCTTAGTCTAGTACCTCGCAGAAACAGACAGTCGGAAATGCTAACAAAAAAACCGCGCGGCTCTATTCTATTTGTTTGTTGATGATTTTGTTGTGGTCTTTTGACTGGAAAATAATCATGGATGAACTCATTCAAAATAATGCGTCTGATATGATTGTTGTTGATGAAGCCACAGTGGACATTTTGCCTGATGGCGAACCATCTAATAGCTATTATAATGATACAGAAGCATTTGAAACAAACCCCTTTTCTGGGCGGCAAAATGAGGAAACCAGCGCTGCTCCTGAAAAGCTGGAAAAGATCGTACAACTTCCTTTAACCAGGATCAAAAGTTTTATGAAATTAGATCCTGATGTTAATTTAGCTAGTCAAGATGCTGTATTTGCTATAGCCAAAGCTGGTGTAAGTTTAAACTAGATTAAATTGATAGTAAACAAACAAGTTAAAATATTTCTCAAATCTGTGCCTTGGGTGGCTAGCTTCTTTCCCAGTGGATAAAATCACCTCGAAAGGTATTTTCCAACCAAAGTGCAGGGCTTGAAATTAACGGTGTTCCGAGTTCAATAAAATTTGACTCAGACTGCCATAAAATAATTATTAGTTATCCGCCACTGGCCAACAGACGATGTAATCAGATGTTTTGCTGTTTTGATATTTAGTTTCGTATTTTGGACGGTGTTGTTGTCATAAAATTGTATATTTCATCCTTATCGTAAACTATTCAGATTCTTTATATTGTAATTTTTCATTCAAATTCATATTATTAACTTATTGAAAACCAAAAAAAAGCAGATACATGTAAATAGAGTGGTGTGAATTTGTCCAGGCTAGTTATATATTTTAGTTATTGGTTATGTAGAGATCAGTGACTAAATTTTCCTGTTTTTAACCTTGCACATGGAAGAAACCTTTATTTAATCAATTATTAAAATAGTTTTTTTTAAAGGTTTAGTAAAGGAATCCAGTTAGAGTGATTTCATTAATTTCCAAGCTATAAATGACAATAATAATAAATAAATAAGGGAAAACTAAAAATCAACAGTTAAAAGCAAAAATGAATTTATTGAATTTCTTTGGGAATTTAAATCAAGGAATTTTTTTTTTTTCTGTTGCAGGTAAATGAGTTTAGTAAAAACTAGTTTTTTTCTAAAAAGGAAAGAGAAGCGTCTATATTATCATAAACATCTAATAGATTTTGATGAAATAATTAATCAATGAAATTGATTTTAGTCATGTCATTACAAACTTGATATTTCTTTATTGGGTGTGAATACTGGAATATAAAAAAAAATTGATCTACTATGTATCTTTATCTTTTTTTGTTTAAGTGAACTGGAATTTTGTAAAGTAAAACTATTGGATTCTTGTATTGGAAATAAATTAAAAAAGTGCATAATAATGATGGGAGGAGGTTAAGAGTCTTCCAATCCATTAAGTTTTCGATGCCAAAACCGGCTTTTGACATGACTTGTCAAAAACTTATCTAAAAGTGTCATAAGCTATTGAAATATGACAAAAAAGTTTTGACTAGGAAAATCTTAGGGCAAATTTCTTCCATGTGAGTAACAACAATTTATTAAAAGTTAAACTGCATAATTGTTTAAATCACACACAATATTTGCATTAAAACTACAACTCTAATTATGATTCATAAAATGTTCATAATAAAAAATCATAATCAATATCATATCATGCATAAAAAAAAGCTAAGAATATTGAAACTCGTTATTGCTTTTTCAAAAAACATGGTACTATTTATTTTTTTAGAATATAAAACTATTTAAAATTCATAATATTTGAAATATTACAATTATTTAGTTTATATTACAGATAATAACTGTGAGTTGTTTATTGTAATCATTCTAAATAGTGATTTTAATTCTTTTATGCCTCAATAAGAGTAAGAAAATTTGAATTTTTATTAATTTATTATTTATTTCCATTAATGGTTATTTTACATTATTAGACTAAAAAGGCCACATCATTAAAATTTCAGCTTATCAAATTAAATTTTAACTATTGGTAGTAGCATTTGACTCCAAAAATAATGCTAGTGTGCGCAGGGTTGGGGTTTTGGACGTTCTAAACTGGTTTTGGACAGGACAAGTGGGTTTTACTGTCTTAAACTGGGTAAAACTGTCCTTAACTGGGTAAAACTGTCCAAAACCTTGAACTTTGGTAAAAGGTAAAAATTCTATAGGTGTAACTATTGTACACATAATAATTACATGTATCAATAAATATTTGAAATTTTTTATACAATTTACTTTAACTTATTAAAAGAAAATAATATAATATAATAGGAAAAGGTTTATAATTATTGAAGATTCATAATTCATTGAACAACGAAAGTGAATACATAATTCTTTAAATATAAATATGCTTTTAATACTGATAAATAATGTTTTTGCATAAGGATAATAATGCAATATTAAATAATAATTTTTTAAAAAAAATGCTAAATTTGTTTAAAAATTAACCTTTTATTTTTCACAATATATTTTTTAAAAAATGTTATAATTTCTGCATCACAGGATGATAAAAAAGATATCTATTTTTTAAAAAAATTGTTTTTAAATATAAATATATTAGTTTAAATACAAAATAACTGAAAAATGTATTAACAGTTTTGAAGGGCATGACATCAGTTTCAGTTACTGACACATCACCACTATGCTAAAAGAATTGAACATGAATGAAATAAAAGTATTCTTGAATAGTACTATAGATAAACAAACCTGTTTATGACTAACCAAGCACTTAGTCCCTAATAGCTTAACCTGTATGGCAAGGTCAAACTTCAGTTATGTACTATTGAATGAGAGGACCAATTGAAGTGGATTACTGATTAATCTTCCTTTGTTTAATGTTTAAATTGAAGAGTCAAACAATATTAATAAAACATTATGCTTTTAAAAACAAATATTCCGTTGTAGATTTAATTATCAATATGTTATTAGTTCTATGTTTACTTTACCTTTTAAATATTGTTCAGATAAAATTGTGACATAATTTGAGTAAAAGGGTTTTGGACAGGACGGTTTAAGCCGTGGATTAATCTATTGTGTCCTAAACCCTACCAACCCTGATTGTGCGTAATGTTTAGTTACAATTTACTAGAATCAAGCCTCTTTTTATTTTGCTCTTAAGTACAGACTTAATATTTTAAAATTTAATTTACTTTTGATTTGGAATTATTCAGTTTTATAAGGACTCATTTCAAAAGCGAACTATAAACAAAATAAACATATGGTTTCTCATAATTTTAGAAATACTACTAATACGGGGATGTAGCCCTCACATGTTATACATGTTTTTCCTATTTTCTGATGTAATGAATCCAAAATAATTAATAGAGGAACATGTATGCAATAAACAAAATCCAATTTTTAAAACTCCTTACTAAATGTACTAATTAAAATATTTAAGGATTTGTTGTTAAAATTGTCTCTTGTACCCACTGACTAGATTCCTAGCTCAAATGGTTTTGGTGTTATAAGAGAAATACATATACAAACACTTAAATTCTTCCATTTATTATTATTCATCTACAGCTTTAGAATAAAATAAGGAATAATAAGAATATTTTTTTTTTTTTACTGTGTTACTAAATGTTGCACAGCAAAAGGCTGCAATTTTTTTGTATATTATTTTGTATAAAAAATGTGAATTGGCAAAGTTTTCCTACCGCTTGATATTAAGCAAAGACAGACTTAAGTTACTTATATGTTGTCATATTTTGGGCAATATTTATTGCGCAAAATTATTTCAACATTAGAGGTTTTTTAATAAAATTTTTGCTGTAGCATATCAATTGATTAATATTTCAATGTTATAATAAATAATATTTCATTTTTTTCTTCTCCATATTTTAGGAACTCTTTATCCATATGTTGGGCAAAGAAGCTTACAAATTCACAAAACAAAATAAAAAGAAAACTATACAGAAAAAAGATATAAGTAAGAGTTTTTAAAATTAATTATTTTTTGACATTGAAAATTCGGGTAACATCTATTGGGAACGTATTTTGGGTAACATCATTTGGGAACCACTGTCTTAGATAATTATTTTCACATTCTAGAAATTTATTTACATGGTAAGCTTTATTTATGTGACTGCTCATTGTCATTGTTTTCCTTTTCAATGAAATCTTGGCCAACTATACCCTTGAAGCAGGAGAAAATTGAGTTCCTTTTATACACTTCAAACCAATTACAGTGCTTGTTTCAAAGGCACAAACACAAAGCGATTTTCAGCAGTCCAACAAGGTTCCTATTTATATCACCAATCCTCTGCTGCCATAACTCTTCCCACGGACCTTAAAAGTTCTTAAAAACTGCTTAATTTTTATTTTGTAAAATAAGGGCCCTTAAAAGTACTTAATTTTGGTACAAGGTTTTTAAAAGTCCTTAATTTTTTTAACATAACTATAGTTCATAGGAGCAATTTTTCAGTTCAATTTTTTAAAACAAAATGTTGTTCTTTTATCACTTGGAATTAGACCATGCATCGAGGGTTAAGCATTTTAGAGAGACAAAAATTAATGTGTGCAGGGGGGCTATATGTAAGGGGAAGAAAGCATGTCTAGTCATTAATATATTGGTTCTTTCATTAATATATTCTGCCTTTTTGCTTAGAATGATACTCTGTGAAGAGAGTGAAGCATTCTAAAAGAAAAGAATAGTGGGGGATACTGCACATGGAAGAGATAGTGCTTTTTTGGGGGTTACAGTTTTAAGGTACCTAAGTAGAAGACTCACTCTAAACTTCAAAATTGACAGAATGCAAGCAATTCAGTACAACTGGTAACGCATCTGCTTATAGGGATTAAGTAAAACGCTAAGAAAAGAAGTATCTGAAAAGTTTTGAACTAGAATCCATAACGATAACTATTTCCTAAAATCTTATAAATCTTATAATCTATTAAACCTAAAATCTTATAATCTATTAAAAAAATACGAAAAGGCTGTGACTGATATGAGATTGAGGTATAACGATGAATTCTTGGTGTAGTTTTTGCCTTTTCATGGGAAATAATAGTAAGTTTCTCGCAGACAGATTTCTTATGAAGTATGCAAAAAAAGAAAGAAAAAACTGATTTTAAATTTGCAATCTATAATCTAATAAGTGATATAATAAATTTGCAATCTGAATATTCTACTTGCATAATTATAATGTACAAAGAGAATTTGCTTGGAAAGATTGTAATTATCTTATATGAAAAAGAAAAAGACAATTTGAAAGATTAAAAAAAAATGAGACAAAAAATGATTAATTCGAAAATGTAACTAAAGTGACCCTGAAGCCTAATTTATGTTAAATTGTTGTTAATGAAATAAAAATTCTGTTGGCTAGTGAGTATATCAATTTAGTAGACTGATAAGTGTTTCATTTCATTTACAATACTTTATTAAAAGACGAATTTTATATTGAGTTTTAAAAGTCTTAATGTGAAAAAAAAGAGAAAAAAATTTAAAGTAATAACTGCAATCATATGATAGTGATCAGCATATGCATCAAATGCTTCTCTGCAATCTAAAAATTTTAATTGAAATAAAAGAAAAACATGATACTTACGAGCAGTCATTACACTAAGGTATCTGATTTCTTCTCAAGAAGTGTCCCAAATCTTCATCAGCTGTTAGCTTAGTTTTAAAATAAGAAATTCACATTAATGTTTTTATTAAAATCTTTTTTTTCTTATGTCATCTAATTGTACAAAAGTTTGATTTTTTTTTAGAAATTATTATATAAAATATTCTCAAATTAATTAATAAAATTTCTTTTGAAGGTGATTGTATTGAAGCATGTGAAGCTTTGGCTTTCTTAGAAGGTAAGTGTATAGTATCTTATATCAATTTTTCCAAACTACAGTAGAAGCTTGGTATCCTAAAATTTAGGACAATTCAAACTGATATTATTTTTCAAAAATTATAAATGAAAAGAATCTTTGTTAAAATATTCATTATGTAACAACAAATAATACAAAGGCTTGAATATTAATACAACTGCCTACTCAACTGAACTTTCGATTATGCTCCTAGATTTTTTTTTTTTTTCTGCTGCATGTTTTAGAAAATTTGATGCTTCATTTACAGATTTTAATCTAAAGAAGAGGAAAAAAATTCAAGAGTTTATCCCAGTATTTTATTTTTACATTTTAGATAGATTGATTTTGAAGCAAAAAGAAAAGTTGCAGTCTTTTGTTAGACAGTTGTAATGTCTAAGAGCAAATTTTTTGTTAAAGAAAGGACAGAAGTTGAAATGTCTTAAAGAAATGATGATGGTTATTAAAAATTCAGAACTTAGACAATAATTATTATGCATTAAAATATTTTCGTTACAATAGAAATGAAAACAAATGACAAAGAATGTGATATTTCATTTTAATTTAGCCTATTTAAAATTCCGTCTAAGAAAACTAATTTTTAAGGCCCAGAATTTGATGACATTTGCATTTTTGAACACTTTTACTTATAGGCCATTTTTTTTTGCATTGTAGTGCCTTTTTTAAATTTTTGGGATATTTTTTTTTCTCAGTTTTTAATTATTTCTTTGACTTTGGATCTTTTTATTACATTAATTGCAAGATTTTTCTTGTAATTTATATTGTAACTCATAATACCTTGGACTCCCAAGTTTTCCCGTTATGTTATTGATATAAAATCTTGAGTAATGGTAATTTTTTCCATCTCTTAACTGTCTTCTGTAATTTTTTCAACTTCTCTGATTTATATTATTTAGAACATTACAGTTTTCTAGCAAGGATTATACTATTGAAAGAAATTGTGGACGGACAACATAAATAAATTCTGAAAAATTTGATAATGATCTAATCTAGTAACTTTGATGTAAATCTGATATCTAGTGATATGGAAATTTTTATGTCCATTAAAATTTTTATAAAAAAAGAAAATGTTTAAAAGTCAATATATATTTTCCATTTTTCGTTATTTTAGCTTGTAACATTTAACTTAAATAAATGTGGAACACATATGATATTGCTTTGTAATATATTTTGATGTGTTGTGTTTATGAGAAAAACATTGCTTTAGTTTATATTTTTATATTTTTAAGACAATTTTTGCTCTTTTAAGGCATTAATAGGGATTTAGACAGGATTCAGATATATCGGGATTTTTTCCATCAAAATCTGGGCTCTTCTTGTTATTATTATTTCCTTAATTATTTCATGAAAAGTAAAACAATTAGAGGAATTTAGTGCTTTATGCAAATTATAGACGTACAATAAATAAAACAAATTTAATTTGTCAAACAATAAATTTCAGAAGTGACATCATTCAAACTGATTCTAACAAGGCAAAAGTAACATATTAAATACTAATATAATTAAAAAATTTCTTCCTATTTCATTTTAACTTTTTCTGGGAGGGGGGGGGATCTTTTTAGGTTGAATAATTATTTCAAATTAATAAATAGAAATAAAAGAAATGGTAACACTAAATCTGAAATGCTTCTGTAAACTGAATTTAATTTTGAATTTTTTTCTTATGGCTAACCTTGAAAACCTGAAATTATCAGGGAAATTTGAATAAAAATCAGGGAATTTTAAACAAAAGCTGGAAATTTTTTCTTAGATTTTTTTTATTTCACTAATTTAAATTATTTACTAATTTTCTTAATTTAAATTATTTCATTCATTATACCCACATTTTTTAGACGGAAATATGTCTCCAAACAGTTAAAATGTCATCAACTTAGCTATTACTTTGCTTGCATCAAAATTTGCTCCATTATAACCCTGTTAAACTAGAATGCCTCATAAAATTCTCTCATGGTTGCTAAACTAAAAAACTGTGTGTTTTGATTGGAATCCTTTAAATGTTTTAATTTCAAATGGAAAAAAAAAAGTATAAAATTTAAGGAATTTTATCTTCTTTTTTTTCCCCATAGAGTATAGAACAAAAAATTAGACAATTTTACATTTGTGACATCTATTTTTGTATACTGAATCTCTTAAAATAATAATGCTAATTCAAAACAACGTTATTGAAAAATTTGACTTGAGATATTGGTTTAAAGAAAATATGATCAATGAATTTTATAAAAAGCACTGGTAAGAAAAAAATACAGTATAATGCAGTATATAGTACAGTTTTGTATTGAAATGTAATTACAGTGACTCACAAAAGTGTTGTTACACTTATGACTTTCAATGAAATAAGACTACCCATTCATTAAAATGAATATATTTCAGAATGGATATTTAATTATAAAAAATGTATTCTGATCTTAACAAAACTGTAAGAAATATTTTGAAAACAAAGGAAAAGTTTATTTTTAATACATCAATCATCAAAAAGTGACAATAACTTTATCCCACAAAAGTCATCGACACTTTCAAAAAAAAAAAAAAAACTATGTCTATTAGTAAATTATTTATTTTTTCATGAAATTAAGATTTAGTAGAGTTTCCTTTCGCCTCTACAACAGCTTTTAAATACATGTAGCTAGTTTTTTTGTCAGGTGAAATTCGTGCAGAATATTTTTTTAAAAATTTTACAGAACTCAATTGCGAATTTATGAATTTTTCCACAGATTTTATAATTTTAATCTCTGATATGAAATCCTTCTTTTAAGATTTCATCACATATTGCACAGTGCAATAGGACACAATAAACTAATTTAACATATTTATTACTGATTTACCTCTTATGATGACAAATAATGAAATTTGGTCTATTGTTTCATTACGACTACGAGCCGTTTTTAAATGATAAAATAACATATTATGGAATTAGTTAGCAAGAATTAAAATATAATTTTGCTGTCATAAGTTTGATACTAAATTGAAAATAAATAAATAAAAATTAAATGAAAAAAGAATTAAAGCAATTGACGATAATTTTTATTCTGAAATCCGAAAACATTTAACTGTACAATGACTTTCTTTGTGTAAAATTATTGTTACTATTTGATTATTGATATCTTAAAAATTAACTTTTCCTTTGTTTTTAAAATATTCCACGCAGTTTTGCTAAGAATCGATTATAACATCTTATTATTAAATGCCCATTGTGAAATATTAAATTTAATTAATGAATTTTTATTTCCTATTCCAATAAAAGCACTGAACAAGCACTTTTGTTAGCCACCGTCATTATAAAAATCTATTGCTTAATGAAAATATATTAAACAATATTTATCCGAGTTTTTATTGGTCATTCTGTTTTTGCCATTTTATAGGTACACTTTGAGCAAATACTACTAAAAGTAACACATTAAAAAAAATTATTAAACAATATTTATCCGAGTTTTTATTGGTCATTCTGTTTTTGCCATTTTATAGGTACGCTTTGAGCAAATACTACTAAAAGTAACACATTAAAAAAAATTAAATTTAATGAAAACAATATGTCCTACACGGTAAACATATTATTTTCTCCACATATCTTAAATTTTTAAAAATTAATGTTGTACAAAAACTTTAAAAAATAATTTTTTTTTTCATGATGATATGTTAAAAAAAATGACATTTTGAATGAAATATTTTATGATATAGACACTTTTCTTGTACACATCCTACACTTTATAAGAAAAAAACAAAACACGAACCTGGAAATTTTAGGATTTTTACCTGGAAAAATCAGGGAAATTTTAAATCTGATTTGAGTGGCCGTCCTGAATATGGTCTATCCAAATTTTATTATACATGAGGCCTTTTAAAATAAAATGCACTCCTTGTACTGCATGCTAACATAGAACTGATTCTTTTATGCAATTAACAAATTAATCTTTCAAGAGTTGGTGAAGTTGATACCTTTGAGAAAACTAAAAATATCTGTCAGTTGGAATTTTTGTTGTTTCATTCATTTTTTTATTACAAGTATACCTTTTATTTTATAGTTGGACCATCGTGATTTCTTCTTCTGTTGAAAGAAAGCATGTTATGTTTTCAACACAATTTTATAATACTCTAATGTTTAAATTATAATAGGGTGAAAGTCTGACAAAGTTTGAACTAAAATATAACTAAAAAAAATCAACTTCCAAAGCTCAATGAAATCTTGTGGTGATTTAAAATCAAATTTAAATGGTTTGCTTAACATAATGGGTAGCACAGATAATGAGTAAAAGTTGTATATTTTTTATTATTTTGTTTGGTAGCATAAAAATATGAAGAAGGAAAAAGGATTAGATGGTATCATTTATGCCACGTTGAATGAAGAACAGTGTCTGAAGATCAGTGTATAAAGTCCGGAAATGGATATACCATGCTTAAATGGATATTCTATGGTTATATTTCTTTACTTTATTTGTGCTTTATTCACATTATATTTTCCTCTATTCTACATCAACATCATCTTTTTATTTGCAAAAATATATAATCTTTTAAAGAAGTTGAGTTATGAAAGATTACATTTTTACTTTGATTTGTTTTTGTATGTATGTTTTTTTTTTCCTTATTTAAATGTTTTTATTTTCCTATGGATTTAAAGTATGCTAAGTTGTTAGCTATAAAAAAAAATAGGTATGAAAGTTTTCATGTATATTTAATGCATTTCCTTTTAAATATCTAAAATAATTTCTTTGTATAGTGGTGGTATTGGTACTCTTTCAGTCGATGCATTTTTTCTTGTTTTGTTTTTGTACCTTTTTTGTTTTGCATTTTCTGTTTCACTCTCGGTTGCAACAGTTTTTCTAGCTATGTTTTTCAAATTTTATTTTCCATTTTCATTAGCAGCTTTACGTTTTCTGTTTCATATCTCATTAGTTTTCCTCATTCGCATCTGGTGAGTCTTGAGAATGGGAGCGCTCGAAACATGCCGCCTTTTATTATTATCTTAAGCAATTGGTACTTTACTAAAAATATTTTCAATTGAAAGAAATGTTCCAGTTCAAATTTCAATTTTTTATGGGTCTAAAAACTAACCATTTGCTACCCTTTATTTATATTAAACATAAAATACAATTCAATTTTTAAAAAATAGTAAAATGTGAAGTAAGCTCAGATCTTCTAAATCTTTCTACTAAATATTGATTTTTGATTGTTGTCAAAAAATATTTATTTATTGTCATTATATTTAGTAACATAAATATAATTATGTGACTATGTACGATTGCCACCATGTATGTGACTCAGTGGCGTAGCGAGGGGTGGGCAAGGGGGGGGGGGCATCATGCCCCGGGCGCTACTCACAAAGGGGCACCAAATGGTCCGCAAAACAAAAAATTGCTGGATAATTTTTATTATAATTGATTTCTGGAAAATATATTTTAAATTTAGTGCCAGTGTAATATAATAAATGTTAATCCGTAAATAAAAAGGAAAAAAAAGGAACGCTAATAGTCTAAATCAAACTGTAATAATGTATTCATAATAGAAATGGCACGTCTTTTCTACTGGCAGGGCTGACTCGACCTGTTTCTGTCAGCACTTCCTTATGGCATCTACGCTGTGTGGTTACTTAAATTACCTCCTTTCTTGATTTGTCTGATAAAATAATATGTTACAATAAATATTTGCAGTGTACAAAGTACAAACATTCTTCCTTTCAGAACACTATTTTTTTATTTCTATAAACGCAATGTAGCTTACGCTTGTAATTTTGAAACAGTAACAATAACACTCTAATGTACTTACATGTACAGTCACGGTCAACTAATCGTCTAATGCCAAAATCTTGGTTTTTTCGGCAGGACGGTAATGAAGAAGAAGGAACTGAAGTTAACCGATCCTGGTTATTATATTCACCAAAAAATAATGCAGCGTACTGCTTTTGTTGCTTACTGTTTATTACATCAAATTCCGCTACACAATCATCTTTCGTAACATCTGCTGGTTTTAATAAATGGAAGAAAAGAGATGAATTGATTAGCCGCGAAAGAATTCCAAATCACTGAAAATCACTTACAACTTGGAAAGAAACAGAACGAAGATTAATAAGTCGAACGAGAAATGATGTATCATTAGAAGCGAACATTCAGTCCGAAAAAGAACGGTGGCGAAATATATTTAAAAGAATATTAGCTTGCTTAAGGTATTTAATTATACAAAATCTTCCTCTATGTGGCCATGTTGAAAAACTAGCATTTCAAGATGGTACAAATGTAGGAAACCTATTATCTTTATTTAGATTTGTAGCTCAGTTTGATCCGCTACTAGCAAATCATCTTAAACATGCCACAGGATCTCCAAAAACTGTCTCATATTTGTCACCACAAATTAAAAATGAATTCATTCATCTTCTGGCATCTACAATTCGAAATCAATTAATAAACGATATCAAAAGAAATAAATATTATGGACTTTTGTTTGATTTAACTCCTGATATCTCTCATCGAGAACAAATGTCCCAAGTCGCTAGGTATGTAGATGTTGATTTTATCCATAAAAAAGTTTCCACCAACGAATTTTTTTTGGGTATTGAAAAGTATTGACACGATAAAGATACAGCCTCGATCAAAAATACAATTTTAGAAAAATTAAGTTCCGATGAAATTTCATTAACAAACTGCAGATCACAATGTTACGATGATGCTGCCGAGATGGCAGGTCACACATCTGGCGTTCAACAAGAATAATGGGAAAAAAATCATAAAGCATTATTTGTAAATTGTGATAACCATTCATTGAATTCAGTAGGAGTTACTGCAGCTAAACAAGATCCAATCGTTGTGACATGTTTTGGAATAATTGAAAACATATATCTATTTTTCTCACGTTCAACGTTACGATGGAACTCCAGAATACAAGCGGTTAGCGTTATCGTCGATGGGCTAGAGAATATAGTAGAACTATTAGAAAAATTAGCAGAGGACACTACCACTACAAGTGACACCAGAAGTGAAGTTACAATTCTGTTGCAAAATATACTAACTTTTAGTTTCATAACTTAAGTTCATTTCTGGTGTGAAATCTTAAGGAGGATTGATCGTGCTCAGTTCAGATTACAAGATCCTAGAATGAATTTTAGAGAAGCGTTCCATGATCTTTAATCATTAACTACTGAACTAGCCGAAATGCGA
The DNA here is from genome assembly GCF_982258835.1 of Parasteatoda tepidariorum. Taxonomy (NCBI): domain Eukaryota; kingdom Metazoa; phylum Arthropoda; class Arachnida; order Araneae; family Theridiidae; genus Parasteatoda; species Parasteatoda tepidariorum. The sequence continues at coordinate 48,544,583 of NC_141762.1, read as the reverse complement.
GACAAGCTCTGTGAAGAGGCATTAGAAAAAGCGAAGTCTCTTTGCGAAAAATGGGATATTGATACAACAATACGTGTAAGAAAACGCCGCAAAATGCCCGGAGAATTGGCTAGAGATGTTGGTATTTCCGCAGAAAGTGAAATTTCTCGCGTTATGGAAAGCGTTCTTGATCGTCTCCAACAAGAAATATGTACACGATTAAGTGATCTTAATTTCAAATTTGCATTTCTACTAGACGTTGAAAATTTATTAAACAAGGATAATGTTGATAACGACCTTGAAAAATTTTTTTAAATTTGGGCGAATTTTATGATACAGATTTCAATGGAATAGAACTCGTTATCGAAATATGTGACTGCAAAATGTTACTCCGCAGTAGAAAAAAAATCGAACCTAAAACTCCATTAGAATTTCTTACTTTTATAATCTCGTATAGAGAAGATGATTTTCCAAACCTGAGAGTCGTACTTCAAATACTCCTGACTATCTCAGTATCAATTGCTAGCTGTGAACGTCCATTCAGCAAATTAAAATTAATTTTGACATATCTACGATCAACGATGGGACAAGATCACCTAAGTGTCCTAGCATTTTTAGTGTGGAATGAGAAAAATTTGAAATTATCAGCTTTGATGATATTATTGATAAATTTTCTTCATCAAAAGCAAGGAAAATTTATACATAGTAATTAATTTTATTAATCTAATATATATAATACGTGGCTCCCAAATTTTGGCTGTATTTCTTTTCCGCTGGTGGCAACAGTTTTCAATTTTAAAGAAGTACTTCGTATAACTAAATAAGATTCTTTTCACAACACTTAAATATTTACTTTATTTTCGTCATATATACAGAGAGCAGTCGGCAGAGAATTGGGTATAATATAAAAAAAACACAACTACTTCCACTTAGTAGGAATAACATTTACCATGACGCAATGCTAAATTCTATGCCACTATCCACATAAATGCCACTATCCACATAAATGCCACTATCCACATAAATCAATTATTAATCAAAAATCGAATATCAATTAATTTTCTTTATAATGCAATAAAATCTCTCGAGCAGCTATTTAAACGATCAAACGCTTCGTTTGTTTATTTGTGGCTTGAAGTTAGGCTCGCAGAAAATGCCGTTCATGGGTTAAATTTAGTAGGAATAACACAACCTGTGACGTAGGCTATAGTATACCCAATTCTGCTAGGTTAAAAAACATTTCGCTAAAAAAAATAACGATTTCTAAAAGAAATAAAAATAAACAACTTAAAAAATAAAAATGCTGTTGCCAGCCATAGAATATTTTGAAAGTTAACTTAGCAACATAAATCAAAATGACATAGAAGCGCAACTAGATCAAAATTATGATACCTGAGTGCTTGACGTAACAAATCCTTCAATTCTATAAGTGTTGTATCGCCAAATGCCCAGATAATATTGAAATGTACAGGTTTAGAATTTTCTACAGTGAAAAGTTTTCGGAACTTCAGTATTCAAAAAAGTATACAAAAGCTAGACGTTAAGAACGTATCCAATGCGCGAGCAAAGCGAGCATTGGATTGTGAAGCAGTTCCGGGGGTTGGCGAGCGCCAGCGCGCAGGGGGCTTAGCCTCCTATTGTATTATAATCATTTAAATATATGTATCTCCTTAGAGATAGTAAATATTTACTTTTTTATTGTTTTAAAACTGCGTGTTTTTAAAATATTTCTTTATAAATATGGAAAATAAATAATAGGTATCTTATGAACTAATTATAGATGACCATAAACATTTCAAAATCTAGTCTTGTTTTCTCAACTACATTTTTTGTCTCAAATTTAAAGCCTAGCTTGAGCTTAAGACTTTATTTATTTTACTTTATTTATTTATTAATTTGCGAGTATATTTTACATATTATATTGTATAGTTTTCGAACGTGAGGGGGGGGGGGGCGCTAAAAAGGTATTGTGCCCCGGGCGCGAGTTAAAATCGCTACGCCACTGATGTGCGATTAGTATCCATTCTATATTTCCTATAGTTGTATTACAACTAAATATCTCTAATATTTTAATGTGTATCATAATATGAATATATTTGATATTGTTAAAATATGTTATAAATTATATAATTTATAATTGAAGTAAATTATCAATGATGCATTATATTTCCAAGTTTCTTATACTTTATTTAATTTTTAGGTACTTTGAAAGATGATTAGTTATGGTCTCATTGAATCATCTCTTTATCAAGATTTTGTTTGTCATTTAGTAATTCATTTTTTGTAATTTAAAATTTGTAAATAAAACTTTTTATCATATTAAAGTCTTTATTAACAACATTGAAAATGCACTGACAAGATTATTAATTTACTAGGTGGATTTTTTTATTTTTAAGAAAATTAAGCTTGTTATATATAGAAAGTTAAAGGAATTACTGACTGTTATAGAATCCATTCCATAGTTTCTATATCTTCTATTTTTTAAAAGGAAAAAAAAAAATAAATGATTTTCAGTCAATGCAACTATAAACTAGGAGAATTTAGATCTACATGAAATGTAATTTAATTTTTTAAATGATTCTTACAATATAAATTAGCATTTGGGGGTGGGTGGAGAGCAGTAATGCACACTAAATAATAATTTTTCTTCTTTTTTTAAATTTATTTTACAAAAGATACATAGTTAGATAATATAGACACATGCACATACACTGTACACGGATTTATTGGTGGTTATCCGCACATGCAAAAAAAAAAAAAAAAAAAAAAGTTTGCAGTGGGAGAAAAGAAAATTTGAAGCAGATAGCCTAATCATGATTTATGCAAAGTAGAAGAAAGTCAGTCTTTAATTGTATGCATGCTGCCCTTTAAGCCCAAAGATTAGCGATCCCATCATTAGCGGTGGAACCTTCAATAAGTTTTAAGAGGAATGTTGTGTATATTTTATATAATGCACAGTTACTGTAAGAAAACATGATGCTTTATAAAGCTTTATGGTTGTTTCGTGCTTCCGATAAATCTACCCGATCTATCCAGCGATGAAATAACTTAAATTTACAAGAAATACCTGCGTACACATATTTACAAAAGCAACCATTTTATTTTCGTAGAACACATCTAGCACAACATTCTTTCTGTTGCCACTCACACTTTTCATATATACACAGGCTAAAAAATCGTTTTAGTTAATATTTACACTTTAAATGAATGACGTCATCTTATGAGAGTGACGTAACACTCCCACCTTTTGATTATGTGTATTTCAATAATCAAAATAACAAAAAATCTAATATAAATTTAAAATTATGTGTCCAAATATCTTGATGGAATCTTAACCGTTCGGCCGCTTCTTGTGGTAACGATGTTTCGTAAGGTACTTTGGAATTTTTTATGCTTGTCACCTTCATTTGAAGTTGCGCTTGCGATTGGAGTTGAACCTTCATTTGGTGTCGAACGTATTTCCAGCGGATAAATCCGCTGCACTGGCCTCAAAAACTCGGTATGTGCTGTTTTAAGTCGAGCCACGCGTACCCTTTTATCTTTTCCCGGATAGACGGCAATAACTTTAGCCATCGGCCAGTGTAATCTTTTCTTTAAGTCATCTTCGATTAACACAATCTCGCCAACCTTTAGATCATAATAGTTATTCTTCTTGCGCGGTTGAAGGAGTGTCGCTAGGTATTCGCGGCGAAATCTTTTTCTCAACTGTTCTCTTAACGTCTGTTGATACCTATAGCGTTTTTTAAGATCTATTGTATCCAGCTGATCTAAATCAGGTACTCCCACCGTCGAGATCTCTTGTAAAAACATGGACGGAGAAAGAGGTATTAAGTCATCCAGATCTTCTGAGAGGTATGTGAGAGGTCTTGAATTGATAACGGACTCGCAGTCACACAGAACACTAATCATTTCTTCGTATGAAAGGCATGCTTTCCCCAAAATTTTTCGAAGAATATTTTTTACCAATTTCACCATAATCTCCCAAAAGCCTCCCCACCAGGGAGCAGATGGTGGATTAAATTTCCATTCAATTTTGTATACTGATGTTTCAGCTTCAATTGACTTCCAATCTAAGGACTGAAGTAGATTCTCAGCTCCTATAAAATTACTCCCGTTGTCACAATAGATGATGTGAGGTCTTCCTCGGCGAGCAATGAATCGTCGTAAACTCAAAAGGAACGCCTTAGTTGAAAGTGACAGCACAAGTTCGAGATGTATTGATCGATAAACGGCACATGTGTAGATGACAATCCAACTTTTCACACCTTCCTTTAAATGAAGAGGTCCGGCAAGATCTATCCCGACCACTTCAAAAATAGAAGCTTCTTTAACTCTGTCTTCAGGTAAACCTACGGGAACAGTTTTTATACTTCGTGCATTATATCGTTTGCATCTAACACAGGTCTTGAGGATGCGACGAACTGCTCGACGTCCATTAATAATCCAATAATTTTCTCTTAAATTGGACAGTAAAATTTGCAGTCCAGCATGTAAACATTTCAAATGCTTCTCTTTGATTAGCATATCAACCAACACAAGTTTTTCTGGAAACAAAATAGGTAATCTAAAATTCTCGGTATCATTTCTCTCTGTCAATTTTGTTTTAATTCTATATATACCTTTTTCATCTTTGAAGACATTCAATGATTTTAAGCTTTTTATATAATCTGCTGTAAAGGCTTCATTTTGTATAACTTTTATAAGTTTGATTTCTGCACTTTCTATTTCAGCCAGAGTTAGTCCACCTTTTTTCCTATCTTTTTCAGACAGTTTGCAATTTTCAAGGAATCTTAGAATCCATCCAACCATTCTGACATTTTTTGTGTAGCTTGAAAAATAAGAAAAAAACTGGTTTGTTCCAAGCAAATTTTTACTTACGAGTATGGTTGTTCTTTTTTCCTTTTCCTTGTTGATAACGTCTTCATCAATTTTATATTCAGATAGAGGCCATGTGTTTTCAGGTAATTTCAACCAGGAAGGACCTTCCCACCACCTTGAACTCCATAATTTTGTTACCGAGCAGCCGCGTGATGGTAGATAGGCTGGATTAGAGTGACCGGGGACGTGTCGCCAATTTCCTGATGAAAGAGCACGGATTTCTTTAACTCTATTTCTGACAAACACACTCCATGGCTCATCTTTCTGGATCCATTGTAAAGCAGTTGTAGAATCGGACCAATAATGAATCTTGACATTTTCGATTTCCAAGCTTTTCTTAACGAAATCTGCTAGACGAGTACCAATGCAACAGCTTAGAAGTTCAAGTCTGGGAATAGATATTCTTTTTAAAGGTGCTATTCTTGATTTAGCAAGTAACAATTGTACTGTTGTTTGATATGGTGTCTCACATCTTATGAAAATAACAGCTGCATATGACAGACCACTAGCGTCGCAAAATACATGAAGACTTAAGCTACTATTTCTCAAAATAGCGTGACGGGGAATTTTCACTGTATGCAGTATATTCAGATCTTCCAACCATTTGAGAAATTTCTTTTTTATATCCTCGGAAACTTTTGAATCCCAACCTAATTTTGATTGCCAACTTGTTTGTAATAAAATCTTCGGATATAACATAATTGGACAAGTAAATCCGATTGGATCAAACACTCGATTAGCAAAAGATAATATTACTCTTCTGGTGATAATTTCTGGAGGATCTATAATAGTTCGAGTGTCACAAAACAATACGTCTTCTGATCTGTCCCACAGAAGACCCAACACAGGTGACGGTTCAAATTTTTCAGTTAAGTTTTCTTTCTCTGTAAACTCCCAACCTCGCAGTTCGAATTTCGCTGCAGCCATTAAGTCTGTCGAACCTTGAATGAACTCTTTTAACTCTTGTTCAGAATCCACAGACGTGACACAGTTGTCAACGTAGAAGGATTTTTTCAACTTCATAGCCACATCTTGGAAATTGGAGGATTCATACTTGTTCAAATGATGTTGAATAACAGCTCCCAGCAAAAAGGGACTGCAATTTAAACCAAAGACAACTCTGGCGTGTTGAAAAACTTTAACTGTTTTCGCTTCCTTTTCCTCCCACCACAGAAATTTTAAATATTTTCTATCGTCTTCATTTACGGATATTTGGAGAAAAGCCTTCTTTATATCTGATATAACTCCAATTTTCTTTTCTCGAAATTTTATTAGTAAGGTAGGGATCATTTTTAACAAATTTGGTCCTTTCATCAGGTAGTCATTTAACGATAAGTTATCTCTTGTTTTACAAGAAGCGTCAAAAACTGGTCTGACATTCGTGGTGGAATTGGACTTGAAAACTCCTCTATGAGGAAGATAATGGCCGGTACCTTCGTTTGATTCTTCGATGAAACCTTCTTTTATCTATTCTCCAAAAACTGCATTATAACTATCCAAACGGTTATCCTTGATAAGTTTAGTTGTCATCGTTTTCAATCTTCTGCCCGCAATATCTCTGTTACTGAGCATATCGTTTACATCTTTCACCCAAGGAAGACTAATTTCATATCGACCATCTGGGTTTATTTTGACATTTCTAGAAAAGTGTTCCGTTGCAAGAGCATCGTATTCTTCTGAAGTAATTGTCTCGCAAGGATCAGATATACCAATTGTTTCCAATTCCCATAAGTCAGTAACCGAAGTATTTTGAATGAAAAGTGATGTTGAGATAAGCCCAGTGGAACTACAAGTATGGTTTGTTTTTCCCATTACAGTCCAACCAAGGTACGTTTCCATCGCTACCAGTCCGCACTTTAATTGCATGGTTTGACCAGTGTATAGTTTTCCAATATAATCCGCTCCTATCAAAAGTTCGATTTGTTGAGAATCTTTACCTACATCAGAGATATGGATTCCTTTACTTCGTAATTCAGCTAACCAAGAACCATTTTTCAAACTTGGAATACATCCACATATTACCTGTTGGTCTAAAACTTGAATTTCGAACTTGTTATTTTTCTTCATATTTCTTATCCACAATGTGTATTTTTTATGTTCTTTTCTGGAACTAGCTCCACCAAAGACTACGTGTGTTAAAGTTTCATATTTGTTGGTCTTCCATCCCATTTCATTTATTGTTGATTTCAGGATGTACGACCGTTGAGATCCTGTATCACATAGTGCTCTAACAGTTTTCCGTCGTCCATTAGCTTCAATAACTACCATAAGGGTTTGCAATAAGACTTCAGGTTGGCTTTGATTCGACAAAGTAGTATTTTCTTCAGCTGATGTGCCCACAGCCGGTGTCTGATTTATTTGGCTCAAGTCTGGGCACATTACAGGCCAATGTCTTTTGTTACAAACAATACATCGAATATTAGCCCTGCAGTGTTTCGAGCGATGTCCCACCTTCAGACATAAAAAACAGGCCTTTTGTTTCTTTATTATTTCCTGTTTCTCATCTAATGATAAATTCTTTCCTTTAAAACAATTTTCTGAACTATGTTGCTTCCCGCAAAAAATGCAGTTGCGTTTAAAATGTGGTGCTATGGGCTTATTCTCAGAGAGCAAATCATTTGCAGTAAAAGCAGGAGTTGATACTTCGAAATCTTTGTCTCTTTTACGATGCGAAGAGTCATTATTTTTAAAGCCAGTTTTCGCCATAGAAATACGTTCTTCGCCTTCGACTTCGGCTCTCAAAAATGTTAATAACTGCGATAATTTATTGCCATAGGAATCACTTGAATCATTTTCCTTAGTAATTACAGGATTTCTCAGCCACACTCTTAATAAATCCTCTGGAATACATGATTCCACAAGCGGAAACAACATTGCTGCGTATTTCTCTTTTGTTACGCCAATAGACTCCAGTGAACGCAGATATGACTCCAATTTATCGTAAAGTTGCATTATGTTCATCTTTGCTTTTGTGTTCATTACATTTTTCACCACTAAATTTAATAACTCTCTTACGTAATATTCGACGAGAAGTTCCTCCCGCCCAAATCTCGTTTTTAAACTTTCTACCACTTTGGCATAATTATCAGCAGACGGCGGATAACTGTCCACAATTTCCCTTGCTCTACTTCCGACAACCATGCATTGAATGAGATATTGGAATTTGTCCTCATCACTCATACCTTCATCATCATGGATTCGACTAAATTGGCTCCAAAAACTTAACCAATCCTTGACTTCCCCACTAAATTTAACTAATTCTATTTTGGGAAGCTTTAATTTTGTCTTTTCAGCCGCCACAGACAAAGCGGTTTCGGGAAATGTGAGAAATTTCTCCAAATATATTTTAACTTTAATACGAATTGCATCAGTTTTTTCCTTATACTCTTCAATTTTATCGTATTCTTCAGATAAGTTTTCTGATTTGGCGTCAACTAATAATTTATATATTTCTTCATCTAATAATGCCAAATCGTTTGCAATACGTTCAAAAGAGGAAAATTTAATTTCAATATCTTCACGAGTACTTTTATTTTCCTTACACATCGCCAATAACTGATTATAACGTTTTGTAAATGTTCCACGAACAGGAGTTCGTTTGGCGATAAGAGAATCCATAATTGCAGTCGCCAATTAATATTGCAAATGAAAACTAACCTTTAAAATCCGGGTCACCACAATGTTTCGTGCTTCCGATAAATCTACCCGATCTATCCAGCGATGAAATAACTTAAATTTACAAGAAATACCTGCGTACACATATTTACAAAAGCAACCATTTTATTTTCGTAGAACACATCTAGCACAACATTCTTTCTGTTGCCACTCACACTTTTCATATATACACAGGCTAAAAAATCGTTTTAGTTAATATTTACACTTTAAATGAATGACGTCATCTTATGAGAGTGACGTAACAATGGTATTGTATTTCTTTAAACCAAGGATATGTATTATCACACTCAAATATTTAGGAGTATTTCTTAAAGGAAAAGAAAAATCCTCTCTAACTTTAATATGCAGAAGTTAAATGAGAAGATAAACTTCTTGTAAGTAACAGTTTTTTTTTTCTTTTTAAGCAGCAAACTTTTCAATCTTAACACTTCATTGGCTGACAATTTTACACAGAAACTACGTCATGTTACGTGCTATTATTTTGTAACTGAATATGGAAGTTTAGTAAAACAATCTAAACAAACTCCAATAAATTTTATTTATATTGAATGAAGTGAAATCAAACTTTGGGGTATAATATATCTATGGGTTTCATAAATATGAATAAAAAATTCAAGTGCAATGACGAGTTAATTCATCCCTGATCAACAATTTATTCAGCATAAAAAAGATATTTATTTTTATATAGGTAATTTCGAAGTTTTTTGTATTCAGCTATTTTAAATTTAATATATATCTATATATATAATTGCCTTGAAGAAAATTATTCTTCAGTATTCAATATCAAAACTTTTGTAACGATAAAAATAAAGTCTAAAATTTTTCAATAGATTTTTTTTTTTAACACTGATGTATATTTTTTTATTAATTTTATTTTTCTGCTTTTGTCAAGGGTTCTGAAGACATCTATAAAGTATAAGTAATTCAATTGAAGTAATCACTTTCTGTTGAGAAATTTTTAAACCACGCTAGTTTTTTTTTTTTTTGAAACGGTTATTGACAGATTCGATTTTTTGAAAATGTATAATTATTTCATTTGAAATTCATCATACATTTTTATGATCAAGGAAAGTTGAAAGTTCTGAAAATAACATTAAACTGAAACAAATGTCATAAAAAGCTAGTGTTCAACTTACTGATTTGTCCAATGATTTGCATATACGCACCATTTCCTTTCTTAAATAACGTATTAATTTTCATACTCGAAACTCTTTTTGTGTCTTACGAAATATAATTTAAGCATATTTCAATTAAAATAATACCACAGTTTAAAAATTTTAATGTTTGACCAAAAATGGATTAATTAAGTTTTCTGAAGTTATTAATCTGAGTTTTTGTAAAGCATGCAAATTTAAAAAAAAGAAGAAAAAAAAAGACCTGTAAAGTATCCTAAATTCTTTATTGGAAATTCCTATATTTTTTTGTTACTGAGTAATTTTTTTTATTTTTAAATTAGGAAATACTTCAAAAATTATTTTTAGTTTGAGAACTTAAATGATCTGAAAATGAATATTATGAAAATCACTTTTGTGTTCTCATAAACCAAACTCTTTTCACTAGGTTAACAAAATTATTTTTATATAATTATGCTATTTACATGTAACTGAGTAGTCATTTCGGCGCTCCCAATAGATTTCATATGACCTCAAATTATTTTTATCTATGTTATATTTCAGGGATTTAAACGGACAAAACATTATTCAAGAATTTAATTATGTATTTTTCGTACTTAATTCGTGATTTGATCGGTGTAATTCTCGCAATAGGCCCGCTTTCAGCTATTATATGATTTTCCTTGGAGTTTTCATTGCTCCCAATTTACTTATGAGTAGGAGAAATATATGGTGCTTTTCTTATTATGTATTGTTGTTATCAAGAATGAAAAAATAATGAATTTAATTAGTAACTAAATTCTTTGAGCATTTTCATTTTATTTTGTTACCTATGTTACGGAAATAATCCTTGTATTAATCTTCTTATTTATATCTAAAAGAATTTTGGAATCTGCTATAATTAGGCTGAATGAAATAAAAATGCTTTTCTTTATTTAATACTAGGGGGACTAAGCCACCTGTTCGCTACCGCTCACTGACCCCAATGATTGCTTCGCAATTATCGTAATAACATATTGTTCTAACGAATTTGGTGAGTTCGCAACCGTAATTTGGCGAATATATTAAATACTTTTTTTTTTGCTTACATCACATTGTGAATGAAGGTAATCATTACAATCTGAATCATTTAACGAACCTCTATAACATTTGTTTGTTTGTTGTTAATTTACGTCGCACTAGAGCTGCACAATGGGCTATTGGCGACGGTCTGGGAAACATCCCGGAGGATGATCCGAAGACATGCCATCCTCTTTTGATCCTCTGAGGAGGGGATGGCACTCACCGCTTCGGTAGCCCGTCGACAGTTTAACGAGGACCAATACCGCACACCCTCGGTCCCTACGCAGACTGATCTATGTGGTCACCCACCCGCACACTGACCGTAGCCAGTGATGCTAGACTTCGGTGATCTGCTGGGAACCGTGTCTTAACGATCAGTCCACTACGGGACCTCTATAACGGTAATTTATAACAATATGTTAAAATTATCTGCACAAAAAATAATAATTGTTTAACGGTTAATAATATTAGGCACTTTTTAAGTAACTTTATCTTAAAATGTAGCGCAGAATTACGTTATAATAATAATACTAAAAAATAAAAAAAAAATTGGGTACTATGCAGTTTAAGAAGAAGAAGATCACCGATACCCACACATGTGACCTACGAAGTCAGCATCAGCTGATCGCTTATGAGCGAAATGGCGTGTTAAAGATTAGCTAAGCTTCTCCACACAAGTTAGAAGTTCCGCAGTGAACTGATCGTTCAGACACGGTTCCCAGCAGATCACCGAAGTCAAGCATCACTGGCTGCGGTCAATGTGCGGGTGGGTGATGGCTTGGTGATCACTTGGATCAGTCTGCGTAGGGACCGAGGGTGTGCGGTATTGGTCCTCGTTAAACTATTCTACCGTAAAGTGCTCGACTTCGCGTGCAGGTCGTCGGGCTACCGAAGCCGGGGTGCCATCCCCTGTGCAGAGGATCAAAATTGTGATAGCTTGCCTTCGGATCGGGTGCTTCCCAGACCGTCGCCAATAGCCCATCGTGCAGTTCTACTGCGAGGTAAATTTACTACAACAACAAGTTAGAATGTTAATTAACATGAAGTTAATTAAATACATTTCCGCATCACATATCGAATTCCTTTAAATAGTCTTTCACGTCTACGCCTTTTAATTAACTTAAATTCATTATTTGTTAATGTATTTTATTGTGACTGTGATATATTTTTGATTTTGTGTACCTGGCAACTTCGATGCATAATTAGTTTGTTTACGTTTCACGCGGCTTCGTGCCTGTCTTTGTGTTAAGTACGAAATATCTAGTAAAAGAATTAAAATCTTTGTCAATGGAATGTGACATTTAAGGGTATTTGTTATAAATCGAGCATGCTATAGCGAGCCTCACGCTAATTTTTGTTTATCATGTAGAGTTGCACTTTCGTAATCTGGCAACTTCTTTTTCTTGTATATTCCGAGTTTATTTTTTCTAATCGTTCTTTTCCTTTTTTATTTCTAAGTTCATATTAAATACTATTTAAAATAGCTGTCATCTTTATTTTGCTAATATTTACAACAGGTTATGGGCTATTAGCAACGTTTTACTGCGTGGATAGCTGTTTTTGACGACGTGTATGAACTTTTGTATGCCAAATCGTGAGTAGTACTTCGTTTTTCATTAACGTTAGTGGTGAAGTGATTGCTCATTTTTGTGGATTAACAGTTTGGCGATGGAAGGAAAGAATTTTATACAGTGCACGAAGTTGGAAGGTGCGTCCAACTGGACTGACTGGAAATTAGAAATCAACTCTTTATTCGTCCTAAATGATTGTGTTGGAATTCTGGATGGCTCAGTTGTTGAACCGTCGGTACCTGTGAAAGACGCCAGTGCCGAGACGGTCAGTGAGTACAACAAAGCGCTCGTATCCTACACAAAGACGAATGCAAAAGCCGCAATAATTATTCGATCAAATGTATCGGCGGATATTTTAAATCTAATTCGCATGCATGGTAACTCTGCACGGGAAATATGGAAGGAGTTGCTGAACAACTTCGACAAAGTGTCGAGTGTAAAATTGGATACTCTTCTTCAACAATTTTTCACTTTCAAAATCGAGAAGGATGAAGACGTAATGAAGTCTCTCGCACGTTTGCGTACGTTATGGGTCGACTTGCAACGGGAACAGGAGGCGAGCGGCGAAGGGAAGTTGCCCCAAAATCTGCTTATGCCGCGCATATTATCGATTCTTCCGGATGCCGAATGCAGGGAGTTCAAGTCACAGTGGGACTCGATACCAAAAGCCGAAAAGTCATCCGAGAGACTGATGGAACAAATAAAGATGCGCCTTCAAAGGCAGAATGTATGCATGAAAGAAGACGCTACAACAGCTTTTGTAACAAGCGGTGCAAGGTACAGTGCCAGCGGAGAGAAGAAATGGAGGAAGGGGACAAAGTACCAGATGGCGAGAAAATCTCAACCTTCGACAACTACAGGTATGAGTAAACTTACTAAGGGCAATGACGGTGTGAAAAGCTTCCGTGGCAACTGCTTTAGGTGTAATAAGCCAGGGCACATGGGGAAATTTTGTCCTGATTTTCCAGACAAGCCAAAGACGTCGGGTAATAAAACCGAAACTTTTCTTACAACTAGTCAATGTAGTGCTTTTATTTGCCAAAATGACAGTAGCCGAAATGTGTCGCTCAAAGACGATGGAGCTACAGCACACATCACAAATTCAGCCGAATATTTCAAGACGTATCGTCATTTTGACAAGCCAGTAGAAATCGTAGTTGGTAACAAACAGACAATACCAGCTTATGGCTGCGGAGAAATTGACATGTGCGCAATTGTTGGAACCCTGCAAAAGTCTATTGAGCTCAGTGATGTATTATATGCACCAGACATCAGCAAAAATTTACTATCAGCGTCAAAGGCTATGAAACGAGGAATATCAAACTTCAGAGATTCGGATGACATGGTTTGTCGTTTCTTTCGTAAAGAAAACCCTGAAAATATACTTTTAGAAGCTCCATGCTCATCTAGTGGACTCTTTGAATTACGTGCAAAACCGGTCAAGCCAGAAGGAGGTTCTGCTGCTTCAGCTTACCTAGTCGACGATGACGTAACAACACCTTACCCAGATGCAACAATGGTGACAACGACAAAGTTGCCACTTTCAGTTTGGCACAGAAGACTCGGGCATCAGGGAGTACAATATGTGAAACAGTACTTGCGCCAAAATGGTATAGACTTCACTGATGATGGACTCTTTTGTGAACCTTGCAGGTATGGTAAACAGTGCCGACGGACTTTCAAATCAAAACGATTTAAAACGAAGGAGTCAGGTGAAATCATACATGCAGATTTAATCGAATCGCCAGTTTTGTCAAGAGGTGGAAAGAAGTACATGCTAGTGATCAAAGATGATTATTCCAAATTTCGAAGTGTAGAATTTCTGAGACATAAAGATGAAGCTGTAGATAAGATTAAATCGTTTCTTACTCAGGCTAATAAGGACGGCATAAATGTGAAAGAACTGGTTACAGACGGCGGTCGTGAGTTCGACAACGCTAAGATGACAAAACTGACTGATGATGAAGGCATCAAGTTAAGAATCACTATGCCGTACACACCAGAACAAAATGGTGCAGTTGAGAGAGAAAACCGCACAATAATGGACTCAGTTCGTACTATGCTCAAAGATACAGGCTTACCACAGTTTTTATGGGCAGAAGCAGCATCGACGGCTGTCTACATTCTTAATCGAGCTGGACCAAGTAAAATCACAGGAAAATCTCCATTCGAAGTATGGTTCGGACGCAAGCCGATAATCGACAAGTTTCGAATTTTTGGATCAACTGCTTTTGTACATGTACCGGATGTCAACAGAAGTAAGCTGGACGACAAGGCTGTAAAGGGATATTTGGTTGGATATTGTGATTGTGATGGCTATCGTGTTTTTATACCATCAAAGAATGACACAGTCAAGAGCGCCAATGTGGTGTTCAACGAGCAGCAGATAGGT